>NC_056485.1:10938864-11538864 GCF_008729295.1 Plectropomus leopardus | reverse complement strand
CCTATTACACATCTGTGGGAAATTTTGTCATAAACAGGGTATGAATTCTTGACTGAAAACATAATGCCTCCAGCCATGCCCACGCAGAGGCATTAAAATAAATAAATAAAAAAGGACGAGAAAGCAAAAATTGCAAAAGAAAGAAAAAAAAAATATTGCTGGGAAAAACTCCAAGAAAATACAATTTATAAAAAAGCTATGGTCAGTACCTATAAATATTCTAAGGATAATTTGTAGCAGACGCCAAAAATATTTTGGCCCACAAAGGCAGCCTTTCTGTAACCACAAAACACACAGCTCTTGTCAAACCAGTCTCATTCTAAATACAAAGTACACATTATCACATGAGCATATCTGTAGTATACGCCAAGGAGCCACTTATCACTCATTAGTCCCCTACATTCAAACAGCTGTCACAAGGTTCTTTAAAACTTTCTCTGTCAACTTAGTGAGTGACTGGAAGGTTAAACTGACAGCATCGGGCCCGGAAGATGCTCACAGACGGACACACTTCCATTACAGTCTCCATCGATTACGTTGCCGGCGCTAACGCAGCAGTTAAGTGGAGGCTAGCAGGTGGAGCATGTAGCAAAACACTCCTGTTTAGAGCAGAAGGAAAGGGAAGGGGAGGAGCAGGAATCTGACACATGATTGATGGCCTGTCGATCGCTTCAGAGGCATGCTCAGATTTATGACAGGCTCAGCCTGTGGCGTACGGCCACCGAAGCCATGCGCCCATTGATCAATCTGTTATCTACACCCCAAATGGATGGGGCACAGCTGTGGTGGGAGTCAATGAGGGCACTGCAGGAAGAATCCTGATGACTTCTGCCACTGCACTGCTGTTTTTGTGCGATGATGGGCTACTGTGTTTCATCTCAATAAAATATTGCCAACCATCAAGGTGTGTATGAACAATGGCAGGCTGTCAGCAGCAGACAAGCTGGATCGAATGAAATCTAATATCGTTTGACACTGTTTTAAAGATGTATTTACAGTGAAGATGAAGTGTTTTTACATATTTAGTGCATTAAAAAAGTTCTCTCTTTAAGTTCAAGCTGGAAAAGAAACATTCCTCTTCACACGCTTTCACCTTGCGAAATGATTTGTAAACCCATCCAACTGTTTTACCCAGCACTTGTTCGGTAATTACCCTAGGGAGTGTCGCGCACGTCTGTGTCCGTGAGCAATGAGTGAAAGATTAAGTACAGCGAGACTGCGAAGACCGTGGGAGTAAAGGAGCGAAGAAGGGTGGCAAGAAGCAAAAGGCTGTTAGATCGTCCAGCTGTCAGCACCAGAGCTGCAAAGCAGGCTGCTGTGGTGACACTTCCTGCTGCCACGCCACCCGCAGGGAGGGAACATCTGCCGTCGGATGAAGCGTTAATCTCAGTGGTGTTGAGGCACGCACCGTCGCAGCACGCTTGACTTCACCTACTGCAAGGAGGGAAGGGCCAGAGCTATGGAGGAGCGCAGACCTTTACACCCTGAAATGCTATCTTGTTTGGTTCTCATGCCCACTTATGATGTTTGTGAATGTTTGCAGCTGCAAAACCTGTCTTCCCCGTTTGCCTGGCAAACTGAATTCCGCAGGTGCAAGTGGAGGGAAAAAAAGTGCAAAAATTCCTCCCGCCCACCCATACACATCCACGCGTACAGATAAAGTAGATTATTGCCATTTAAAAAGTCTCCAAATAGTGCAGGTTTTTACTATATAATGCCATAAAGGTGTGAAATTGGGTCTGACCAGAGAAGTTAACTGCAGGAGATTAAGAAAACAAAACTACTATGTTGTTTGCTCATAAAATATGTGCAGTGAAATCCAAAGATGCATACCGTGATAAAGAGGCAAGCATATATATATATATATATAAAAAAAAACCCAATTAAAATAGGGGTAAAAATAAGAATTACTTATACATCTACAGGACAGAACAATACAGGTGAAAAAGGTACTTAGATACTTTAAAGAAGTATTTCACTACTGGAAAGATGGCCTTTCAATAAAACTAGGATGTCTATGAAGTAGAAATATGCAGATAGTTTCGAAATTGTTCCTACATGACCAGAGGTAAAAAAGCGACGACTACCAGAATGCACTGTGCTGCACCGGACCAATAAAATTTCCCGCTGGTCAGTGATGAAATGCAAACTTGTATGTGTGAAACAATGGTTAGCGGCCAAGAAAAGATCTCGTATCACAATTAAATGGTAACCTAAAATGTTTTTCTGAAAACATTTGAGGCAAGAAATATGCAACACTAACTAACTATTTTGCATTCATTGATGTCATCCAGTGGAGGGATATGTCAGCTTTTGTTAGATGGAAGAAATTTTACCACATTTTATCATCACATACTACCCACATTGTTTTGATAAAAAGCTGTTGAATCAGTGAAGTATCTATTGAAGTGGATATGTGCCTTGTGTGGAGGTGGACTGTGGAATATTCTAGTATATATAAATGTAAAATGCACATATATCACAAGACTTTGTACATGCTCGAGTGCAAATATGCATATATAGAGGGCAGGGATTCACAGAGGGCAAGACAAGGCCAAGCCTATACAGAGGTCAGAGGTCAGAGGTCATTATCATGATGGCATAAGAGGGGAGAGCTCCCAGAGTCTCTCTGTGTTGGACTTTTAACATAATTAAAACAATGATTAAGGACATACAAACAAATAAAGCAATCAAACAATCTCTGTCCAAAAACACATAAAAGAAGTGACAGAATGACAAAGTGGGAAGTATGCACTACAATCAGAGCAATACTTTCATACGAGCTAAAAGATGCACTGCACAGTACCTTAGTGAGGTCACAGATCCTCAGAAGGTCTTTCTGGGCGTTGCCTTCATACACCCGCTCACGTTCCCGTGCGACATCAATATCCTCTTCCTCTGCAGATAATGACTTCCCCATAATAAGCCTGGCAGAGAGAAGTCAACCGCAGTTGGCATAACACCCTTCATTAAAATTAACATGAATGCGCATGACAAATTATCTCGGTCAAAGTTTAAGCTCAGTGAAACAATCTGGGCAATTTTCATAAATAGGAGAAGCCACAGGCATTTGTTTCCATGGCAACATGGCTTTTGGAGTAAGTTAAAACTAAAAAAGAAGAAAAAAAACAAAACAAAACGGGGTAGTGTTTGCCAAACAGATTCACAGTGAAACAGATGTTTTATATAAAATGAATAGGAAGTACACTGCTAATTTAAATGGGGGAGAAACTGAGTGAAACAAAAACTGGATGGACATAAACAACTCTATTAAAAACATGGACAACAACATTTTGAGTTAATGTAACTGTTGTGGATAGCCACTTTTACCGTGGTTTGCAGAAGAATTTATACTGGATGAGGACTGTGAATGCAAACATGACGACTCCCTGGATGGACATGGCGCACAGGTTCTTTCCCACCATGTCCCAGCTGAGTGGGTCCTTGAAACGGTCTTCCCCTGAAAAAGGAAAAAAGAATGTGATGAATAGGAATGTCCCGATTGGATCAGAAGGATCGGCATTGGGTCCAATCAACACATTTTTTTATATGATCGGGAGCGGCTATTTTGAGCACGCACCCTGCCTGATCCTTTATGTCTGCTGTCACACAGGTCTCGTAAACGGAGAGCACGATTTGCAGCAGATATTCAGGTTAATTGTAATGCTGCTACTCCAGTAAGTAGAAACTATTACTCATTTTTAGTGTTCTGCGCTTTTATTACAATGCTACACTAAGTGGATTTGAGAGCAATCCATAGTTTGTTTACTTTATCATTTTGTTAAAAAACAATTGCTGCACTAAGTGAAGTTATGATAAAAGCCATGTAAAATATTTTTAAGTTTGTTTACTTTAATATCTTGTAAAACATAAAATAAAATCACCCTTAAGAAACTGTTTGGATGCAGACATTTTTTTCTTGTATTCCACTGCAGAGCTATTAAACTGACAAACACACACACTGGTTTGAATTTAATAACATCAAAGTACTTAAAGTGTGAATTGTGCAGCTGAATTATCCCGGGAAATACAATATAAGTATTGGATGGGGACTCCGTATCGGCAGATTCTTAATATCAAATGACTCGGATTGGGATTAGGGCTAAAAAAACTTAATCGGGACATCCCTAGCGATAAACAAAGTCAATACACAAAGAAAAGGGTAAGTGATTAAATGCGTTATCACTGTGTGTCATTTCATGTTAATATCAAGCCCTTATCTATAAGCTCAGACTACGATTTAGGAGAAACATCACCAAAAAAAAGAAGGAATTACCAGATGTGTGCTTTCTTTAATGGAAAGCCAAATGTGTCTTTGTCAAATGTTAGGGGAGAGCTGAAATTTGTCAGCCCTTTGAAGTGTTTTTGAGATGTATTCATTGGTGAAAGCCAGCAGTTTAAAATGCCACTTAGTCTTAAAAATAAAAGAAATGCTGTCACCTACATCATGTGAGGAAATCACTGATATCCTGTACTTTTCATGTTGAATGTTTTTTGGCTAATGAACACTTAAGCAAACCGATGACAGCCCCCAGCTCTAATCATCCCGCTCTCTCTCTTTCCTCCCTCGCTCACATTCTACAACCCTTGAGCCCCGAGGGGGCAGAGTAAGTAGACAAGAAAAACGAAAGCGCTTTCAGTCTCATTCTCTGGTAAATAGCCCCTCTCCACACTAGCCCTTTTAGGCTGTGATTGCTTTTCTCTTCCTGCTCTCTGCCACCGTCGCAAATGATTCCTCAAGCCACTATTTCCTGCTCCATCTCTCCACAGATAAGACTCCTCTTCCTCTTTCATGTGCCTCTTTGCCTCTTGATGGCCCCCTCTACCCTGGCTCCACCTCTACAACCATGTTCCACTCCTCTCCCTGTCTCTTGTGTGAATTTAACACATGCAGAGCAGAATAAAAGCTTGAGAGGAGGTTTGGGAGATGTGTAACTGGTCAAATTGTTTTCCTACTGGTGGGATAAAGACCTTGCATTTTGAAAGAAATAGAAAAGTGTCACTTTAAAAGAAAAGTAGGCTACTTAAAGTCCCTCTTCAAACACATTTCAATAAACGTATAGGGGCTGGAAGCCAATCTTCTCTTTCTCCCTCATTAAGAAATTCTGGATCAGGCCTCCGCCCCACCTACTACCGTTGTATGTGGTACATTTCACTTTCCACTTTCTAGCACTATTGAGGCTAGCTTAACCAGTCAAGTCTGATGTTGAAAGACCAAATGATGAAAAAAGAAAACAGAACTTAAGCCGTTTGTTTACCTTCCTTAATATAGTTTTTCTCTCCTCCCTTCCTTCTGTATTTTGTAATAAGTAACTAAAAAGCTTAGGGGAAATGTAGTGTAGTAAAAGAATATTCTAAGCGAAAGTGGACAGAAATATAAAAACTCAAATAAACTACAGAAACTCCAAAAAAACTGAAGTACTGTAATGAAGTATTGTTACTTTTTACTTTTACAGTAAACCACTGCGTATGTATGGGTTTAAATGCACAGATATTGCCTCCTTGAGAAGGGGAATTTGAAAACACCTCTCTAGTAACAAACTCTGCACAGATAAAACCAGGCCTCACATAAATTTAATAAATAACAATAATTTTTAATTAAAATCCAGTCGACTATTTTTTAAGGGTCTGACACATGGGTAAGAGGAATGAAGTTGTTTTTGGAAGCATTTTTAGTACTTCACTGCTTTTTTATATTGAAGGTATCCCATGGAGTTTGTGATCATTAGTAGTGCTGTGTAGAAATGTTTTCAGAAGTAGAAGTGTTTTGTTAGTTTTTGTGCATTTGCCTAATAACACATGATACACTTGTCTGCCAAAAATGTCAGATTGTTCCGCTGATCTACAGGAAGAAGAAAGAAAGGCAGCAATGCACCAGGATAAGTAGTGAGGAGGAAGACATCTACCAAGGAAACGCAGGTGTGAACAATGCAAGTACCAAATTTCACAAATTTGCAAATATTTTATGGCAAGAAAAACATAACCGTGGATATTTACTAGAGGTTTCTGGTCACTGCAGTCAGGAAATGTTTGTCCTTTTTTACTAAAAGACAGCACTGTGGTTTGGCACTGGTAAAATGGAAGAAAAGTGGTACAGCGAAAAATTGCATGTTTGGGCTCATGCATGTATTATTGCTATCAAAATGGTATCTCTGTAATGTCACTTCAATCAGAAAAAAGGTTGAACATTTGTTACATTACAAAAAACAAAATTATCTCACTCACTTGGCAGATGTTTTCTGTCTTGTTTGAGGGAAATAAAATCTTACACAAAATTCATCATTGAGATTTTTTCCCACGGATTAGTCATGCTGTCATTGTGGCTGTGGCCTCTTACCAAAACTGCTGAAGAGGGTGGCCATTGCCTGGTTCTTGGCCATGTCAATTAGCCCTCTGCCCAGACAGAAATGTGGGAATATCAGCAGCACCTGCTTCACTATGTCGTTGATGCGGGACACATTCTGTGGAGGAAAATGCACACAATCACACATACAAGATATAAATTAGAAGTTTGGAATATTTAAGCCCTGACTGGGAATTAGACAAGTCCAGTATGTTGATTTGCTGCCTTGAACCAGCAGGGCCGGCAGCATGTGAGTTTTGGAAGACAATGTGTAACACCCTGACGCAAGTGTGGATAATTAACAAACATCCTTTGCTCCATTTGCATGCTGTGTGCTGCTGTGTTGCTGGGCTTCAAATGGCACGCTGAGGAAGCACAGAGCATCTAAGTTCATCTACCTTGTTGAAGTTTGAATCTAGCAAGCCTCCCGGGACATACTGTGTGATCTGTGAGGTAGCACACATATAGTATGTGTAGACACAAATTGATGAGGTGGTGTTCATTTGAGCAGATGTTTCTTCCTTAAAATCATAACTAAAGGTAGAAGGAGCAGCCAGAGACCAAAAAGACACATCTGACAAACAACAAAAACTGTGAAAACAACTACAGACACTCTCTGTGAGTTTGGCTTTTTTCTTTGTTCTGATACTATACAGAAGAACAAAGAGACAGATACACACAAACAAAACCAAAGCATATTGTTTCACTATTTCACAAGGTGTACAAAAACAGCTAGTCTTATCTTGACAGGGCATTTCCTGGCTACAACTTGTCTTTCTCCCCAAAATTGCACTGTCCCTTTCTTGCTTTCCTCCTCCCCGAGGCTACAATTCAATGGCGGCCTAGCAAAGCACAAAAGAAATAATTAATTAAATGGCGACACAATGGACTCTAACAAACTGGCTCGAATAAGGAAGGAAGCACAGTGAGTCAGGGAGGAGGGAAGGAATGGGAGAGGAGAAGGCAGAGGGAGGGAAGAGAAAATATGACGTTTGGCACGGCATGGCGTTCAAAAGCAAGTTCATGCATTATGCATGCTGCTTCATTGCAGCATAGTCTTCAAAGCTGTTGCATACATGGAGAGAGACCATAAA
The DNA here is from genome assembly GCF_008729295.1 of Plectropomus leopardus. Classification (NCBI taxonomy): domain Eukaryota; kingdom Metazoa; phylum Chordata; class Actinopteri; order Perciformes; family Serranidae; genus Plectropomus; species Plectropomus leopardus. The sequence continues at coordinate 11,531,427 of NC_056485.1, read as the reverse complement.
TTCATCATTTCTGTTTTTGGGCGAGCCCGAGCGAGGAGTAGGTGGGGCGGGGGTGGCAGTGCATTTTGTTGAAGCCATGTGCAAGATTTCCAGATGATGGCCATTGTTGTCACTGAATTTATTCATGGATGCGTGTAACTGTTCTGTGATTTATGAGTTGCACTGAGCAAGCTTTCGATTGGCAATTGAGGATGAGTGCATGAAGCCTGTCAGCCTTAAAAAATAAAACCAATCCAAATGCCAGATTTAAGGATACTTTTGTCAAGTGAATTTACTGGATCTCTTTCTAGTTTTCAAAGGAATAGTTCCACATTTCGAGAAAGCTTATTTGCTTTCTTGCAGAGAGATGAGAAGAATGATACCACCTCCATGTCTATATGGTTCATTTTGCAGTCAGGGCTTGCAGCTGGTCAGCCTAGCTTAACATAAAGAGTGCAAACATGCTGAATGAGCAAGACTGGCTCTGGCCGATGGTAACGATATCCACCAGCCAGCACCTCTAATGCTCATTGACCCTTTGAAAGCTGAGTAAATTGGCTTGATTCCTTTAAAAACATGTGAGGAAGGGAATAAGCAATTTGAAGTGGCCCAAAAAAATTGCTGAAATTTAGGGATTTAGGAATAAAGGGGAAGTAAAAAATGTAGAGCAGGGACATTAAGAGAAAAAAGTGATAAACAAAACGCTAATTCTGCTACATGTTTTTAAATATATAATTATGATAATCATAAATATGTTTTTCCAAACATTTACCTAGCTTTTCTCACAAAAAAAGATTTCTACATCCAGTAATTTCTTGCAGTTTGCAGAGAATTTTCAATGTATTATTTCTATTTATTTGTTTCCTTTTTCAAAAACTCAGAGCAATTACTATTTACATTCCGATGTTTTGTACTTAATAAACGTGCCCAAAGTTAGTTATGAATTTGGTAAGCACTCTTTTAAGCACTCTGCACCTGCTGCCCGAAAACTTTTAAAAACGGTATGAGAGACTTTGCTACATATTGCTACAAAGCAGCTACATATCGCATTTGTCCTTGTGTTAATGTAAATCCCGAGTCTTAATCCTGTTGCTTTTAACTAGTATGTATCTTATTTGCTTTGTTGTGTGAGCTGGTGTTTGTCTTTAATTGTTGCAACTTTTATATTTGTACTGTCTTGGCCAGGCTTCCCCTGAAAAAGAGGTCATTGTATCTCAACAGGACCGACCTGGATAATAGAGGTTAAATACATTTTTTTTTTAAAATTAGGCTCATTGCATTCTTTAAAAAAAAACAAAACAAAAAAAAAAAAAAAACAAAAGAAAACTAAACAGCTCATGGTTCAAAGGTTACAATACTTGTGAGATGATGTCTGAACTCGGCACAAAAAAGTGATGTTGATCCAGGTTTAAAAGGGTTGATTAGCTAGTAACTTCCTGGAGTCGCTGCTGGTTCCACTGTGGACTTGCTAATTGTCATTTTTGACAGCTTTTATACTGAATAAACTAATCCAAACAAAATGACCCCCTCCCCTTTAAAAAACAACCTAATATGATCATAATTAATTTTTTTTCCAAATGCAACCATGACTAATTTCACCAATCCGTCAGGAACCTACTTTCCATTTTCATGAACAAAATTGGAAGCTCACTTTGATCAATTTTCAATTTAGAAACGAAATTGTGACACCTCTACTTTTTTACAGCAGCTCCAAATTTAAGTTAAGAGGTATGTTGACAGTTTGTATGCAAAGTTTTTTTGGCGAAACATCATAATTGATAGTCTAAAATTAGAACGATTTAAAAACAATCAGTGTTATGTGACAAAATCTTGCCTTTTTAAACATTTATATATTACTGTTCATACAACTTTATACAGGGGCTTCAGTTCAAAAAGAAGAAAGCAATCTAACTTAATCTTCTTTCCCTTGTGGCAAAACATACAGTAATGTTCAAGATCAAAAGTGAGCACATGCATACTGTCAGATGATTTTATTCGCTCAAGTAGGTGGTCACTGGCCTAGTTTCTCTAAAGCAGATTTGAAAGAGTGATGAAAAGGCCTCATTGATCATAATGTCAAAGCAAACCTTCAATGCCTGGCAATGTCTTCAACAATAATTCATCACTCCCTTTATCTACATTTACACGTTTGCTGAAGGCTAAAAGGTACAAAGGACTGCAATCACTATTCATAGCAAAGAGTTAAATAAGGGACATCGTTTAAAAAATGTATCCCTTCGATAAATCACTACATCAGTATTCATAACATTCAGAATAAGGGTTATGCATGTCGAGATGAGGCCAATAAAGCATAATATTGACTTTTATGTTTAAAAGTTGAATTCTTATACAAGCTAATACCTGCAAAAAAGTTAAAACGAGACTTAACTGCTTCGGGCTCATGAAAAAATACCACCTGGCATCTATATGTATATATGGTAGTCTCACACATCATCATCATACTGGTCACAAGCTATAAAGCAACTCAGTCCAAACTCTTCAAACAAGCAAAGAAACAATGTGCCCAAATGTGTAGCAGGCTACGGCGGTCACATGTCACGTCACTTGATGTTATATGATGTCATAAATAACTGTACTTACGTTAAGCCAAACCATGATGTTTTTTTTTCTAAAACTTACCACATGCTTTTGCTGCTCAACTTAAGGGAAAAACCTAAAACAAAGTATTTAATGTACATCTTAAGTTCATTTTGAAAAGACTGTATGAATGTAAATGAGAGGAAACAACTGAAAAAACACAATTTTAATATTTTTTAGTTATGTCACTGCTAAAAGTAATACCACACTTGACACACCAGTGTTTTGCATTTTGGGTGGGTGTATTTTTGTCTACAGATTTGTTGATGTATTTTCTTTTCTTTTTACGATTTGAGCTTTTACAAAGCTTCCAGTGGACAGGTGTTGCAAATTAGCTACACACACTGAACACAGCACATCTGGTTCTTATGCATAAATGTGCAATTGTAATGTGACTGTGATGTCCATATCAAATAAAGTAAACTACCTACTAAGGGGAGCTGAGGTGCGTTCAGGAACATTCATTTACATTAGCAATTCAAATAAACAATGTACTCTGGTGGACTTAAACTTTTTTTAGGCTGACTTTTATCCAGTTGTATTAGTCCTGTTTATTACAGTAAGCAAGCAAGATTTCTATTTAAATATGAGAAATGAGGACAATCATTGCAGCTACAGAAGAATTTAAAGATGATGTTAACACTATATTTCCTTACTGTTCCCAAATATAATGTTGAATATATTTTCATCCCTCATGCTTGCTAATGTACAGAAATGTTTGAATACATATACAAAGGTCTTGGGGTTTGTTGAGTGCACCTTTGTGCTTTACATTCAACACTTTACTTAAAGAGAGATAAAGAGAGTCAAATAAACAACAGCTATGACCTTGACTGAATGCAGCCCATCTGTCTGGCAGAGGAATGCGAAGAAAGCGAGACCTAATTTGAGATCGATACATGAAATAACACATCTTCTCTTGACTGGGTGTTCATCAAGGAGATCTAAGAGGCTCTTAGTCGGGGGGATGATGAAATGCTGGACAATTTTCCTCCTTACGTTTGCTCTTTATGCCCATAAATCATTTTCAAATGCTTTTGAAGGTGGTATAGTCTGCGAGACGCTTATCTGACCCATATCACCACTTGTGCTTATTCCCACAGCACGGCTTCATTCATAATGCTGGAAATCACAATGAGAGCAGACAGACACAAAATATGGCTCAAGTAGTCTTGTTAGATATTTTTCTGTAGATGGTATTCATGTTTTTTTTTTTGAGTTACTGTAGCACTTATGGAAAGGCAGTTAAAATTAACTCCTTCAGATCCCCAGTTCATTCCGCTGGGCATTACTTTTCTAGGACATATAGAGCCACTATTACTGTCATCTTAGTCCGCCCAAATGCATAGATGTATTTGATGGGATGTTTAGAAGCCAATCACAGTGTTCCACATCATCTACAATTGACAACAGTAGAGACACGCCCCTTTTTTAAGTGCAAGGCCATTTCAGTCTATAAATTATTTTTGCTAAAGTACATTTTTTTGTTTAAACTGTTTTAGAAGTAAACGTGTGATGTTTTATTGCTTACACATGTCCAAATAAATCTATGACAGGTCTCTAACTTTTCCTCAGGATTTTTTTTTTTAACCATCCGGCCAGTGCAATGGAAAAGGTGTCTAAATGTAACAGGGATATACAGTTTATATATATGTATAGTAGTTTAAAAGTATGTATATTGTTCTGATTTAATTTTTTAATAATGCCCTTATATTGCATTTTACTGACTGCGTTAACAAAATATCAACATGCTGTTCTCTGAAAATACTTCAGAAATTAAGGATATTTTGAGTCTTACTGATAAATAGAATGCAAAATATATGTGTTTTAAAGCATCACTTCATTCCTTTGTATAAGTTCACCATTCATGAAAAAAATAAACTAGTGTTTATGTTGAGAAACAGTCTGTTAAAACCATTTATTTATTTTTTTTCCCATTAGGTGATTTCTGCACTGAGATTATTCGTCATGGATGGGAAATAAACACAATAAAGTATCCTTGTGGATATTTATTTATTTTTTGCTAATTACTGAGAGTGCATTTAGCATAGAAATCAATCTTTATAATATTTTTTGTGTTTGGAATGTAATTGGGTTCTGAACAGAGACTATGCTCATTATTTATTTATTTATTTATTTTAGGGTTTGAGACTTAATGAGATGGAGCAACTGACTGCCTATTTTAAATATCCTGTCAATAAAGGATGCTAGATTTCATACAGTGAACCCCAATTACACTATAAGAGGCAGATGCCCAAATTGGAGGGTTTTAAAAAAACAAATTAAAAAAATCAGATACTAAAAATTAGCCAATGCCATCAGTCCTGCCTGTCTGTACCTTTAATCAGCAGTGGTAATTTAACAAGTCAAAGCAATTATTTGTGTCTGAAAATATTTATGTTTCTTTTAAAGTGGCAGACTGAAGCTAAGAAAAGTCAACCTGAAGCTAAACCAAACAGCCCATTTTACCAGCTCTATTTGATCAGCATCGAAAATATGGTGCCAAGTCACCAGAAGCACAGATAATAAACAGGGCTGTAGCAGAGTGCAAATGCATGTCAGTGTTGCTATTTTGTTTGCACTACCACAGAAAACCTATAAATATTGTTGTCATTGAAATCTTATAGTAAGCTTGCAGGGTATTTTCCACTACCTGAGGCAACGTAAATATATTGTTGTCATTGATGTTCCTGTTTGTATTGTTCTTATCTTCATTAAAAATATTTTTTTAAAGCTATTCATTTTTTGTCATTTTTTCCTCCTGTGGTATCAAACATGGTATCGAGTATTTTTCTGTGTATTGGCATTAAGTTAGAAATTCTAGTATTGTGACTATACTACTACACTGCCACACCTTTATGTTCAACCTGGAAAATCTATCTGTGCCTGTGGTTATCTGTGAGTGGCACGTGGTGGAGGTATTGACTCAGACACCGCTTCAAGCATACAAGGCAGGCTGGGATTGATGCAATCCGCAGGGAGCTGGACAGTCCTGAGGGGAAGAAAATCTCCCATTGGTCTCAAGACAAAACTGGGGCACCAAGTCTGTAACACTGCAGCTCTGCTTCCTCTCTCAGAATAATACTTGCTATGCCCAAAAGGGATCTAGATTCACCCTGTGCTTGAAAACAGAGAACAGTCTGAAGCCTGTAGCTTTACTTTTGAGCAACATTATTTAACTAACGCCACCGCTGAGGAGTCAAAAAGTGATCAGACGACGCTTTGAAACAGTACAAGCTGCAGACTGGATTGAGGTGTCACGTCTAGGATCTACCATTTTCTGCCTAACTGGGGCACACCGGGGCACCGACGTCTCAACGCTACCTATTTTGTGAACAGTCTGATCACGAGAGATATCTGCTCTGAACAGGGGACACATGGAAACCTGGAGAGTTGTAACATCTGTTGATTGATGTCAGCCCATCAGGTTCTCTTATCGGCAGTGAAATCGAGTCAGATTAGCAGAATTACCGTGGACCTCTGTCCCCGTCAAGTCTCAGAGAAACACTATCTCTGTCCCTAATGCCTTGGACAAGAGAAGAGCGCAATAAATCCGTCCCTTTACATGGCCGCTGGGCAACATGCTGTCCACTGAATTATTACCAATGACACTCTTTATGAGTGATATGCTCCACCAGAACCGTATCAATAAATAAAGTGAATGCAGAGACAACAAAATGGCAACAATGACATTCTTTGACTCGCCAGCTGAAAAATTCAAATTGATAATGAACGGCGGTGATAATGAAATCGCGATGCAAATGAGGCAGCCTCATTAGGAGACAGGAGACGTCCCATGCCATAGCCGAGTGGCGCCAGAGGAAACATCAAGTTGGAGGCAGGCATGTCGGAGGGGACAGAGTGTGCAGAGGCAAAGTCTTTGAGACAACATTACGCTTAGTCTGAAGTGTCGGATCAGAGCTGTGGGAGACATTCTGACGAAGCATCAGATGTATAAGCAGCTTGTCAGAGAGCAAAACGACATTGTGTCTGCTGACAAGGAATGAGTGATCAGTGCGAGGCTAAAAATGTGAAGCGAGAAAAACCCAAGAGCGGGTGATGTATGCAAATCATGCAAACAACAATTAAGTCTACAAATCAAATTAGACATATTTAGTTCAGAGACTAGAAGAAAAAGACACAGAGAGAAGAAGAAAACTGTCTCAACCAGCACCACCTGTAAGGCAACGAGGTCCTATTAAGAGCTCGGGCTGTGACACAGTCAGAATAGGCCGTCATAATAGGCCAATTTCTCTCTTTTTTAAAAATGAAATGTGATTTAAATTCTAATCAAAAGCAAAAATGACTGACAGTCAACATCCTTCTCTCTCTTCCTAAGCTCTCCATTTCTTATGCAGGTCTTTTTTGGTGTCTTTGTCTTTTGATTCCCCCGAGACTGAAGCAGCTTGCAGTTAAAATGAACACTTGCTGAAAGATGGATGAGGAAAGTTCTCCGAAGACCCAATTCTCACCAAACGATTAAACATTAAAGAGAATAGGGAAAATAACTCCTTTGAAAAATCCTTGAGAGGATAAAGGAAATATATTAAAAGTTATACCAGGTGGGTACACACTCCACCCACGTGCGCGTGGAAGCCTTTGCTTCGAAAACACAGATCGTTTATCTATGATTCAAGTCAATTAGCTATCCGCTGCTATAGCTTCCAAATATATTTTTTTATGCAGCTATGGGAGCCGGAGTGTCTGTGCCTGCTGTTTTACAAGAACCGCGTCTGTGTCTGTGTTAAAATGGTGCATATGTACGTGCTTGTTTTATAGCACGTTGTAGAATATGTGTGTGTTTGTGTGGGGCTGCCACTTACGTCATCATCAAAGAGCTCCATAACAAAGGTTGCTATGCTGCCGTTAATACCAATGAAGAGGTTGATGCAGGTCAGCACCACGTAGGCAGTGCTGGGCACGCTGAAGATGAAGGATGCAGGATACATCATGGGGGTGATGGACCACCTACAGACAACAAGATACTGTCAAACGGGGCAGACAAAAAGGGCAAACAAGGACCCTCTGACCTGATTTAGCAAAATTACTGCAAGAACAAAGTCAAAATAACAAAAAAAGCACTTATCCTGAGAATTAACACTCATTAAACACAACACCGGCATTTATGTGACAGCGGTGGCCAACGTTATATTCGCAGAATTTATGCTATTTTCTATTCATGAATGCAGATTACCAGGTCAGTTGTACCGTTTCATGGCGTCACCCACCAGCCTCTTCCGATCATTTGCATGTTCAGTAAGTGACCCGTAAAACACAGCTGAGCAATAAATGCCACCCACACTTGGCCTGCTGTAGTTCAAGTTCAGTATTAGAGGCAGCAGAGGAGAGGTTCTGCTCAAAGTGATCACTGAAGTAGTAAAACAGTTCAATATTTCAAATAGCATTTTATGAATAGGTTCAGTGTAATTATCAGGAATTATTAGGATTTTTTTTTCCTGCAGGCAAGAATAAAATATCTAATGGGCCACAGAATTTTAAGTGTTTTAATGATGCTTTATTGGTAAGCCATCAGTATTTAAAGGTCATTCTACAAATCTCTTCAAGTTGGCTTTTTATTTTGTGTTACTATATGCTTTATGATATGTCTGATCATATTGTGTGTTGTACATGTAACACCTCATTAACATATTGATTTTCATTGGCTTCCACTTGGGGATTAAGACAGATAATGATGCAACAGCCGGTACATTGTAGTCATGCTCTGATCAACACCATTACCTACTTAATATGAATCAGCTACAGTCAGTGTGCTGCACATGGAGAGTGTTTTCATGGACAAAATTTCACAACTTTTCCATGACTTTTCAAAAAACCATCTTAGCATTTTATTTAACTTTTCACATTCAAACTCTATTCAAACATAATTTCAGCTATCTGGCATACATAAAGGGAATGCAGTAAAAATGGAGAAACATATGTGATGTTAAACCAAACATCACACATTGATACATATAAGGCTTTAATTCACATCGACAGCTACAGAAAATAAATTTGCAGTTGTTACTTTACACGAAAGTTTACTTTAACAATTTCAGTGCACCTGACAACATTCCATCACTGTTCCAAAACCATGTTTTTAATAATTTCTTGGCTTTTCCAGGCCTGAAAATAGTTAGTTTGATATTTCAGGACTTTGCCAGGTTTTTCATGACTGTAGGAACCGTGTAAATCTGAAAGTGGGCCGATAACGCCAATGACAACCTGCTGTCATTTAAAATCTAAATGAAGATAAATATATCTATTTTTAACCAAGAACTTTTGCCTGGTAAAGTATTATTTCCTCCTGTCTACATCTGAATATTTCACAGTGCCAGAATAAATTATACAGTATATGTGATGTTGAACGTGTGAAAAAAAGTTGAAATAGTATCTAATAAGGAACAACCCATGCTCTAGGGAAAACCCAAAGACCAAAACTTTAACCAGAACTAAGACCTGCTAACACTTTCTCACTGACTGAAAATAAACTTTTGACAGGAAATATAAAGGAATACAAACACCAAGGCATTTTAAATCAGGAGTGTCCAAACTTTTCGAATAGGCCAGACTAGATAATGTAAAAATACCTGAAAGCAGCAGTATCCAACTTTCCACCACTGCTGAAAGTGATGGTCCACTTTATCAACTTTACACTTCTTTTCTGAGCCCATGTCTGCTATCTAGCAGATGTCTGCCTGCTGCTAGCACATTTGTTTGTCTGTTTATGAAAACATAACTTGCGGAGCATGTCTACAAACTGTATGATAGTCCTGCCATGGTGAGGTGAATGAAAAAAGCAAAGGTAACTTGCTTGTTTTTGCCAGACTTTGGACATGCCCGTTTAAAAAGATTACTTCAGATTCAGCAAAGACAAAAAATAACAAACACACTAACTGGTTGAGGCAGTGGTAGACCAGCAGCTTCTCTGTATTCAGTGAGGTAAAATGGTTTTATCAATGGAGTCTGGATCTGATGAGAGCATGGAAAATGTTTACTTAGAGTTCAGTTCCCAGTTTGAAATGAATGTGTGTTTGGGAAATATGAGCATATGACTGGATAAATGAGACTCGGATTACTGCATGAGTTGTGTGAGAGTTTGTCAGCAAATGCTTTGATATAGTTTTGTTGCTGATGAAGGCGGACCCCGATGACTTCAATTCAAGAATTTTCTCTGTTTTTGGATTCTTTGTTCATTGAGGTCAAGCAAGAAAAAAACAATGTTACACACAAATTATAATGTAATACACGGTGCAAATTTTTGTTTTGAGAGTGAAGTTTTCCTTTAAATAGCTGTATGTTGCTGCAGGAAACGAAGGACTTTGGCACTGACCCGAGGTGTAAGACCGAATTAAAAACACTGAAGTTACGGGCACTAAAACCAAATTAACAATCTAAAAAAAGTTAAAATGCTTGGTGAGTACTTCATATGTAAATGGTCATTTGGGGAATCAAACATTCCTTTAACTTGGTATTGATAGTACTGAGTTTTTAATTTACTTACCCATACAGAATAAGCAGCAGAATCAAAGCAGGCAGGTTCGGAGGTGAAACATAGGCTTTTTGTTGGAAGCAGAGGAAGATCACAATCACAATAAGGCATGGGATGATGTAGTTACACTGTCAGGACAAACATAGACAAGCAAACAGACAAATAAGCAGCTACCACCATCAGAGGCCAGTACATAATTACTAAACTGTGCTTGACAACATAAAGATATGACTTGCTTTTAATAATTTTTTAAGACTTAAAGAACGTATTATGAAATCTGCAATATAAGTAGTACTCAAATACGCCCCCTTTTAATTTTCTATTTAATTCAGTGACCAGCAGACATACGTATATGATTCTCTTGTGTTTGAGGCAAGTGATTGAATGACACATTAAACTGAACTATCATTTTATACCTTTATTAACTAATATTTATTCAACATTTGATTAAATCCAGTCAATATCAAAAGAGGGCTGAGGGAAAAAGCTTCCTTTTGGCTGCAGACCTATATGTCTAGTGTTGAATAAATTATGTACTATGGATAAAATTAATACAATGAATCATGCTTATAAACAGTTCATGGACAATAAGTTTACACTGAAATATTAAGGACATTTTCAACCTGGATTACCTATAATGTCTACTGTCGATGGAGCATGTATACTAATGCAAAGAGCTTCAGGCTAGAATCATTAGACTGACTCTGCAAGTATATTTGTCTTCCACTCAGACAGCATTTATCCACCATAATGATGAGCATCCTGCTGCAATTTCTTTACCAAAAGGTACCTGATAAAATGTTTACTTCCATTACACCTTAGGGAACCTGCCTGTAAGCCTGTTGAGCGAAACCAGCGGGGGCAGCCGCAGTCGATAATTACGCCTCAGCCAATAACTGTTGCTTCGGTGCAGCTTTTTCCCAGAAGCCAGCAGTGGTCAAAGCTACATTATCAATTACAGTGGATGGATTTTTCTTTTTTTTTTTTTTTTTTTTTTTTTTTTACATATATGAGGCCTACGACACTGAAAGCAGTGTTTCTTGAATCACATTATTATGCATGTCTCATAGTTTTCACTTCATTTTATGCATCATTTTAATAAGTGGCAATACTAAATTGTACCTCAAGAAGTTGTGATCGATTAAGAGGTGATGCAGTGACCTGAGGAAGGTGGTATTTACCGTGTCCCAGGCCAAATTGGCCAACCAGTAGACAGCTGGGTTTACTCCACTGACAAATTGCAGATGCTTGGCTTTGTTCACCCTCTCTTGGATGAGGAAGAGGACAAAGCTGGCAGGGATGAAGGACATGGCAAAGATAACACAGATGGACACCACCACATCAGTTGAGGTTGTGGCCCTGTGATTGGAAGAATAGAAGCACAGCAAACAAGAAGTTGAGTGGAGAGCTCTTTGAGTGTACCAGGACAATGAAAATAAAATGCAAAAATAGGAGCAGAGCAATCTTTTTCCTCTGAAGCTGTACAAAATGTCTTATTTCTATGAGGATGTAGATGTGTTTTTGGTCTGGCATCATTTTTTTTTTTTGATGCGAACAAAGCATTGGCACAAAGCAGGAAATTATTTCATTACAACAGGTAATTTTTGTTGTTGTTTTCTATTTATTTATTTTTTCCTTTCAATTTACTGCCTTATTGTTATTTAATCACTTTTTAAGTCTTATTTCAATAAAACTGATAAAAAGAACCAAACTAAAATGATGAAGCCATTAACTATTACTAGCACTCCTACACAGGTGAACTGGATAATGATCATACTGTTTCCACTGCATTTACACATGCTAAAATATGTACGCCCTTACCTCAGGGTATTGTGAAGCACTTTGGATCAAACCGTCCACATGAATAGGAATATGAGATTATGAAATACAGAACTTTAACTCAATTGAAATCGAAATTAAATGGTCTCATGCTTCCAGTGGAAAAGTTCCAGTGTGATATTCACTGCATTTTAATATATTTCTTAGGGAATAATGGCTCACTTCATTTTCACTGGGCACTAGTTATTGCTGTATACCACAGAACTGCCGTCAGTGAGAGTAACACAGCAGGTTAGAGATGACGGAATCTACACTGTGCTGTGGAAAAATTGTATGCGAGATTTTGTCATTGTCAAGAAATTTTGACTGTATAAAAGTGAAGAGATTCTCAGGGCGGAGAACCAGCTTGTGGTTGTTTCTTGTTTCCAGAAAATGAGCCAAATGATACATAAAGAATGTTGAAGCAGCATTTTGCTCATTTCCTGCAATGCAATAAACACATTACATTTATTACTTCGCCACGTTAGGATGCATTAAAACAAATTTTGGGACAGGAATGATCAATATAACTAATGTTTCAGGCTTGAGCTTGTTAGTATTGATGACATTAGCATTACATGAATTGAAAGTACTGGCAATGCTGTTTGAGCATAATCAAAAAGCTTTTAAAGGTCTCCTGAAACCATGATAAGCTATTATGTCAGGCTTGCATTCATGTCCAGCTCCTGTTTGTCTCTTGGCAACACAGCCAGCAGGTAAAGAGGACAGAGGACAATTTTTTAAATCTTGACCAGACTTTGTATATGTAACATTCTTTTATGATGGAAACAGATTGTCCCTTTCTCCTCCGAGACGCTGACCTTCGCTTCACTGTTGTGTGTATCTTCATTAATGCCATCCTAGCTTTGAAATGTCCTCCATTGTGACTGCTCAATTAGCGTTGGATAAAACTGTGGTATATTCTTTTTAACCCCCCCCCCCCCCAAGTCATCCTCACCCTCGGCCTGGGATAATCTCTCACATGCCTCCATGCTGTGTATTTAGCATATTAAATAAGTTACCCTGTGTGGCTACAGGGCTGTATTTATCATCGCCAACCAGATGCAATTAGGACACATAAATATGAAATAATTTATTGCAGTGGGTGCCAGCCGACATTTCAACAGGTTTCAAGGGCTGCGTGCACTGGTCAGGTGGGGAGATAATGTAGGGGACAAAGCTGTGAATGATCTAACCCTGAATGCTTGAAGCTGGTTAATTGCTGAGAAGAGGAGGACAAGCAATCTGCTAATTAACTAATAATGAAAGAGCAAGAAAGATGACCAGTGGGAGTAAAGCTTTTACAAGATCTATTTCTTTCCTTATTTTTTAAATTTTTTTAAATGACAAGGGCTGCAGGGCACAGCCTTAAATGTTAAAGTGAGAGAGGGGCTGAAAGCATGAGATAATTATCAAATCTAAAGTTCCTGGCACAACATTTGGCTTGTCATTTTTATTATGTAGATAAAGCTGAGAACCATTTCAATTTTGATAGAAGCATATTACAATTAATTCGGTAGCTCAACCGCATATGGTTTTTAAATGGAATACTTTTGCAGATAGCGTTCACAAATCAGAGACAATATTAATTCGCTGATAGTAACTAAATTACGCATCAAATTCAACAGAGTGGAAGATATGCCAAATTGATATTCCTGAGCAATTAAGAAGTGATATGTACGACATGTCTCCATGGTGAAATGGTGCCAAAGTCTGACATTTCTGGAGATGAGATAGAGAAAATTGGGAGGCTCTATTTTTGTGCCAAAGCAGATGAAGCACAGAGACCTTGTGTGTGAAGTGGTCATTTCGGTTTGTGTAAGCATTGCCTGTCTTTCCAACCACATACTTTCACAGTTTTGCAGCTCATGGCATCACTTGCATTGAAATTAGTCGTAAAGCACACTAGAGGGGAGTGCCACTTCAAATTGGATGGTGCAGTGTAATTTTGGTGTCCAAATTATAGCGAGGGAACAAGTCATTGGTGATGAGTTATTATCCATAGAAAGGCTCTCCATGACATGAAAGAAGTGTCAATCAGAAATATCAATTTATTTTAAGGTTGATTTTGCCCTCAGAGAACAGGGAGAGACTTTTCTGTCACAGGTGGAAGTCGGTGGCTCTCTTAGCTCTCTGTAATTCAGGGGCTTTATTTGGGCTGTTCGCAAGCAAATTATAGGACACATAAAAAACACAATGACAGCAAAAAATGTAGGTATTTACCTTAAATTACACATTACCATTGTGCTGATATTTTTTGTGAGTTCAAGATAAAACCGAAAAACCCTTCCCACCATGCCCACCACACAATGTTATTCTCCTTCAAATAACAATTTCTGAATTACGCAAAGACTAAAAATGTGCCTAAAGCAGCATTTTTTATTTTTATTTTTTAAGGGATGCACAGCTCTAAAATGAAAAATCCACATGAGCCCGAAATAAAATTTTTTTGTCAGGTGACACTTAAATCATGTGACTTTACCTATTCAAAAAAAGGAAAACTTTGCCCTGGTTTTGACTGTCTAAGGAAGAGCATCATCCAAGCCTGTGAAAGTGGGGGGAATTTTACACTTTTAATTATGAATAATTATGGCATGTTTTACATGTAACCTGGGTTAAAATAGTTTTATTGTTTTGCCCAGTGAATGTGTACATGTACACATTTACATCACATCCTGGAGGATGGACGTGATGTTCTCTGTAGTTAGGTAGAAAAACTTGCATATATCAGCATCTGCATCAGCAATCAGCCAAACTGAGCTGGAAAATATTAGCAAATTGGATATCGGCAAAAATCCAATATCATGCACCCCTGGTTTATTTTTCTTTCCGCTGTTTTTGCCACTAGCGTATGAGTTCTTGAGTTATGGCCAAAAACATGTTTTGTGAGGTCAACGTGACCTTTACCTTCTGCCACCAAAATCATTTCAGTTCATTCTTGAGTCTGACGTTTGCGGCAAAGAAGAAATTCCCTCAAGGCGCTTTATAGATATCACGTTCACAAAAATGGGACGGATGGACGGATGGATGGACAATCAGAAACATAATATCTCCTGCCATGGCTATTGCTGGGGCAGAGGCATAAAAAGGTACAAAAAAACCCAAAACAATTCACACACACATTTTCATTTGATCCATCGTTCACATGAAAAATATTAGAGTGGAGCTTTAAGAAACACAAGTGCTTAGTCATCTGCTCAAGAAGTCACTGCCCATTTCCCCATTCCTGACTGCAACCTGCACACTTATTCACCAATGAAGGAGTGTCCAAGCTAATCTGGGAATCATAGTTCATAAATTGCAGCCGTCACACTCTGCACCGAGAGGTGGAGAGAGAGAAGAGGCTCATCCTGAATCTACCGTAAGCAGGCCATCGTAATTATCTCCTAACCCTGGCGCAGTCTCCCTCTCTAACTCAGGGCTGTCGTCAGCACCTGATCACTACATAAATACCTGACTGAGGACGGGGGCTGGAGCAACGGCGGGAGTATGGGATAAAAGTGCTTCTATGTGGTGATTGGTAGCAGCCACTAAATTGCCTTTATAATGTCAGGAGTTGTGGTTATAGCACTGTGCGGCAATTTGCTGCAGTGGGATGAATTCCAACTGCTTTCCATTACAAGCGCTGATCACAAACAGACCAAATGCACAATATCAACAACAGACAATGTTGAGGAATACACAGGATCAAAATAACCGGTCATAATCACAAAACAAAACAGTACACAGTACACACAGAGCAGTTAGATCCATATGTTGTGATTTAGCACACCATTAATCTCTGACTCTCATGGGGAGCCGCTCGCCTGCTAGCCCTGGGATAAAGCATGAGCAAAAAAAAAGGTATATCCTCGTAAGGGGCTCCCAAGGGCCTCCAAATCTGTGCATACAAATCCCCCATTGATCTATCTGTCTTACGCTTTCTATTGTGTTGTCTCTTACTCATCTGTTCTCCCTTTGTCTATGCTGTCTCTGCTTTTCTCTCCCCCACCCCATTGCTCTGTCCCTCTCACTCTGCCTTATCTCTTGCAATTCCCCAGTCACCATCAGTCTTTCTCTTTTGCATGTTAGGATGAATCGTAAGAAAATCAAAAATTGCCACTGTTAACACTTGGATCCTTAACACATTGACCACAAGTGTTATCTATACAGATTTGAAATGTTGGCTAGATTGCACCATCAAGGCTTATTTTTATCTAAGATTAGCTCTAATCAGAGTAAAACTAGGCTTAAAATTTATAAATTGAGATTTAAAATTAAGCAGAGCTCTGTTGGACCATTATAAACTAATCTCGGTTTAGAAAAGCCATGTTTAAACAGAATTTAAACTGAGTTTAATCAATAGGGAAAATTGTCACATTGAAATCAAAATAATTAATAACTGAAAAAATACAAACATACATAGAGATCGAACAGATTGAGCGGACTGAAACAAAAAAGGGATGTTGCTCAGCTTAAAGCTTGCTCAAAAAACATGAAGACAAAAGCAGAAAGATTGTGGCAAGTGAGGGACGGGAGATGTTCATCATGCGTTTCTGTCACTGCCATGTTTGAACAGTCTTCCTGTTCAGCTCCAAAGTTTCCTTGGTAAAGTGGTATCTTTATTAAAATTCATCATCATCACAGTCGTCAACTGGGTTGAGTCTGTCTCCTAACTTTCTTCGAGGATTATTTTGCTCAATCCATCCAAGAAAGGCAGTCAAAGTAAAAGTTAAGACTACTCAGCTGTAAATTTAAAGTTTTGCTGCAACAGAATACTTTAATCTAGGATTGGAGTAAAATTATACTGAGATTTAAAGAGAGGTTTAAATTTGATCTTTCTTAATTTTAAGATAGTTTTAAAGGTAGGTGCAACAGACTTTAAACTTAAACCATAATTTAATCAGCTTTAAGAGTTAATCCCTGTTGGTGCAAATCATCTGTAAGGTGGTAGATACAGTATGCTATCAGCATTGTTACATTTCTGAATAACATTTCAGAGGCCGTACTCCTACCCTGTTTTATCCAACCTAAACCATCACAAGGCACATGAAACGGAATGTCTAACAGCAAACAATTTTCATGTTGCGCCTGTGCTCTACAAAGCTGAGGCATAGCAGCATCTACCCCTTAACCCCTTTTTTCGGTCTGGTAACTCACATGGCAACATAGGAGAGCTGCGCCTTGGTGAGGTTGAGGGGATGATTGGACACGGAGATGCCGTACCGACGGGGATCCTGTCCTGCTGGCAGATTCCCCCTCAGGATGGCGTTGTTGGCCACACTGAGGAAGGACACCACGCCGTGCCATGCCTGGTTGTAGAACCACACCTGCCGAGGTAGAGACGAGCATTAACAAAGAGAAGCAAGTAGGGGTTTCAGATGTCTCCTAGCAACTACGTCTGGCATCAATTTATTTGATTGTGGACAAATAATGGAAAAAGATTTAACACATGGGTTAGAAAAGAAGACACATTTCAAAAACATAAATAAGTCATGAGTGCATGAGTGTGGACCAGTTGCAGATGAAATTGTCTTTTTCTGAGATGAAGTGTTGTTTCAAAGGTTACCAAAACTTGACCTGTATCTTCCAATTTTTAATATTACAGAGTCGCAACTTAGTAGTCATCTCAGTTTTCTAAAAATATTTTTTTTGCTTTGTTTTGTTGGTAAGCTAACTAGTCATAAAAGAAAGGTACAAAGAATGATTGGACAGAATCTGTCTGCTACTTATAACAGCTTGGTTGTTACAATCAGGGTTGTGAAGGGCTCTTAAGACCTGTGAACCACCAGTATGTCCACCAGAAAGTATGTCAAAGCACTTAAAAAATCCAGCTTTTTCCCCAGCTGAAGAAATCATTGCCAGTGACAATGAGTTGCTGTTGTCATTTGAAAATGCACCAAGGTTCACCGCATTCTTGTTCAACATATAGTACAGTATAATTTCTTACTGTTGTGCTATTGTGTATGGCCCTATATATTTTTATACTTTTGAGTGCGTTTATGTCTTTGTGTGTTGTGATTGTTAGAGTGAGAGATACGATCAATTTTTGTCCACTTAATGCACAAAAGGTGTTCGAAGAGAGGGGTCAAGTAATCTCTCAAACATATTCGAGGGGCTACATACTGATCTATAAGGATGAGGAACAGATCTGACAATTGTTACTTTTTCATCCAACGGGAAATAAAAGCCTGCGATGAATGCCGAATCATGATGTGGCGGACTGTAGCATGCTAGCTGCGGAGACGGAGAGAAAAACATTTTTGCACACTTTCCTTTAATGTTAGTGATTTTCTGAGTCTGTGGCTGCTGGGGTGTAGAAGAAAAAGAATGGATGAAAGAGAGTGGGAGTGAGAGAGGACTCCCCGCTGATAGTGCAGCGCTAATTAAGAGTGGATGGTGTCTGAGTGTCAGCCTAACATAACACTGCATCACAGAGGAGGATATGGAGAAACTTGAGTACACACGCACACACACACACACACACACACACACACACACACACGCACACACACACACAGATGTGCACGCACAAAACACTCTTGTCTCGTTCTCTCTCTGTTCTCGCCGCATCTCAGATACAAAGATCGACCAAACTTGATATTATTTGACTGTTATATCTTCTTTAGCCTGTAGTTTCTGAAAGGTCTGCAGCTAAAGTATCATTTAATGTATTCAAGATAAGCAGAGTGAGGAGCACAACCATGTCTGCTAAATGCATGAGGGTGGTATAGAAGGAGTGAAAAATATTTGATATGATATGATTCATTTCCACTTCTGAAACTACTTTAAACATCAGCTTGTTTTGGGGAGGAGCAAAACTCTAGTCTCAGTATGAGATATATCAGCCTGTATGAGATATTAACTTCAACATTTACTACAACTGTAGTGCAGTGGTGTTAAGAAAAATATGATTACACTAGCAATGCACATGAAAATCATTTTGAGGTGTCCGTTACTTGTATCGGACAGCTGTGGATACTCTTAAGATTAAGATTTTACATAAAACAATAATGTGATAAAATTGCAAAAAGAGCCATCATTTTTTCTGCAGGATAAAATCTTTTGCTTTTTGTAGTTTAAGTAAAGGGTGAAGGTTTCATTTTACCATAGCAGGGGTTGAGAGTGCAGGGGATATGGTATGTGGTGTTTGGGGTCCTTCTCTGTCAGAAAAGATTTGAGCATCAAACACTTCATTTCTTGCATTCTGGTGATTGTTCCTGCACCAGTTTGTGCAGTTATTTGTGCAGTCAAATTATGGTGTAAATGTCTAAATTTGTTAAGAGAAAATTCATCTGCTACTTATTAGGTGGAACAAATGCACATGTTCTAAATATTGAAGGGGACATGCCCCCTGTGCCTTTTAAAATCATAAAAACTGGTTTAGGTTTTCGATTAGAAGAAAATTACAAGTAAATTAATCTACTACAGTTGAACAGTTTAGAAGTTTTGTCTTCAATTTTTCAGAACACTGAGCACATAGTTATTCAATATTTGGTGCACAACACTGTGTAAGAATGATGTTATTGAAGATCTTTTCCTAATGAAAATTCTCCCAAATTATGCAAAAACACTTTTTTTTTCCACACTAAATGTTGTACTATAACTACTGATGTGTGAAATGATTTTGGGGACACTGCATTTTATAAGAGTGAAGTTATTGAATATTTTTTCCAAAATATCCACCAAAAAAATATACAAAAGCCTTTTTATTCAAACTAAGTTTTGTGTTGTAACCAATAGGAAACCATTGATATGTGAAGTGATTCTGGGGACGTTTCACTTAAAAAATGAAGTTTTTGGATGTCTTTGTGGTACTTCTTTTCAGTGTTTTTCTTCGTAGATGGTCCCTGCGCACTCGTTTCACAGCCGGCTGCACACAGAGAGCAGTGCAAGCTATTGATCTGAAGTTTTAATCTATAAATATTTTTCCAACTTTACTGAACTGGTTCTGGCAGGCGGTTACTGTCCCCTCTTCCCAGTACTGTGTACTGGCACTACATCTTTTAGCTGAAAGAGACCGTACCAGCCTACTTTCACCTTGTGTCATTATCAACCAACCAATTTCCCCTCTGACTTACGTAGCGTTTGACTATATAGGTTTTGCACCACAAAAATGTTCATTAGGAATTTATGATATCATGATATATAATTAAAGGTTTCTTAACAAACAAAGGCATCCAGGAGATGCACTGGCAAAAAAGGGGAAAATAAAGTGAGGTGAAATGTCAAATGGGAGCATTGGTTGGCTTTTACTTTCACTTTTGCTGGCGAGTGTGATTAATAAAGGTAGCAATCCTGCATAGTACACCTTTAAGTAAACTGTGCAAGTGCAAAGAAGAGTAGACTAGTTTTAGATGGATTTATATCATCATCCCAAAAAAACCAAACTTCACCTGCCTAATTGTCCCTTCAGAGATCATTTAATGTTCATCTCATTGGTTTGCATCAAACAGAAGAGCAAAAGTGCACCCGGCAATTAATGATACCTTTACATTGTTCCTGGTTCCCAGCTTCTTCAGCAGCGTCTCAGCACTCTGGAAGATCTGATCAGTCACATTATCCTAATGAAGATGAAGAAAACAAGACAAAAAAAAGCTGAGCTGGAGATTTAATTGGATACACTTGGAAAACCACCACTACTCTTTGAAATGCAAAACATGAGGCCGAGGGAGACAGGAAATAAGAGTTCCGGGGAACACTTGGGTGTGATGAGCCACTTATTTCCTACAGACTTGGGAAAAAAGTGTCCCCCGCTATTTGGCCTGCTTGCGAGTTTGTTCCTCTCTTGACGTTTTTTTGAATAAATAGGGTGAAATAATTAAAGTCATAAAAGGAAAAAGGAGAAAATGAAACAAAGTTAAAGAATTCTACCTTATGTACCAGTCAAATTTAAGTGTGACTGGATTGCGAGTGTCCAAGTGTAAACAGAAACAGATGGAAATGAGAGTAACAGGGAAAGTATTTTCCACAAAGTGTATGCTCGGTGGTGAAGACATGAAAATGGCAGAGAGAGGGTAGACTGGACAGGTTGTATTAAACATCTCCTCAACCCCACTCATGTTTCATGTGAAATGAGCCTTGGGATGAGGGCTTGAGATGACAGGCAAGCGATTTCCAAAGTGTCATGTTGATACCATGCTGTTCAGCTCCACCATAAGAGCACTGAGCACATTACATGTGTGATATAAATGCAAATGGACCTCCTGTTGGACCCTGCCTTCACAGGCCTATCGCAGGGGAGACAAGGGGGAAAGGAGGGGAGAGTGGATGTGACATGGAGTGAGGGGAGGTCGGCGGAGGGAAAGTGCAGGTGACAACTGGGAAGAGAGGTGGGGGGTAGACAAAATAAGAGGAGAAAAATCAAGAAAGACATCCCGAAAATGCGGGAGTGTGCTCAGGTGCAAGTGCCCGTCTGCTCGGAAAGAGAGGGAGAGTGGAAGGGAAAACACACCAAAGATATCTCAAGCCCCCAAGACAGTCACCTAAGGACAGGGAACTGGGGGATCATACCACGGCTGTTGTCACTTTTTCTATCCCAAAATCCTTCATTCAGCCAAATCGTAACATTACAGAAATTTGGAAACATTTCAAAAATGTATTCAGAGCTCTTTTTTTCGCCCTGCCATATATCCGGTCTGCTCCTTTGGGATAACAAAATGTTTACAGATCATTTCAGTAACGCAGCATGAACTCTTCATCTCTTTCCATATCACCGTGTGAAAGAGGAGGGAGAGAAAAAAAAAAAACAAGAAAAACGCCCCCATCTACCCTGACAGGAGTATTTGTGTTAAATAACATCCCCTGTGTTCCAAGACATTACCTATGCATACACCGGGCACACAACAAGACTCCTACTCTTGTCCGTAATGCTTCCTCCAGCAAAAAAGCGAGGGAATCTTTACAGCATTTTGTGTTTTTACTTCTCTCTGGTTTGCATCATGCCAAGCAGCAACGGGCAGCGCCATTAGGCGGCCTTACTGAGGATTAGTGGTGGCTGAAACAAGATGAGAAGTGGGCCAGCAGCTGCCTGGGCCTAATCCTTGACAAACTCCTCCCCGCTCAAGGACAATGACAAGGCTGGTTTGGCCAGTGGACCTGCCAGTGCCACGGCTAACGACACAGCAATAAAGCCACTCGAGTGTGTGGTGACTTCCTTGGCTTGTATTCCAAAGTGGCCTGCACAGTTCAGTGGTCAAGTGCTCTATGTGACAGAGTGGTCATATGGTCTGTGGGACAGTGTGGTAATGTGTGTGTGTGTGTGTGTGTATTGAGAACCTGCCAGAAAGGAGTTCGTGGTTTGTTATCTCAGGGGCTTATTTTTTCTGAAAAAACATGAAATGAAATGAAAAAAAAAATGAAAAAAATGTTGTCCAGAAGGTTTCAAAACATTTCAGGGAGCAGTCATGTCATTAATACCATCTATATATGACACTGCCATTTCAGATACATTTTTTAGCTTAATTATACAATTTCCAGCACACAGGCTTTCTTGTTCTCAGTGTTCCCGTCACCTCATGTGACACCAAACCATATTTCTACGTGACAGACAGACAAAATGCAATTAAACAGAAATTTCAGCCCCATGCGCAGGTGGACCCGAGTGCAAAAACACGCTACTTCCAGTTACCGTCTCACATCACAATGCCTGCCGAGCAGGAGAGAGCCAGACATTTCCCAAGGACAGTGTAGCACTTTAATAACACGAGATGCAGAGCTGGGACGGCTAATGCCCGGCCATTAGGGTTACATCATCGCTGCTGCACGAATTAAAGTCACATTAGCCTCGAGATCCGGGAGACAGAGAATGGAGCCTGGGTAGGGATGAGAACCGGAGATGCCTGAGGGCAAAGCAATGTGCTGATCTCAAAGCAGTTTGAACGTCCAAAAATTTGAAATGTTAATGAGAGACTGTGTGTATGCGAGACAGAGGCTGGGAGAGAGATAGAGAGAGATACACGAAGGGGACAAGTGAGTTGGTATGTAGTTCAAGAAACACTGTGCCTGAGTAAAAGTATATGAATGTATATACATGAAGTGAGAAAGTGTCAGAAGTTAAGTTGAATACATGTGAGAGGAGAAGGGTTTGCAGGATGGTGTGTGAATGCTCTTGCACAGTGAGGAGCCAGATTCCTCCATTTATTCAAAGCAATGCACAGACAATCATAGCCTGTTGCCATGGACACTCAACAGAATGGATTTGAAGAGTCTAAAGCTCCTCTCATCTTTCTTCTTTCGCAATCGTTCAAGAATACAGCGGGTTCCAAAAGTCCACTACAAAATCACCTGTACCTAAGATACAAAGCTAACTGCACAAAGAACGCCACGCTCCAATTAGGAGCAGCTCGATCAAAAGAAGACTGGCAAACTGCAGCCTTGACGTGACAAAAGCAGGACCACTTCTTTAGTCACAAAAGTAGTCCTAACACTTAGTGCTGGAGAAAGACTTCAAATGTAACAGAGCGACCGAACAACATTGCCATCTTTAGATGCCTCTAGCATGGCTGAGAGACTATACAGAACAAAAACTTAAACGCAAGCCTATGTTTCCTATTTACATGAGTTAAGATCTATGCAAACAGAAAACCAATTTCTCTCAAATTCTGTTTGACAAATTTGATAAAAATCAGCGTACGTCAGCATTTCTCCTTTTCCAAGATAATCCATCAGCCTGACAGGTGTGGCATATCAATATGCTGATTAAACGGCATCAATATTACAAAGGTGTGCCATTGGATGGTCACAATAAAAGACCACTCTAAAATGTGCACTTTGATAATACAACACAACACCACAGCTGACCCATGTTTTGAGGGAGATGTCCACCAGAGCTGACGCCGGTGAATTTAAAGTTCATTTCACCACTATAACCAGCTTCCAGTGTCGTTTCTGTGAATTTGGCAGTACATCCAACCAGCCTCACAACTGCAGACCTTCATCACTTATACATATTTTAACCAATACATTTCTATTACTTACCAAATTAATGACCAAAATTGCAAATTTGCATGACCATTCTCTGAAACGTGTGGATGCGCATCTTTAGGACTCTATTGATAGCACTACTCTAATTACTATACTATTCAATTTAATTGCAACAATTAATTGATACTACATTTTGGTCCTATTCTTTATCAATACTCTATCAATAATCAAATATATGATATATGATATGATATAATTGGTTCTTTGTCATTACTATATCATAGCTTTTTCTTTTTTAAAAGATGAAATCTGAGCAGGATAGAGCAGATCAGGGCTTCTGATTCACTTGAGACCAGCCACCCGAACAGCTGATGCAACAGTTGGGTTGAATAACTAAAGGATTTCTGCACAAACTGTCAGAAACTTTGTCTGGGATGTTTATCTGTGTGCTTGTTGTCCTCACCAAGGTCTTGACCTGACTGTGGTTTGTTGTTGTAACCAACATTAGTGGAAAAATGCTCATCTTTGATCTTCTGATCTTGGGACTGAATCTAAATTACAGTTTAAAAAATGTATATTGGAGTATACATGGAGATATTCTAAACTCAAGAGCTTTTGTTAGTTTCAAACAAAATATCCATTTTACAGATTTTTTAAAAACACACATGTAAAGATGGTGATTTGAAGAAGGTGCATTCATCCTTGGTTTTATATATGTTTTTTTTATGTTTTATATGTTGCAGATAAACTAATTCTAAGACTTTCTAGGTTTTGTAGATGCTGCTGTGCTAATCAATCAACCCTGTGGTATCAACAGGCTTGACTTTGAGAATGCCAATATTTATTACATACCTGAAACGAACTGAAAAGACCTCGTAGATCCCTAAATGAGGCTTCTATTGCTGCCTCAGTCAAACGGACTTGGGAGTTGACTGCCCCTACAGAGATGCCTCCGTACCTGGAGTGGCAGACAAAAGCAGAACAAGAGGGAGGTTCAAGTGGAGATAAGAGCATATGAGTAATACCAAAGAATACCCACGGCCACAGATTTTTAAGCTTCCTCTGTAAAGCTACACACACACAGACATGAGATACAGACATATAGTATAAAACAGGCAATGTGTTGTGGAAACATGAGCAACAACTTACATGTTTGAGCAAACACATCAACCTAAGGCTTACAATTAATCATTTGTCTCCCTGACAGTTTGCTCTAAATGCTTTCATACAGGAAAATGACAGGTTAAGGGAAGCGTATCAAAGAGAGGCCCAGCAGGACTTGTCATAGTGTGACAACTGCATAACATGTAGATGGAAAAGGCAGCCCAGTGTGTGGGATTTTGTCCTTTCATTCATATTACACTCAACTGACCTTCAAAAAGTGGATGCAGCAACACTACAACAGCAGCCCAGGTAGTAATTTGGCTCTCTCAAAAAAAGAAAACAACAAAAAACAAAACAACAACCCTGAAACCAAAGTGCCTGAGGAAAGTCACTAGTCTCTAAAGTGCTACCACATACATGAATGTACTGTTATAAAAAAACTTCAATGCTGCAGCATAAAAAAAAAAAAAAAAACTCTAGAGAAATGTCGATATTCACAGCATTTACACTGACGTGCATTACCTTGTTTTACCCGAGTGCTCATAAGTCTTGACCAGGAAGTCTGTCATGTTCCGCCCAGTTAAATCCAACAATGTGTCTGTTGTGTTCTGGATCCTCTGTGAAAAAGGGCAAAAAAGGTTGAAATGTTAGCACTGAAAAAAATGCACACTACAGGTTTGCTATTTGGTAGGAATGTCCCAATTGGATCAGGATCAGGCCAAGTCAATACATCGAGATTTGTAATTTTGAGCACACACCTCACCCTATCCTTCATTCACGCCCACCACCACACAGGTGTCTTGAACGGAGAGCACGATTTGTGGCAGGTATACAGGATTTATTGCTCCTAAGCTGCTACACCACTTTAAGTGGAACTGAAATACTTGTTGTTCATTTTTAGTGAATTAGTTTTACTATAATGCTGTAATAGGTGGAATTCTGACCGCTGTTTATTTGTTGTATGGGTATATTAAAGTTAAGCTGTAACAATGCTTTAAATAAAATTGTATTGCATTGCAGAGCTGTTATACTGTCAAGCATATACAATGTATTGGTTTTAATGACTCCAAAGTAGTTCAAGTGTGAGTTGTGCAGCTGTATTATCCAGCTAAATACAAGTATCGGATCAGGACTCCGTATCTGCAGATACTCAATGACATACTCGTGACATCCCTACCATTTGTTATTTTTGTTATAGTGACTTTAGGGTTAAATGATTAATGGTGATTAATTTTTGGGGGGCTCTTGAGGACGGCATGACAAGTTGGTAATACAGCAAACTGTTACTTATTTGTGCATCCAGCAGATACAAAGCGATGTTTGAATTAATTTGGAGTAACTTAGATTTATCAGGTGGCCACCTGATGAATATAACCTCAACATCCACTCTCCTGTTAGCTCTCTTTTGGTTTCTGCCAACTCCTGACAAAAACTACCTGGCTCTGAAGAGGCCTCAATAAAGTGTGTGTAGTATAACCTCATGAGCAGAAAAGCTGACCACAGACCGACTGCTCAGTCACCCATAAAAACGTATCCAGTAGATACAAAATCAACAAAACTTAACAGCAAGAAAATTTTGCAGGTGATCTGTCCACAGCTCTGTGCAACATATTCACCCAACCCTTATCATAATAGTCAATTAAGCCTGGCTATGGGGAGCCTGGCTGAATTTTAGACCCCCGCCAAAGCTGCAAAAAGCTGTGTCTAATGTCAAAGAACCCTAATTAGATGCCCTTCTGTGGATAAATGGGTACATTCAAACATCCAATTAAGGGAGGGTGAGACACACAACCACAGATACACTCCACAATGATACTTCTCAGTACACACACACACTCACTCCGACACCAAGCTGCTTTAGCCTTGCTTATTTAGAGAGGTACCACTATGCTAATTAGCAGAGTGATCCTTGATAAAAGTGCAATTGAGACCCCCGACTGCAACGCAATTTGCCAACGTACCCCCTGGTTACGCTGGTTATCTACCCCTGTGTACAAACAGCTTGATGTGCAAGCTTTGAGCACACATGGTGTGTTGTTTAATCTGTTACCTTTGTGTGTATACACATTCTTTATCACCTAGGGACTGTTGATTATTTATTAGGGGGTGATACAAAACTGGAGAGGCATGCCAAAAATAAATTTAAGCACTGTGGAGAGACACGTGTTTTATTTTGGTATAGGGGAGGGACATACATCTTTAAATTGTGGTATGTTGTATTTATTTAAAACACCCTCAAACCTCGTGGGTAACTAAACTAGGGCTGTCAAATACTGACTTTTTAAATCAGAGAATTTCAATAGTTAATTACAATTAACCATATTATTCATTGCATGTTAACAATTCCCATTATTTTGCATTTCAAAACTGTTTTGAAGTACACAATAACAAGCAATTCATACCAGATTGTCCAGATAGACCAGGAATCAAATAAGATAAAAAACTTGCATGATACTAGTATAAAGTTGGCATGTCTGTAAAGGCGAGACTCATGGGTACCCACAGAATCCATTTTCATTCAGATATCTTGAAGTCTAAAATGTAGGCAAAGGTTGGAGCATTATTAAGCCTCCTTCCTGAGACACTAGCATGACATGGTTAATACCACTGTATCATCACAGTAGCTTCAAAACTCAGTCCAGTACAACCTCTTTGAGACAGGAACGTCAGCCCACGACGAATGCAATTTAAAAAAAAAAATGTTTGAAACCTTAATCGCATCGCAAAAGACACGTTAATGCTACAACACTGGTAAAACAGAAATTATTATCACAGTTTGAAATTGCCAATGGTCACATCATGCAGGACAAAGCCTATTGTAATAACTGTAATAACTGTTTGCACTAACCACATATTTCTTTTTAACTCCAGAATTTAATTTTCAACTTTTAACCTTCAAACAAGTAAAGGGTACGCTTTTAAGATCTTATAATGTCTACTGTGCCACTGTTTTGTACAGTTTACATCAAGTGTGATTATTACAAAAAAATATATAGTCATTTATGGTAGTGAGAAGGTCATGCATTTTCCCCACTGTCACTCTAAGAGATTTAAGGAGAAATAGTTGAAGATTTGAGGAGGGTCAAGGTCAAGGACAAAGTCGCACCATAGCCACCCCCCTACTCTAATAAATAAAACACAGTCCCTTAAAACATACAGTGGATGTCCACAAGATATAGATATCCTTATATCTATAGATATCCAGCTATAAGCTGCAAGGGCTGTTTTTTTGTATCTCTTTCATTCCTGAGTTTCTGTTTAAAGATAAATAGCTCTTTGAATGGGTCTTACAGTACATGGCAGTATAGCTACATTAGATATAGAAGTAGCAGTTAAGTGAAGAGCAGATGAGTATATGCTGGGGTAAAACAAGAGGGAGGAGAAGAATAAAACCAGATTAGAAGCCAGATTAAAAACAAATAGGATAAATAAGAAAGCAGAGCAGGGGCGGATAGAGGATAGAAACATAAGTCAAAAATTGGAGAAGAGAGCACAAGAGGAAAGAGAAGGGAAGGAGGAGGAGAACTGGAATCACACAGCAAAGAACAAACAGAAGGAGAAAGCAGAGGAAGAAGAGGACCCATCTGGCTTATGAATCAGAGATAAGGAGGACGAACGGCACAGCAACCTTGGCTTATCTCTGAACAAACATGCTTCTCTACTGAAAAGCCACAGGAACTCGGAAACAAACAAAACCAAAAAAATAAGGGGCTTTTTACACTCCGCTGTGTGTACAATGAGTTTATACACCAGCATACAGTCAGTGTGGGTCTAATTATTTTGGCCTTGGTCCATATCCCCCATCAAAAAGACTGAAATGGGGACATTATGTGATGTGTGCAGTACCTGGGCCTGTATCTCTTGCTCATTACCTGTGAACAGCTTCAGAGTGCTTGGCATTCTGTACATGACATCAGTTCTCCACAACACAGTGGTAGCTTGATAGCTGGGGAAGCAAACAGGGGTGAGGGAAATGTAAACTAAGGAGTAATCAAATCTGTTGAATGAGCTGGCATACTCGAGCACTGGAGAGATAAGAGACTGCGCTGTGTTCATATTAATCTTGGCACTGTTTATATCGTGCTGTACCTCTAAGGTAAAATTCCAATTTTATCTAGTGTGCACAAAGAAAAGCAATCTTGGGGAAAGGCAGAGTCTTCTATAATTAAACATGTTACGTTAAGGTGTGCAGTCACATGTCCTCTGACTTGAAGTCTTGCAGGTGATGATCAGGTTAATTGTTTTTTTCTATGTTTTTAAATGTGTGAAGTAACACTATTTAGCTCATTAAAACATGATGTTTTTGTAACGGACGTGACAGGTGGCCCACTGTGCAGTCATGTATCTCAGAAGCTGCTCCTCAGTTCAACACATTTTATTGTGTTGTGCGATTACGTCCGATATGATCACATCACAGCGACCATTTTAACCGAGCCAAACGATACCATTAGATAATAGCTGGAGTGGTGTGTGAAAGCACTCGCTGGGTTACTAACATGCAGTTACTAACCAAAACAAAAGGCCACTCTGGCTATTCTGTCCCGGATCATAAGAGATTGAGTTGCACACGCCCCGATGAGAGATTTCCATCCAGACCCCTTCTGTTCTGTTTAAGCCACAACAAAAGGGAAAGCACTGCCACATCCACCATTTGCCTCACCTCACAATTCAATGACCTTTTTGCTTTTGTTTTTCGAGCATCTCATGCCTTCTGCTGAGAGGGCAGCTCTGGACAGGTAGTTTTACACTAAAATGGATCTGCGGGGGTTGGGAGTCAAAGTGACAAATCAACAGGGCCCAGCAGAGAAAGGATGTGTCAGGCTGTTGTGTTCGCCAGGTTGAGTACGGGCTGGCGGGAGTTGAAACTGATCTGAGGTTAGTTGAATTTGTTCTTTGGCAACAGATGGTGCTGGAGGAAAAAAAAAAAACCTTCCCTCTGATGTAAAGTTTACAGATTCATTATGGTTTAAATGAATAAATGATAACATAAAATAGCAATAATATGTCAGTCCTGCTGATTTGATGTTGTACATTTAAATGAACAGACCACACAGAGGTCCATAAGCCCAGCTTTGGGATCAAACTGCGTTATAAAATAACAAATACTCTTTTGGAAAAACTTGCTTTAAGAGATACTGCCTGCCAGCCCCTCTCTCTCCCTGTCTTTTTCAAACTCGGATCTCAATACGATGAAACGGTAAAACTGGGCACTGCCGAATATAAATCATGATCATGATGTCTGCACTGCATAGTTCTCTAATAAAATGCTTTCAGAAATACATTTTACTGCACTGTTTAGCTGTAATAGTGAGCGTTTTGTGAACAGGAAGTGGGCGTCATACTGCTTCCTACGCAGTGAAAACAGAGGCCAAAAAAACTGAGATCAAAACAGAGCTAAAATTTATGCCTGAGCCACATTGGCTGCGTGAGCAGGGGGTGTACGTCACGGAAACTTTGTTTTTTATTTTGGCACTGTACACAGGTTATATCAGCCGCACTGAATACATAAGAAGCGCTGCTCAGGCGTGGCAAATCAAGAGAAACTGAATCTTTCTGATTTCTTCTGCTTGACACCCGTGGTTTTCAGCAAAGATAGGAAGTAAAAATGTTATTTTGATAATTAAATATACTCTATATAACCTTCCACTACAGTTTCAATGTCTTTATCTGTCAAAGACTTGAATAAATACAATATATTTTTTTTACTCAACCTTTCCTGTTTCTGTTTCAAAGTAAAAGCCCGCTGACAACCTTTTTGTTGACAGGATCCGTTCAATTGTTGATATGGTATTTTACTGTGAAACTTCTGCAGGACCGTGTTGTTGACAATGTCTTGCCAGCCAGCTGCCACTGTATCACACATAAACAAGTTTGCATTACGTCACCTACCAGTGGGAGTGAGATTCTGATAGTTGTAGGTTTTCTACCTCATGAGCAAAAGTGTCTGTGTTTTCTCTGGTCATGTAGCATCAATTTTAACGAATGTGCTTCTTTTGTTATGAAAAGGCCATCATTTCCAGCAGAGAAATACTTTTTTAAGACTGTTTTTTTCCCAAACCAACAACCTAAAGTAGATAATGGTGTTTGTATTTCCCATGAAGAACTATTTTTTTTTCCACAAATGGTAAGCCAATGCCTAACTTCAATACCCTGATAGATGAGGCCAAGGAGAGTAATTTGCAAGCAGGCTGTAGTTAGGCCAATCTCCAAATGAAAAAAGACATCAATCGTAATTCGGTGAACGTGGCGGCTTTATCAATTCCTCTGCACGCATGACGGCCTATTCATCTATGAAGGTTAAATATCACCAGTGAACGAGAGTCAATATCTCAGAATTGATAATGGGCTTAGTGTTGCCTGCCATTTCCATGGAAACAATGATTTCACACTACCTCCTGTGGTGATGCGTCCATGTTTTATTTCCCTCTTTCTCGTCTTTTCTTTAGTTTCTCAAGGGCATATTGGGAGGATGGGCAGGATAAAAGATAAAAAAGAAAACCAGTGTGAAGCTGGTACACTTTGTCATGATTTATTCAGCGGGGGAAGCTTTCAGGTCAAAGGGAATACATCCTCACAATGTGCTCAGCTTCTGTGGGTGGTCTCTGCCTTGGACTTGCATTCATTTATGGGTCCCTAACATGGACAGCAGTCCACAGGTAAGCAATGATGATAAGCATATATGTTCCTATGCACACGCACATGAATACTCATTGTACATAGCATTAAACAGCGTTTATATTATATTCCTATCTATTACAGTATGTAACCTACCACATAAACAGTTCTCTCAATCTGAGGGAAGGATTCTCTCTTCAGCGTCTACATGGTATATTTGAGCAAGTCAGTCCCGCTATATAACGCTATATATGTTTCTATCTCATGACCTTATGCACTACACTACATTTCAAACTGGAAACTATTGGTTATGGCCCACTGGTGGATCATAGTTAACAGTAGGGAGGCAAAGAAAGTTGTAGAGGTGAGAAGGGTTGTGGTATACAGTTACATACTTTCAGTCAATGCTATTTATTAAGGGTTTAGTCTTTTCACGTAGATTGAAAAAAAAGGCAACACTTTCTGAGTTGCCAGTGTCTACAACGCATTAATAACATACTTATGATGCCTTATAATCTGCCAACACATTCTCACTCCCAACTTGTCAAATACAAACGCTCGGTCAGGTGCCGTTCACATCAAACTATGATGCTCTGGATCCAGTATTGGACAGTCAGGAAGGGCGTGTCAGTTTCCTCGTTCCATGCATTGTGTCTTTCAAAATACGTTTTCACAGAAAAATGTACAGTTTCTGCTCATTATAGGCCTTGTTTACTTTATTTACTGTTTACTTTACTTTTATTTAGGTTTACTTAATTTTTAGGCTCACTTCTTTAGGTTAAACAACAAAAGGACATGGCTAGATTTACATCACAGTTTGGCTTAAATTAAGTACATTTGTTACTAACACAACCTCACATACTGTACATCAGTTTAACTAAGTGACCAGCGTAGTATGCTAGACATACATGCATATTATACACCATTGTTATTAAATTAGCTTGCTTTGGTTTCACACAAAACAGGAACAGTTCCTGGGTGAAAATCCTGAGTTTGTTGGACAAATCCAGCCAACCTTATGCAGACTTTGTCTGTGTATATATTACAGCAGTTGCTTAAAGCATCAAAACATGACGCATCCCAGTGGGTCTCATATCGACACTGCATCGGTGCATCAGTATCTGATGCCAATGGTCACTACTCTAGTGCCAGTATTTGATGAGTTGGGAATGAGATTGGGTTGAATCTGCTTGTAGCCCAGTATATTAGTTATAAGCACTCATAAATATCCGGAATGCAACAATCATAACACATTATAAAACATTTTGTATTGACTTAATTGGTCAAGTATCATAATACTACATAATACAAAATTGCTTGTCACTCCCTGAATTTCTTCTGTGAAGATCATACCTATTCTTCTCAGGGTTTAAATACATTATAATCATTTTATAATGCATTATAATGTGATTATAAGTTACTCTAAGTGTCAGTTGGATGCTTTAAGTGAAGTAATGAAATCCCTAAGGAATAGGTAGTTAATACAATACAAGTGGATAAACGTCACTATAACTGGCCACTGTTTGCTTTAAGTAATGAGGAAAAAAGGAAAATTTTAAATTTCATGCAGAAAAAAAACAAACAAAACATAGAATTAATACATTTATTAAATTGATCATCATAAAATGCTTTATAATGTGTTGTGCTTATTGCTACAAAACACTGAATATAACAAGTGCTTATATCTGTAACTATATGTGTTTAGAAGCAAATTATAACACATCCTAAGTATGTTTAGAATGCATTATAGAGATAGCGGTCATAGAAAGTACTACCAAAAACGGACTAAGATCAACTATTTTACCCCATAATCATACTGTATTACTGTATATTTCCACCACATTAACTCACACACTCCTCCTGTGGTATAAATCTTTCATGATTTCATATGATGAAATAAAAAGCTGCAAAGCTTGTGGGCTTACTGTGTTACAAAGACTGACCCCTGCCAAATAAATAAAGTCTTCCATTATGCAAAAAGAGTGTGATGAACAGAGAAATGTGACCGTTAACAGCATGTGTATTGCATAAAAATGCTCTGCTCTTCTCACTTGTCTCTTGCAATATTCTTTACTCGGAGCAGCTTTTTTATCCTAAATTTAAAGTTCCTTTAGCACACAGCGGGAGATGACTGGCAATAATCTTGTTGCATGATAATAACTCAATGTCCTCAAGGTTGTTTCCATGCAAAAACGAGAGTCAATTTAATATCCTTTTACAGGATCTGGGATTGGAAGAAAATAAGATGCTGTAAATAAAGGAGAAATGATGCAAGCGAATGTAACAAGATGTAGGCAAGAATTGGCCTTTGTAAATGGTCTTTTTATTGAGGCTAAGTGTACTAAAAGTACTAGCTACATACAAAACGACACAATAAAGCAGAAATCCAGTAAAGTGGCAAAGTAGTAGCAATTCATAAAATAACAAATAGATTCAGGCTGAGATGAATGAAAAAAAGAGTGAGGCTGTTTTTAAATGGAAGAAGCAAGCACAGAAGACGAAAAAGCACGACAAAAAGGAGGGTTAGAAAGAAAGACCTTGATGGCCTAGCAGGGTACCTGGAAGATACAGAGATACAAGCAGCGCCTCAACAAATGGGGGACTCCTTGACATTGCTGTCATAAGCTAGGACCGAACGTCAGGGAAAAGAAAAGGTCGCACAAAGGGCACCTCTCTTGTTTGACTGTCTCAACAATCATCCTATAACACGATACCTGGACAGTTGCTCCTTTAAAGTGGCCCTGGATGGCCCTGTCACAGGAAGGAGCACACAACAGGACTCGCACGAGTTCAACAAGGCATTACAGATCTGTGGAGAGTGTGAAATGGCACATTAAATAGCGTGGGATAGTGTATAGGGGCGGTATAGAAGGCTGGAAGGAAAATAAAGTAGTGGCACATGAACCCAGCAGTTTAAAACTGTGTCCTCTCATGTCCTGCTTATTGGAAGTCAATCACTTTGAAGAGTGTCTCTTTTAAAACATGTCTCATTTGTCCTTCCAAGATGACATCTCCCAAGTACATCAAATATTGAGGGGGGGTGCCATGGCAATTATGAGACAAAATCATTTTTAGATATATCTGTATGTGACTATGAGTGTTTTCTTAACTGGGCCAGAATATCTCTTTTTAACGCTCCCTCACTTCCCTTACGAACCGAGGCTGAAAGACGCTTTGCTACTTCATAAACGCTTTGCAAATTGAACTTACAATGACTGTTGAAACTTATATCATAGACATAAAAGAGCTGACACTTTTAAAAAGTTGTAAGGCTTTTTCAACCACAGTGAAGCATAACTTCATAACTGTCTATTGTGTCATTAGATTTCCCTCACAGCATTTCCTTTTTCACTGAGTGGCATATTTATTTGATATAATGGTATTTAAAGACTATAAATCAAACTATATTTACACAAAAGGCTTTTAAGGCCACATTATTAATTTGAATCATTCCATTTAATTGAAGGAACAAAAGTATAATTTTTCACTAAGAGTGTCCCTGGAAAGTCAAAAGCCCTAAATTTCAGTTGCTGGATCATGTATGGAATAAATATCCACATGACTATAATATACTTTTCGTACTGTTACTTGAAATCTAAAACTCCATCTTACCCCTGTGTGGTTGAGACGTACTTACTTTTCCCTTCTTTTAAGGTTAAGTGCAAATGAAAACTGATGCAAACTCTTTGACTGGTTTTACTGTATAATCTAGTTGCTAAAGTAACTTGACCTTGTGAAGATCTAACATTGTGACAAGGACCACATACAATCTACACTATAGCTACAGTATGTAAGAGATGCAGGTGTGCAGTAAAGGCTGTAAGGTGTGATTAGTCATATTGTTGTTCTGATGAGAAGTAGATGTATTAAGCGGTGGGATTATGTGTCGGTTAGGTGTGAGCAAGAAGCATTGATGGGACTGTCAGCTCTTATGTGCAGTTGAGATATGCGTTCAAATATATATGAATGTACTAAGCGCTCATGATGACAACTGCAAGCTTTAAAACCAACCATAATCAGACAGCAGGAATCTATATATTTTTTTAAAGAAAGGTCACTACTGTGATTGTTGTAATTGGAGTTAATTCACTTAAGTGGAAGATGTATGGAACATTTTTAAAAAAATTTTTTGGGGCTTTTTTCCTCATCATAATGCAGCTGCAAAGAGACAGGAAATAGGGAAGAGAGAAAGGAACTAACAAGCAGCAAAAGGCCACAGGCTGAAATTGAACCCGGGCCACAGTAAAAGACTCAGCCTATATGGGGCGCACACTCTACCAGATGAGCTAGAGGTCACCCCTGGAGCATAAAAAAAAGATCTTTTTTTTTTTAAATAGCCATTTAAAAGTAGAAGAACATATCAAGGACTTCTGTGAATGGGCATGTTACAAAACACTATAAAGAAAACAGTTATAATGCACATGACATGTAGAGGCAACACAAATCTCTAGAATCATTTTTTGCATATGTATGCAGAATCTGTAGGCAAAGGGACAATATTTTGGTATCTGAAGTGTTCTGGTTTCTGTTTGTAGTCTGTTTGTGGTCATAATAGTAATGACCAATTAGGACTAAATGACCAACCAATTTGGAACCCATCGGCTATCATCTCAAAATGTTTCAGTTTTATATTTACTTTTTTTTTGTAATTCATCTGCATTCATATGTGGATATTTGTTAGTAGGGATCCGCTGAAATGACTGTCACAAGAGGAAGTCTTGGCCCAGATATCTGCTGGCTACACCCGAACCTCCAAAATATTGTCTGTTGCCTGCATTTTTAATAAAATGAAGGTTTGGAGGCAGTGTGCCTTCACTGTGCCTTGACTGAATGTTTCTATATGTTAATACATATATTAGACACATCTGCTATATAATATGTGCATGCATGACTTGTTTGGGTAATTATGGGCACAAAGGGGTGCGTAATGTATACATTTGCTATTTATCATTGGCTTTGAAAAAAATAAATCAAATGACTTGAAAGGTGACGAATCGGTGCGCAGACATAACTATTTTCACCCAAGTTATAAAACACTACCAACATTTCTATGCAACTATACACTGTTTCTCAGATTTTGTTTTTGTTTCAAACCCACCTGCATCCACAGGATTTGCTGCCACGCCCTCCCACTTCTGCAATCCGATTATACTGCACCAAAGCTCTCCACCCACCCACAGATTCTTTATTGTCACAGGCACAACAAATACAGCAGTCCAATCCAGTCTGTGAGATTTATCACCTCATGTCCTCAAATTCTTGAAAATAAAGTTTTTGAAATAATTTACTGAAAAGCTATTTAACTACTGCTGCATGTGAACAGAAAGCTATTCAAGATGCACCATAGCTGTGCAATATCACAGAATACATGCTATTTATATATGCCCATGCATGCCACCAACACCAGTTGCGAGGCTTGCAGGACCAATTAGCAGAGAGGTTAGTCTGAATGAAAATGAAGCTCACAGTTCAAAATCGTGAATAAGCTTTTCTGGATATGCAGCGCTGTTTTGCAGCCAAATCTCAGGTATCAGACACAAGAACTCCTCCGCTCCTTTCCTTCCTCCATCTGCGGCAAACTATCACAAACAAATTCTCAACCATCATGAGACTCCAAGAGGAAGAAAATATTGGCAGATTTAGGTGGGGTTAGGAATGAGACATTCAAATTCAAATCCCTTAAAATGCAGCCACATGCCACAAAGCCTGAGTAAACAGACAAAGCCATCTCTAATAAAATGACATTGGAGTGAAGGTGGCAGCTTCTCCCTCTATTCTCTCTCAAGCTTAGATTTCTCATTATCATTGGGAGACAGCAGCGCAAACCATTTAGCTCCAAATGAGCTTCTTTCTCTTCTTCTTTTTCGCTGTATTGTGATTGGTTCAGTCAGCAGGTGGTGGCTGGTAGGCAGGGATACGAGGGTCTCTATCTTGCCCATCGATCCCGGCCGGGATCAAGTCTCTTCAGGTCAGAACGAGCAACATTCGCCCTAGCTGCATTTGGCCATGTGTATTTTGTTAAAGTAATGGCCTATAAAGGATTGGTATTGACTTCTGGAGGATGAGACATGCACACCTCCCAGGACTCACTGATGTGAGCAGAAAAGGTGAGGCCCTTTTTAAAGTCTACTCTTGCAATACAAAGTCCTAAAAGATATGACAAGGTGAAAGGTTGGTATATACCTGAAAGAGTAAAAGGACACATGATGGATATATTCTGACTGGATTTTTAGCAGGTATGGGGCACAAGCTAAATCACGGGCAATGGCCAATTCAGTGTATTTTTAGAGGAATCAATTTTGGCCCCACTCTCATGCATGCACGCAAGCTCACAAAAGGGAGGTAGCACAAAAGGCTGATTTACATTTTGCAATGCAATGCAAATTCCTTGTTAGTAAGTACCTTTACATTTTCAAATCAAAAATGGTGCTGACTGGGACTTTCAGACTGCAAGCCAAAAGCTTCCATGATAAGCATTTTTTATTGTACTGTTGTGTCATTGATTTAGTTTATATTTTTTTAGTTAGACTATTCCACTCTCTTGCTGCAGTATATCCCACTGTGACACACACGCAGAGTCCAGGGTGCACAGGAAGCACTACCCCTGGTTCAGGGGGGAGTTAAAGGGATATTCTGCCAATTTTCAGCCAGCTTTGAATCATACCAATGTAGGTATTATGTGTAAATGAACTGTGGTGAACTTCCCTCCATTTCACCAGCACCCAGATCTCCTTTTTCAGCTCAGATCTCCCTGTTCATCTCTCAGCACAAATCACTGGCTCTGGCGCTGTTGCTTGAACTACAGATTGTACTTCTGCATTTTCATACGCCTGCCACCACGGACACAAAGAGCAAAGGAGAAGATCCAGACAAAAAGCCGCCTCTCTCTCTCTCTTACTCTCCAAACAAACAGCAGACATTAAAACTGAGCAGCGCTGATCAAATATGCTTACCTAAAATGTCTTCAGAAGCATTTTTTAGTGCACTGTATGGCTGTAATACAGATTTGTGAACAGGAAGAAGTGATGACTAAATATGAACCAAGATTCTGTTACTATATTACTACCTATTTCTTGCCACATTGTATTGAGACACAAATTTAGCTTACTGTTTCAATGTAATTCAAGATTGTTTGTTACTAGCCAGCCACCATCAAATGTCCTGTGTCAAAATGGACAAGCTTACATCATGTCAGCTACCAGCAGGAGCGGTTATTAATATGGAACAGGGCAGTGCATTCTGGTAGTTGTAGTTTTCTACCTTCTTGAGCAAAAGCCAATACCCCAGCCCTTTTCCTGTTTTATCTGGTCATGTAGCACAAATTTCAATGCATAGACAGACTTTTTTTTTTTTTAAGATCATCTCTCCAGTTAGGAAATGTCTTTATCTTTCTTGCTCAAGCGACCTCAGACACAGACTGACACACTGGATGTTTCAGGCCATCAAATCAATTACCTTTAAGTCACGAACACATGACACTCCACCCTACTGCTGCAGCACAGGAGACTAACCTGAGGTGGAGGGAGCCCTCCTGCAGCGGGTGGACAGTCAGGTAACATGATCCTCCGTTTAGGTGTGCTGCACTGACAGGAGGGGGAGGGGTTAGACATGCTCCAGTTCCCGTTGAGGAAGATGTCAATGACGGATTGATCCACAGGTGGAGTGAACCAATCAGAGCCAGTAGAAGAACATGGTAACTTCCTGGGAGAAAACAAAGGAGGACATATGAGTGCTTAACTGGTAGCTTAACTAATAGCTCGCCAAAGACATCTGCAGAAAAATGTTTAAACAAGAGAAAACTTGAAAAGAAGTGAAGAGAATGAGAGGGAACAGAGAATTAGAATAAAGAGAGCAAACTAAGATATTAAAAGGTATTATATTCACTGGATATTGCCTGCGATTGGATAGGTGGTACACTTGTTATATGAGTCATAAGCAGTATTTTTAAGACTGCTGGGTAATACCTCTGACTTAAGAGATGTGTGGCTTGTGTTTGAAGAACTTAAGCACAGTAAGCCGCTCCCAGCATTTGTGATGCACAAGCACTTGTGAACTATGCAGGCTCTGAGCTCAGTAATAATTCCATTTCATTTTTCAAGTTTAAAAAAAGAAAAAAAAAGAGGTATGCATTATTCAGCTTATTCTGATCAGTATGATTTGGAGAGCGTGTGAAAAGCTAATTATTTATTGATCAAGTTTGTTCTTAGAAATTGCTTTTAAAAATCAGGCAGAGCACTCCTCTCCAATGCTCAGGGTTACTTGGTGATTTTACAGCTTGTTCTATTTCTGCAGCAGGAGTTCTTAAAGGAGGCAGAGACACATGCTCAGACATGCATGACTTATGCACTCATGTGACCAATAGCCACACGCAGACAGCCTGCAAAGCTTAACACTCCACAAGCATAATTTGGCATGAATGCATGTGCACACACTAAGGCTATTCTTTTGGATTCTGGTGTATAAACACTCACGGTATTGGGTCTCCATTCATGCAACGTGTCCCAAAGCCAGGCTCGTTCACCAGTGTTTCTACCACCTTAGACACCTCCACATTATCTGCCACATCATTGCTGAAAATATCAAGAAAAAAAATCAATACAAAGACACATTCAAACATTCAATCAGACTGCTGAAATAATACAGGTGTGTGCCTCCATTTGTGTGCAACAAAGTGAAAATGTTGTTTTTTTAAAGGCTAAACACCAACAAAAGCAGACTGATGCAAACATTTTTTGTTTGATAGAAACATGTAAGTTGATTACATCTGTCTTTTTTCAACAAATTTTGCCTTTACAACTTCACAGCACGCAGTTATTGGAATTGTTTGGATCACACAAGTTGGAAACAATCATACACAGCCACCTCTGGAATCTAATTTCACAAAAAGTATAATAGTACTCATCTTTATCTGCCATTGGACAGAAATACCAGGTTGAAACAGAATGTAGACATGAAAAGGCAGAAAACATAGAAAAACAAAAAGTGCAGCATTCACATGATTCAGAATTTGAATGTCCACATCATGAATAAAGTGAGGCTTTGAACCATTCGAAACTGGGATGGGAATAATCAAAGGCCAGATGATATGATATCATCACGATACTTACGTCATGATACAATAATGTTGTGATTTTAAATACGTTTCCATATGCTGAGTATTGGAATAACATAACGATAGATTTGTCAACATTAATTTTATCTAATGAGATAAAGTTTTCAGTCTGTTCATCTCACTTCAGTCATTCTTGTGCAGTAAAATGTTTGTATGTCTGATTCTAACCCGAGTCCACAACCCAATCACCCCTAAGCCCAATCCTTGGGTACCAAAATT
The DNA here is from genome assembly GCF_008729295.1 of Plectropomus leopardus. Lineage (NCBI taxonomy): Eukaryota > Metazoa > Chordata > Actinopteri > Perciformes > Serranidae > Plectropomus > Plectropomus leopardus. The sequence goes on along the minus strand of NC_056485.1, from coordinate 11,490,589 downwards.
TTAATTTGTATTTACAATATTTATAACTTTTATAATAAAAAATTGATACTCACTCAGCATCTATGTATCAATACAATATTGCCACGCAGAGTATCACAATATTATGCTGTAAGGATTTTTCCCCTAACCCCTATATGGTGAAGTTCCACTTAAATCCATGTGCATCAATCAATGTGTCACAATGTCAATAAATACAGACTAAAAACTGTCGCTGGGATTTTACTTTGTGACCTAAGTAAGTAAAACAAAAAGAAAAAGCCCCCTTTGGTGAAGTCAGAGTATAACTATCATTACTAGAAACTAGACTTGAAAAATGTGAATTAACAGGTTAAAGTCTGAAATGACATGAGGTGTGGCTTATCAAAAGTCCTGCAGCATGGAGTGCTTCAAGGAAAGTTTCAGGAGGACAACCTCTGGTTTAAACTGGGATTGCCTCTCTAGACAATCAAAATAAAAATACTAATCATGGTCTTGGTGGTCATGACCAGCGATCACCTAAGATCCATCACTGAATCAGATGATAGGGAACCATTATGGAGTCTATCTTAAACAGCTGAAGCAATTTACAGAATTACCTCTGTAGCCTGGATAAAATCGAAATGCCTGATATTCGAAACCAGACATTTTGAAGGCTCTGTGCTGTGTTGAGATCACTGTCTGCCTTAAAAAAGAGGACTGCCAACAGTCAGTATGAGCTCAGTGTACAGAAAGGTGAAGCAGGGTAAGCTGAGTCTGAATCTGCACCTCTCTTGCAGGTTTGGCTTTTGTCACAGTGGACAAAAGGGATTATCTGAGATGACAGGCACTGACATATCGAGCCAGAATAATAATTTCAGTGTGTATTAAGTGACAAGTCTAAACTACGACTGAGTAACAAAATATCAGAAATCTATCATTATTTTTGGGACCAAAATACATTGTCACCATTAGTAAGGGTTTTCTAAATTTTCTAATCCATCACAATTGGTTTGGATTTTGTTTTATAATGTGTCTCCAGTTGCAACTGATTAGGATTTTCCAAGTCATCTAATCTGTCTTGCACATTAGCAGAGCACAGGAGTTCAGATGATCATTAATCTTGAACATATCTTGACATCAAAGAAGGCGTGAAAGGAAATGAGACATGTACACTAGAGGGACCCGCCGTGGCGCATTTCAAATAAATACTCAAAAGCAATGCTTCAATCAGTTGGGGCTGCCTTAATCAAGACAGAGAGAAATCATTATATGTACCACCTTTTTTGTTTGGGTCAAGTATCAAAACATCAAATCACACAAAGTTTGAGTCCAGCGAGCACGCACTGTAATGAGCCTGTTCAGGATTCTGTGTACAATATAGGCTCCTCGCAGCCGTTCATTATCATCTGAGTGTCCTGTGCATATCTACGCCCTGTGTCTCAGTTAAACAATCTTCCCATTCCAATTTCATTCTCATTACTAACCACACACACTCTGCCCTTTATCTTAAGGGTACCGTGGGAGTTAAAACACAGTGTTTCATAAAGACCATCATGATGGCTTTCTGCCAGCGGTGGCCACAGCCCAGCCAACCATTTGGATTAATACAGTGTTCATTGTCTCATTTAGAGGCGTCTCCATGAAGGTCATACGGTCATTTCCTTGGCCACCAGCGAGCGCAATTGAAGTGGTCCGATTGTAAAAATGGATTATGTGCAGCCATCTGTTTTGCAATTAACAATGGCTGGGTTACCACGTTATTTGAGATAATAAAACTGTTGGATAGTTCCAAAATGAAGACTTGTGCATATACACGGAAATAGTGGAACTAATGAGTAGTTCATCTCGTCAAATATCACAGAAGTAAGAACTGAGACAATAGAAGAAAGTCAAATGAAGGCTACATTATATAACCCCTTTAAAGACTGCCAAAGCAGCAGAATATACTATATCAACAAGCAGTCTGGTTCACTTCAGTTCTTACATTAGAAAGTTTATTTTTGCATTTCAATCGTCAAAAGCTATAGATGGTACCAATAAAACCATTTCATTGTGTCCTGTTTTTGGCAACCCCCACTGAAGTACCTAGCCCCCTGATGTGATACTAAAAGTTGGAACTAAAAACACTGCAGTCTGTTGATTCATCAAGAGTGTAGGGAAGGCTATAAGACCTTAAAATTATATCAGAATATTTCAGGGCATTTTTGTGATGGCAATATTTTTGATAATATTACAAAATACGGGAAAATATTTATAATTTCAAGAATATAAAGGTACAAATGCTACAGTTTTATATACCAACATCAATGTAACAGTTTGCCTTCAACTATTCAGCAAAAACTAGACAAAAATTACCTTTCATTTCTTTAGTTTGCAAACAATGTCACATAGATTTACATTACAAAGGCTTATATCAAAATTATCTCTTGACCTCAATTCCTGCATGCAAATAGCGGACAGAGGAGGGGGAGAGAAAGAGATGCTGTGCAGAGGACAGAGGAGCCGCTGACTGAGATAACTTTGAGCGTTAAGTTTCTAAAAGAGACTGAAAAGTCCAGGACTGTTCATAAAATATTCAGGACACCCAGGACTAACAACACCACTGATTCTACACTACTTAAGTTGATCTCTACTTAACTACTACACCATGGAGCTGGCAGCCATTTCACTTACAGCTACGGTTGAACTTAGGTTCATGTACGTATGGATTCTACACTGAAAGTGTTTGGTGGAAACCTTTCATATTCAGAAATCTTATTTCAATTTCTAAAATAAAAATTCAGCTAGCCACAAGTAACTAATCCACATCATTGCCACAGTTATACATTATGCACTAATGAGCAGGGTTCAGAGGCCCTTCAACTTCTAAATGAGATCAATCATTATCTTCAATCACTCCGCTAAATTAGATCATTTGCATTCATGACATATATAGCCCTGCAATGCTCCTCTGAATGAACCGTTAAGATGAAAAGGCACACTACTTTCACACTGTCATCATCAGGCAGGATGTTTTACAGTCACTCAAGAGAAAAGACAATATTTAGTAACAGGCCAGAGGGAATGTCAGAGAAATTAAGAAAACTCCACTTTTTTTATGTAATATACAGGAATTGTTACCAGGAATTCCCAAGAAAACTGAATGTGCAGTTCAAGTTTTGTGACAAGAGACGATGTGAAAAAGTAGGCAAAGCAGCTCTGAAATCCCATGGCTGAATCTTGAACCTTTACTTATGAGCTAGAATTGTATTCCCACTTGTCACAAGTTGTATTGTGTTGACATAAGGAAGAGAATGCACAGTGCGAGATATTATCACAGTGTCATGTAAAGGTCTTTTCAGTCTTGTAAAAACACACAGCAACATTGTGTCACTACAATTATCTTTTATAGATAGGTGCCTTTAGGGTGTTGCTTCAAAAAAACCTTAGTATCTAGGTAGATTGCTATAAACATCTGCTACTGGTTAGTAGCAGATGTTTTCTTGAGTTTCATGAGTTTATTGGTAGTATACGTCTGTCACACTACTAGATGGTTGTTACTAAGTTCTAATTATGCATGTCGCTAAACCAGAAATGTAGTAATTGAAACTAAATACACAGGGCTTGACTGTTTCAGTACCATGGAGAGAGAAAGAGACTGTTTTGAATGGTTTAGCACCATGGACAGAGACACAGAAATACATTTAAATGTTTCAGCTGCATTCTCTGCATCAGCACAGAGCAAAGGTCTGGAAGAAAGGCATAACATGGAATTTCAAACTTCTTGTCTTCTTTTTATCTGAAGAACAAAAAGTACTGAGAAAGTTTCTTCAGTGCAATTAAGCTCCAAGTGTAGTATATTGTTTCAAGATTCTAGCTTCAACTTCAAAGAAGAAAAAAGTCATGTTATAAAATTTTTGTGGATGGATCACTACCAAAGGTAATACTACCAGTGTCCTCAATGAGCCACATGTTATTATGTATGATAGACGTGTTGGTATGTATATATACGATGCCAAAACTGTGATAAGACTGGTCCAGCAAAAAAAGTGCACAAAATTAATAATGCCAGTAGTGTGAGTTGCCTAGCAAGCACACAATCAGTTATCACTGTAGTGGACTGATACTGTGGGGATATACCTAAATACATAAAATATGACTCTGCAATTCTACAGTAATACTCAGCAAGGCTTTAAAAATATTCACCACCACATTAAAGGCAAACAAAAGTATGTACAGAAAATATGTCAACACCTGCAAAAAAAAAAAAAAAAAAAATAGAGGAGACTCCCCCTTGGACCAAGTGGTGAGATGGTATCTTAAATAAACCACTTTCAGGTTACAGTTAATTGTGTCCTGACATCTTCAAAGTGAATTTCTACAAAGTGCTGCCAGGGGAAATGAAACACCTGCCGGGTAGATAAGCAATGACAGCTTCATGTCAAAAGAACAGAGTATGAATGCAGTGTCAAGATTAGTTTGATGGTTTGGACAGATGCTGTAATGAGTGATGCATATTAGAATTCAACTGGCATCCTTACAGCCCTTTTGTTGTTAGAGTGAAGGATGAATCATTTTGCAGCAACTTTTAGTTAATTTGTGTGAATATGGAGATAGCTCTATATATTTCAGACAGTAAAGAAATCCTATCTCTGCCTTATACAGTAAATGTTGACATGGAAATAGGGATGAATGTTTCTGTCTGAGGTGTTCATTAAGCACTATATTGCATAAGGTGAGGTTCTTTTTTAAAAAAGCCTCTTACAGCAGTGCATCTATGTGTTGTTTTTATGTTCATCCACACCCTCTGCAATAACTCAAGTTTGTATTCAGTGGGTGTTGAAGTCCACCAGGGCCATCCCCTGTCACCACGTATGGCTGTGATTCTCAGTGACAGAATAGCAAGCTGCCACCACAGCGGGGACAACGTCCAGATTGATGACCTCAGCAGTGCAAAAAAATCTCTTGGCGATCAAACAGTGTGAGCAGCACTGTGACATCTTTTTCCTTTGATTTTCTGTCACTGAAGTTTAAGTTTCTCTTAGCCTTTTGTTCATTTGCCAGTAGAACTAACCAGTTCTTCAAATTATTCACACACTCTGCCTCTGATAACAGTAAACATTACTTGCTAGAGGATTCTTCACTGGGAAAATTATGCTGCTTCTGAGTAATTACATTATTGTGTGTATAACATAATTCAGCAACAGAACAGCAATTAAACTTTATGGAAAGTATTACAGATTGTTGTTAATATCCAAATATAAATTAAAACCTGTGCTAAATCGGGTTAAATGCCATGAAAACCAATACAAAACAACACAAAGAGTTCATTCTATGCTATATCAATATGTGATTACCTGTAAAAGGTGGTTTGAGGCAGATTATACATCCAGGGTTGCAGCTCCAGACTCGGATATTCAGCGAACGGTGGGACGATGAGTGTGAAGATCAGAGACAGGCACACAAAAAAAGCAGGCAAGACCACCTAGAAGGAGGGTGAAAAAGCCAAAATCTGTATTTAGATTTTTATCCTGCTCCTTCTGGAAAGTCCTTTGTAGTAAAATCATACCGAAATTAATAAAAGCACAAAAAGATTTTGATTATATCTTGTACTTTTCAGAGAAGAAATTGCAAAGAAGAAAGCAAATTAATTTTGATGCTGTTCACCAATACCAAATTGACAAAACAGTATATTATTATTATTAAACCCAAAAGTATCACAATGGGCCAAACTCAACTGCACAATTTTTATACTTTCACTTTCAGCTTTAAAGGAACAGCTCACCCAAAAATCTAAAATACATATTTTTCCTCCTAAATGTATTATGTTGATTAAAAAAAAATCTAGATTGCTTTGGTGTGAGTTGCAGAGTGTTGGAAATATCAGCCATAGAGATGTCTGCCTTCGTTCTAGTATATTGGAACTAAATGTTACTCAAAGTGTCAAAAGATTTTACTTTATAAACTCACCAGCAATGTCTCTTTTCAAAAATCAGACCCGGTTACTCAGGATAATCCACAGACCTCGCTGTAAGCAGTTTCCTGAAGTAACAATTGTTTTTCTACACCTGACAATTGTATCACTCTGCAGAGGGAAACGTGCATTCACTGCTAACTGACCTCACACCACTCAACTAGCTAGCGTTACAGCTTAGTTCAGAAGGACATAATTATTATTCACATCTCGCACTGTCATAAGCATGAGCCTCTCATCAATGAGTAAAAGCATGCTTGCTTCTGCACATTGATGTGGTTGGCAGGTGTAGTTTGGTAGAAAGAAAGAGAAAAAGACATCCCTGTTCAGTTTTTCATAAGCCGAATGCCATGTAGCTCCATCATATTGTAGAGAAGGTAGACATCTCTATGGCTGATATCTCCAACACTCCAACTCAAACCAAGACAATCTAGATCAACAATTAGCTCTTTTTGTGTGATTTTTGGATGAACTGTCTCTTTAAAGGCATGCTGCCGGCTTCTAGGGCTACAACAATTACTCAAGGAACTTGAGTTAATCCAGGAATAAATATCCTTCCAATTATCTGCCTCAAAGCTTTATTCGAAGCTACTGTATAGTGTTTAAGCACAGCGGTATGTACATCATATTAACTGTGGAAATAGGCTGTGTTAATTCTATGATCATTTTAATATTACAACATACGATTACATTATTAAAAAGGGATACAATTAATGGTGTCCTCCTTAAAACAATACACATCTACAAGGCTGATACAGATGTTTATGTGTGTAAGCACGACGGCACAAGATTCCATGCAAGATCAATTTCATCACTCCCCTCCCAGAGCCGCCTCACTGTCATTACATGCAACAAAAAAAAAGACTGATGCAATCAACAACCACGCAGGACCGCTGCGATAACGCATGCACATTAATATGCTCCTCACCAACTTGTTTGGGCTCTTCTGCACGCTTTATGAGTTTGATTAAACACTTCCAGCACTGCCACCATCATCTGGCCACTCAGATATAATTAGTTTCTCACTATTCTCTTGTCTTTTGTTTTTTAACCAGATGCTGCCACGCTTCCCGTTTCCTCTCCAACAAACCTCGCTCTCCAATCCTCTTTTCTCCGTCATGTAATTCTCTTTTCATTTCATTGTTAGAGCTGACAAAAAGGTCAGTGGGAAAAATGCAAGCTATCTTTAATGTTTAATCACTTGTAGGTTGGGGCGCACTCGGCAGCAGGGGGAGGTTTGCGTACACTTGATTAATTGCGGGGCATGCAATTTGCCAGGCCAATTCAAGATGCTACAATTGAAAATCCGGAATTTACTGCATGGAGCTACGGCCGTGGAAATGTGCTTGGAGGAAAGATAAAGAGCAGCAATGAGACTGAAAAGCTTAATGGCGGACTGCAAAAGAAAGAACTATTCTTTTTCTGTTGCTCTCTCTCTCTCTCTTTCTCTCTCAACAGTAATTGCAGGTGACAGCTGGTACTTCTTCCATTGAGAGAGATCTGCAAAAAATGGGGAGAAGTCATTATGCTCACAAAGCCAAGGCACTCCCATGAACAATGCATGAGTTTAGCGCATTCTCAAGTTTAGTGAGGATTTAAAGAGGAGGACAGGATTATATGCAAACTGGGTATAAACACCAAAACACAATTAAGATGTGTTTTATTTCCCGCAAAGTCAAATGGCTCATTAGACTTAGTTTGTTTCCTCAACAAACATTCGTGTCTATCTTATTTTGTTTGTGAATTTATTGCTGCGGCTTGCATTGGAGTGGGTAATAGCAACGGCACGGATATTTTTACTGATGTGTTAATGTGGTCTCTTTCTTTTCACACCGCTCAGACAAAACACAACAAATAGTTGGTAATCATATTGTGATTTCTATTGGAAAATCCACAACAGTGAACAAAAGGAATACGGAAACTTTAATACTAAAAAACAAACACTTCCTGTACCCATCTGTAGCAGTAATTAGATTTAAAAACAACAAAAACTGTGAATTACACATCACAAATCATCTGCTGCTGCAGCTTGAAAGGGGAGTTGTAGTCCGCTCAGTCTGAGCTCCAAACACCAGAACCCTTCAGCTCATCCACCGTAGCACAACCGCTAACTGCTTCTCCCTGATTCTGACATTGCCAACGCTCGCCCGTCCCCAACTTTCATCCCCATAAATCACAGCTTTTGTGTTACATGCCATAATCTCTTTTATATTCCCCTAACCGCTTGTATTCGAGGAGATTACCTCACCACACAATCATATCTGCTGACAATGGGAGCTGTTGACATGATGGGGGGAGAAAAAAAAAACCTTTAGCCAAATGAATAAAGAGGGAGAGGTAGGAAGTGCGCCCTTGCAGACAATGTGCACCTTTGTACGTACACACTCACACACTTATCCTTCCATCCTGCTCTGCGTCCCCACTAAAGAGGGACGTCCAGGATTGACAGTGACTAATGGGGATTGGTACTGCAGCAAATTACAAGAAGAACCTCGCAAAGGTGAAACATTGTTCTCTCTCTCTCTCTCCCTCTCTCTCTCTCATGCACACAAAGCAAAAAGCAGTGAGCTTTTCCAGTTATGATAATCTCAGCATCATGGCAGCTGTCATAACTGATGGCATTACGTGATATTCACACACACAAGATGAATCTAGATGGGTGGCGTGTCAATATAATTTAAGTCAGAACACACTTTTCAGAACTTGGGGGAACAAAAATCATTTAAGTCCCTTGAAAATTGCTACTTACTGAAATTGGTTTTGACTTGTTTAAATTGCGCCTGTTTATTGGCTTTGACTTTTGAAATTATGTTTATGAGGAGCAAAATAATATAGACGTACACTTAATAGGCTAATAGCAGTCTGTCATCTCGGTAATTGTTATGCGATCAGATTTAATACATAGCTAACGAAAACACATGATTAGCGCGCAGGAAAATGAAGGAAAAACAAATCATGGGTGTCACTTTGGCTTTCTGGTGACAATCACAGTGATCAGGTGTAACTGACGGTGCTCTGAAGGCAGAAAAACACCTGCCGTCGACTCATCCCGTACGCAAATGTATTAACAGTTTCCTGACCACACTAGGCACTACTTTGTGTCAAAATGCAGAGATGAGATAAAAAGAATCAGCTTTATGTGGGCTGAGAGTATCCTCCTCTTAGGTATTGACACTTTGATGCTAGAAAGTGATTCATGAAAACTAAAATCTCCTCGCCTGCAGCAATAAACACTCTGCTCCTGTAGTCCCTCCAGTATTCCTTTGAGAGTAATGATTATTGTAGCTGCGATTTACTGATAATATGACCTCATTTCTCGCTGCTTTTCTTCACATTTTTCAAACCTTTTTTCTTTTTCTATATACTACCTTCTGTCTCGTTTTCTTCTCCCACAACTTAAATTCCACAACTGTTGACTAAATCAAGATGGATGACACGACTTTTCCCTCCAGGTTCTAAACGAGCTTACTCTATCATATTTGTCATTAACTGATTTTGAAAGCCAACATGTATTTCACACAATCCTACCTTGATCCTCCCATGCAACCCTCCTTGTATAACCCTTCAATCCATCAATATGACAGACTGAGGCCATTACCTGGGCAATGAGTCCCTTGCGGCTCCTTCGGGCGTGGTGGAAGCGCTTGATAAAGAGCGCCAGGAACTGCCTCCTGATCAGCTCCCATCCCATGATGACCGTGGACCCCTTCCCGCTGACACTGGCATTCCTCTTTAAGTCTGGAGTGGACATTAACCCGCAGTGTTATTTATCATCTATGCATATGTAAAAAACCTGCTGAGTACACTTTCCAGTGCAGCTAATGGGCTGATCAAATATAACTTAAGTGTTAAACCTGCCAGCCGCACTAGCTCATTCCATAGTGTAGCAACTATTTTATTTAATATATCATCAATGTGAAATTATAATCAGACATAATTTAGGAGCTTGGACGGATTATGAGACAATGGACCCCCAGGCGAAGATATGCAAAAAGACCCCACCAGCTGTCCTACAAGACACAGACTTTTTGGGTGGTTTTGCCTTTTGCTGGTGTTACTTTGTGTGTTTTTCTAGCAGTTATGCATCTCTCTGAGGTTTCGTGTCTCTTTGTTGTTATTTTCTATGTGATCGTTTTGTGTCTCCTTGTAGTATTTTTGTATCTCTTTGAGGTTATTTTGTGCCTTTTTTTTGGTCGCTTTGTGCCTGTGATATTTTTACCTCTCTTTGTGGTCTTTTTCTGTCTCTTTAATGCAATTTCACATCTTTTTGTGTCTGAAGTCAATTTGTGCCTCATGAAATTTATTTTGGGTTTTTTTGGTCTGCTAAGTGTGTTTTTTAAGTCACTTCGTATATCTACGAAGTCAATTTTTTGGTTGTTTTGTGTCTCTTTGAAGACAATTCGTATCTCTGAAGTTATTTTTGGTCTGGTTGTTATGTGTCTTTTAAGTCATTTTGTGTCTTTTTTGGTTTATTTCTCTCTCTTTGAAGACATTTTAGATCTTTTTGGTCATACTGTGTCTCTCTGAACTCATTTTAGGTCTATTTGGTCTTCTTATCACTTTGGTCATTTTGTGTTATTGTGGTTGTTTTGTGTTTCTTTATGATCATTATTAGTCTCTTCCTGTACTATACTTATCAATTTGAGTAACCTTTTGCAGGTAAGGCGGAGGGGGCGCCTGACAGTACTGGCCTCTGGGCTTGTGCCTGGTAGGGCAGATCAATAATATATCCACTCTCAAGAGAGAAATGTGATTAACAAGGGCTTTATTGACACCTTATTTTATATCTCAGACTATCCAAGAATATCTTTAGTTAAAAAAAGAACTATACGGTCACTGTAGTCATTAAGAGAATAAAGCATATTCTGATTGAAAACTATTTTCATGGTGAAAGACATTGTCTGAAAGTTATTTCTTTCATTAGGGCAAAATTGAAAAGCTGAAGAGACAGGTTAGATAGTGTTGTATGGATTGGACAGAAATTCTGTTGGAAAATTACTTATTCTGAAGACAGAGCTCTTGTTTATGCCCTCTTTTCAAAATGGCCACTGAGGTGAAACAGTCAAATTGAAGCCAAACTAAATGAAGTTAATAAGACGACTGAAAGGAGTGTGAAAAAAACGGACACTTGCTGTTATCAGAAAACAAAGGTTGTCGGAAGAAAGAATGAAATATAGTACCTACCTTCCACTTTACTTGTGATCTCCTTAAAGTCTAAAAAAGAAACAGAAAGAGACAAGCCTCAACCATGAATAACAGTTAATTTTACTTTTCTATTAAAAATAGACCACATAACTTTTAGTAATCATTCAAGTTCCTGTATTATTAAGTAAATTAGCAAAAGTTTAATTGGGCTTACCATATTAAAAAAAAAAAAAGCTGTATGATAAATTTGGGAAGACTTGCCTCTCAATCCAGAGACTTGCTCTGTTTTCATGTGGACGCTGGAGATGCTGTTCCGCTTGGATGTGGGGGAGCCTCTTTTGCAGTCTTTCACCAACAGCTCCTTTGTTGCTGTGGGAATACAAATAAGATATGTTGTTTTGGCCTGACCCAATTTAGGGTTATAAATAACAATAAAAAAAGCTACCTGCCCTGCAAGACGCCGTATTATTCCCTGTAATAGCACACACCCAGGTGTTTTATGAACGTGAGGAAATCGGATTTTGAGATTAAACTAAAAAATTAAGTTGTTCGGCGCGAGACACAAACAGAAATGCTGCAAATAAGGGAGTGGGCTATTTATCCACTGAGATCCATCAATGATATTTGAGAATTGGTTGGAAAACACAATATCATTCCACACTCAAATGCAATGTGAGTACACATGGGGGCAAGAAAAGCACCTAAGAAAAAATACTTCTCCCTTTGAAATAGCTAGATAATAACTAACTCACTACTGCAAACACTGCCATGAAGTTTACCTGCTATTAACTCATCTTTTCTGATGCAATTTGTTTGTGTTGGGCATTTATTGTAATGATTAAGATTCTTGCTTTTTTTTTAGTTTCTTTGTTTTTATTCTATTTGATTAATGTTACTGCAGTGTGGACACAAATAAAACGGCCACTGTCAAACTCAGATAGTTTCTCAACTATCAAAGTGCTGATTGTATTTGTTTTTTTTAAAGCTCATAAATTCAACCCAGTGCAATACCATCAAGCAACACTCTGCAGGTGCCTTGTGTTACCACCAAATTCTAGCTCCAAGACCAATTGTGTAAGTGAAATGTAGAAATGAGAGGGTGTTTTCTCACAAAAGGCTAAGATTGTCAATAGCTATGTCAGCAATGGTAGAAAAATGTTTGTACCATGATGTTAAAGGCTTAAAGATACAATATTGAAGACCTCAGTTTTGTTTTCTTTTGCAGCACCTATGGCTATAACTGGTAATTGCAGGTGTATTTTTCGATCTCAAATCCCAGAGATCCAAACAGTGTCGCCTGTGTAATGTCAGATAGTTTGCAGTTGTTTGTCTGTAGTCATCGCTCTTTTCTCTGTTTGTTCGGCTGTTCACTTGCAACTTTAGCAGCGAAAGTAAAACCATATTCCACTTCATACACAAGTAGGCTGAATAACATGTATGTCACATTAGTTCAGCCTACCTGCTCGAGCACACCAACCACTGCTGGGTGATGGAAAACGCGTTACTCACTGTGCAGCACTTGTTATTTTTCACAGAAATATCACCATAGACATGCAAAGGCTTTCATCAGTGGGTCATGAGCTCAATCCCCATTGTGTTATCCCATTCAGTGATTTGTAGTGACTTAAAAGACATTATTTTAAATAAAAATCTGAAAGATTATCGATTTACAGTGGAACAAGCTGGCAGATGTGTTACCTTGATGCATCTCAGTTGATCACATTAAGCTGTGGTGCTCACCCTGGTACTGTGACGTCAGGTTTATGTTGGATGCAAAGGCCCCCAATATTTTAATTATTGCACAGCTGCCTGTCAGTAGTCGTCTGGCCGTTAAATCGAATTGCAGGTATCTCTGTCTCTGCTTGCTTATGTGTCTGTGTGTGTGCACTAGTCTGTCTCATAGACTTTCTGTGTGCGTCCACTTGTCTCTCTCCTCTCTGTTTATTCTGACAAAGCATGGAATGGACATTTTATCATTCATTATTATCCAATCATTTATATAATATCTAATATAGCCTTTATATTGTTCATAACAGATTCTCTGTGTGTTTTCCTGTAAAGTTTGCTGGCGGCTCGCAGAAAAAATAGATTGCATCCAATGTGAACCCAGTGATATATGTCCTCTGACATAAATGCATTTTTCCCAAGATCGACAGAAAGTACAAAGTTCCATGCAGTTATGAATAGTTAGTGACACCATTGTGTCCCAGAGATGCTATACATTGTACTGTTTTTCTCCCCACGTGTTAACGTTATTATTATATTGTCACCTTACTTTGTATGTCTGCATCCACTCCTGTATCTTCTGCCACTTTCAGAAATATCTGCAAGATCAAGAAATATGTATCAATACAGTATGTAATAAAATATATAGTATGCATCCTGTCACTTTAAAAGCATACATACAAGTAGGATTAATGCAAACTAATGATACTGCAGTGCACAAGTGTTAACCGAGCTGCTATCATATCTTTTTTTTTCGTCACAGCACTAAATATACTGTATATTCAATAAGTGTATACAGATTTATTGCCGAGGCCAGTTATCCCTGTCAAGTTCCTGCTCAGAATCAGATCAGGGCTGTGCATCCACAGAGACCCTAACCTTTACTTGAGCACCTGCCAATTGGCCTCTCTGAGAGCAGTGCCCTCGTTGACTTAATTTATTAATTCAGGCCATATGTCAGAATAAATAAATCTCTATATTTGTGAAATATTTCAAAATGACCTTTTCTTATTTCATTCTGCTGTGCATGTTAAGCCCCGTTTCCACATCTATCCTCTTAAAAGTCTCTGCACACTTCTAGCCAGGCCTACAACATTTATAATTTGTCCTGGTTGTGAATTTATGTGGTGAATTACATCAGTCAAAAACATAAAATAGAACTACTGACATCATGAAACAGTCCAAAAGTACTCACAAAGGCTATTCAGAACAATAACCAGGATTGTTATTATATGACCAACTTCCATGAAGCATCCCATCTATCAGCCCTTGTTTTTACTGCCGTATATTGGAAATCACTGTGTATTTCAATTGAAGTGTAGTCGCACTTCAAAAGCAGACACGGACGAGTGAAATAACCTTGTCGTGTCTGAATTTTAGAAATTCAAAAGGAATTATTTACATTGCCTGCAGGCCATGAGTGTCTGATTCATGACTGAGTTACACGTAGAGCTTTAACTAACAGTCACTCAGCTTTATGATCCAAGACGAGTCTGGATGCCAAACTACTGTGTGAGTCATTTGTTTAGGAGAAATAAAACAGCGTATTGTATGTGTAATCATAATTCTACTATTACTACTTGAAAACTGGGTCAGTGCTTACAGAGACTGTAGTAAAATGGAACTAATACCTTTTGAAAAATGTGTCATAATGCATAAATTTACTAAAATATAAAGTTTCTTGTCATAAAGCTACCAACTTTGTAATTTGTGTTTCTTGAGTATGGGAGGGCTGTAACCTTTAAGTTAAAATGCCAGTTAGAATATGGCCTATAGGGAGCTGGGAAGATAACCACTCTGTATCACAGTTAGAAGGGAAAGTTTTGGTGACAGAGAGATGATGATATAACTCTTTAACTCCATCAAATTATGTATGACTATTTGCTCAGCCTGCATAGTCCGGGTGTGTGTGCGTTAGCGTGGGTCTTGAACTCAGAAGTATGACAAGTATGAAAACCAAAATTACAGGCAGTCTATTCGTAATTTTACAGTGAACAACAGCAGAAAACCTAAAGATTTTGGAAGGTAATAAAGGCATGCACTGTTGCTGTTTGTTTTTTAGTGCTGTTGTTGTTGTCACTGCTAGTATAGTTGTTTGTGAATTTATCTTTCGATTGGTATACAGTAAATTATGAATATGCAAAATGACTAGTAAGTACATGTGTTTCTCTAGAAATCTGTAACCTTTGTAATGATAACGGTTTGGGAAATCAATAATTTCTTTGAACAAAAGTGTGTAAACCATGAATGTGGATTATAGAAAAAGGTATATGCCAAATTACTATTTAAACCTTTCAGCTATGCTTAAAATAATTTTGTTATGACAATCAGATATGCCACAAGTTGTTTGCAAATCTGGTTTCCTTTTGAAGAGTGCCTTACTTTTGTTTAAGTAACATCTGTTGCTTTAGTCATGCTGTATGCCATATGTTTCTAACCAATGTTTTGTATGTGCTCCATACCATGCGATTGTGGTCTTGAGTCACATGAAATAAATAAAAATGGAACAGAACTGTCCACCAAAGTTCCGTATGCTTATGCACAGACTCTACAGAAGCAGAAAAAGACAATAAATGAAGCGGAAGACAAGAAGGAAAACACAGTACGTGTCTTATAAAATGTAACTGCACCATTAACAAAAGGAAAGGAAAAAACAAGGGCAACATTTTAAAGTGTACTTTCATATTTCTGTGTGTATGCAGGCAGCCTCTCTTTATGTGTGGGGGCTTGTCAACCCTACGCTTAGTATACCTCCTCCAGCGTGGTGTCAGAGATGCCGTAACTGGTCAGGTCGAGGTCAGTCATGGCTAGGTCGAGCTCTTGGAACAGCAGGGCAAAGGTCCCATCCCTGGCTCCACCATAAGGCAGTATGTAGGTGATCTCCTGACCAATGCTCTCCAAGAAGACTGCCTCAGGAACGTGGCGCAGCACAATTTGACCCAGAGCTGCCAAATCTGCTGGACAAACAGCCAAAAAAATACTTAAGTAAAAAACACCAAAGGATGGCAAAAATGCATAAACTCAAACAACAGAGCTTTGTGAGAAATACATATTTCTTTTCCCCCTTTTATGCACCATCCTTCTCAATTAATATCTTTGGTAGAGTGATTTAATAGATGGAGAATTCAAGATCAACCTCCACGATTGGTTCCAGAAGAAGAGCCTTCAAAGCATCTAAAAACCTAATACTGAAACAAAATAGTATCAGAAAAATGTAAGCAAAAATTTAACTACCGCCGTGTGATGTATGGAGATCACAACATACCTGATGTGACCTTTAAACATACTGAAACAGATCAGTGGACATAATTCTCCTGCCTCATCCATTCTGAAGCTGGGTCTTAGTGAGAATCAATCAGGACAGTGTTGCAGAACGCATCGCATCCATTATTGATCCAGAACCTCTCATACATAATTACTGCAGCTTAACAACCAGCGGCTTGGTGCTTTATGAAGAAGTAAATGGATCTGCCTCACACATCAGACTGAATTATTTGTGAAAATGTGTGTGTGTTTCTGCCTGTTTGCTGGTGTGTGTGTGTGCGTGGTAATAAAGAGAAATGTGCTGTCACTTGTGGAAATGTGATTACTTTTATGGCATTTTCTATCTTATATTTAACCGTTATGTATATAATCATTTTGAAGGTATGGGCATTGATTGATTTTTAGGTGCATAATAAGCCGGAGCCTACCTAAGATTTTTCTTCAGATCATGTCTTGCATGAGTACTTTTGTTTACTTGATCAAGGCAGAAAATGATCAAAACAAATCAAGTCAGCAGCATCTCACGAGGTTTCTAGTTGGGAGATATCTGCTCCTGCTGTGTCTCTACATTTTTTTATACTTACATAATTCCATCAAGAAAAACTAAAGTAATGTCAGGAATATTACAATTTGATCATCTGCTTAACACACTCTACTGTAAGCTCAATGGATAATTGGATGATAACTTCAATGAGGATTCTGGCCCATGATGGTTTTGGAATCCTATGTAACATCTTCAATTGTAAAAAATGTAGTTTACTCTACAACATTACTCTACAGCACTGCAAAAAAAAGATAATGTGCTATAATTAGAATACACCCACACCATATAACAAAATTCCATGATGTATCTCAAACCAGATACTTCTGTGCATATACTTGCTATTTTTAGTGTATGAGTGTGCTCACACTGTGAAGAATGGCAAAATGAGGTACACTGCAGTATGATATGGTGCATTGATAAATTCAAAAAGTTGAGTGTCATACTCTCAATGGTGGCTTTGTTGCCTACAAACAGTAATGTTGAGATACAAAACACAATTTAGTCTTCTGAAATGTCAGCCGCCAACCGCTGTGAAAACCTCAGCATTGTACAAATATATTTTGTACTACCACCACACTGTTGATATACATCATGAGTTTACAATTCCGTAGGAAACACTGAATGTGCATAACCCCTGAACAACTATTTTTTTCACCAGCCCAAGTATTATCATTGCAAAAAAGCTGCCTATAAACATTGCAACATGCAGCACAATTATTTAGAATTTGTCATGAAATCACATTTCAGATCACAACAATCACAAAAATAGCACGCCAAAGAACAGGGTTTGATTTGAGACAACTCTACCCTGCCGCACACTACAAAAGTCAGTTCATAGTGTACGCAATGAAGTAAAAGTCAGAGTACTAAGGGAGATATTCGTTTTAGGACACAGCGCTAGACTTTCAACTTGCAATAACTGATTTTTTTGGCCACTGGAGCGCACTTTAAACAAGTTGTAAACACAATATACCTTCTCCTTTTAAGCTGATACGGCTAACATTGTAGTTTTAGTTTACTTCTGCCTACAAGTAACAAGGCCCAAGCATACCTAAAACTGTTTGTACTGATGTGCTTTGAATGTTAATGTTTTAGCAACAATGTATGTGTTTGGAAAGTACCGATCATTCCATTAGATAAATGAGATTTGGCTTGTACTGCAAAAGTTGCCTGAAAGTTTGCAAACAGATTTCTGAAATAGATTACTTTTATTCCTAAAGATTATTAGCCTTTTTAGGATTCTCTGTTATCCGTGGAGACATGTAAGAAAAACAGATTTGCTTCATGAACTCAAGGTAACAAACAGTGAGTTGTAGATATACACATGATCGTTTTGCGGGTAACGTATTACTTCAAGCTATTAAATGCTTCACTTTGTGCGCCAGCTTGTCTTTCTGCAGTTTGGTACTGAGCAGGTAATGTACAGTGGTTTTTAGAGCTTTTCCTGAGAAAACAGTTGCCTGCTGTGGCCAGAAATTAAGCTGTGAAAGCACTGAGAGAGAACCAGAATGGTAAAGTTGCCTTCAGATAGATGAAAAAATGAGCTGAAAACCACTACAAAGTTCTTTATCGCTTCATCACTATGAGTAACGTGTTTTCACATTTGATACACTGTTATTAAAATATTGATTAAGTCTGCTTTATATTGGTAATCTGAACGTTTAGGATGTCAGATAGGATGATGAGGCCAGAGTCTCTGTGCAGTGATCAAAATATTTCACTATCAGTTGGTTTTGCACAGACAGGGGAAGATTTATCAATCGATGTTTGAAATTTATGTTTCACATAGATCAATAATCCTATAACATCATATGACAATAATGAGACATGGTATGGGCTTGTGAGTGTCTTTGTAGCTGTCGTTAAGTTTGTGTTTTGATTGTAGAAGTGTATATGATGATAGCTAATACATATTCAAAAGATTGAATTAAAACTTTACTAAAAAGAGAAGTGAATGGAAAATTAATCAGTCTTGCAATACTAAAAGATTAGCATATTTGGTGCTGCTTTTATGATTAGAGTCACTACAAAAAACCCTCTCAAATGTAAAAAATACTAATTCGTAGAAATGTTTTATTGAATTTAAAGGACCAACCCTGCTACTATCTATTATTGTTGGTGAAAGCCTGGGGTCAAAGCTGATAGTGAAGACCACAAATGTCTGAAAGAAGGAACAACAGCTACCAGACACTGAACCTATCACATCAATTTGCCATCAGCTGACAATCAGCAGTGCCTTTGACATAATGTATTAATATAAAAAAAATACTGCTAGAAGGGATCATTCATTTGCAGGACATTTGTCATAATTTCTGAAATATCATGTTAAAAATACACTTCACTGTACTTTCATCCTCAAGTGTCCATCATTGTCCATATTGACGTCATTTTTCTGCACTTTTAAAACTCTACTCACTCTCTCTCCTCTCCTAAAAATCCTGCTTTCCCATTTTGTACCAACCATTTTACTGGGACATTAAAGTGCACTCTACCAGTAGTTAGAACATTTCAACAGCATCTAAAGGCTGCAGCTACTTTACTACTCCCATGCTGTCCTTTTCTGGTATTGTAGAGGTGAACAAAAAATCTATGAGCAAATGGATGTTCAGCACACATGCTATTTGGGGAAATTGTATGGTTATTGTTTGCCTGTTTTTGGATCTGTTCCCAGAATCTTGTGTTTGTTTTATTTGTTTTAGGCTGACATGGAGCTGAGCTATAGTACCTTGCTTGTTGAGTGTAATGGTAACTTACACATTTTACTGGAGTTTTGATCTATTGTAGATAATGCAAGAGTTTTCACTTTTGGATTAAATATTTACACAACTACTAAAAATAAATTGTTGTTTAACTGCATGCTGTACCAAATATATAACATTTTGATAAAGGTTTGCAGGTTAGGTGCTCATCCTAAAATATGTCTGGCAGTAACACAGATAAAGTTTCTACCTGAGGGATTAGTGTCACCCCAGCTTTGGCTGCCGATGCCATCATCCGGGCTACCGCTCCTCGAAGGACGGTCTTTCTCCTGTTAATCAGAATTGGATTAGAAAGGCCTTATCAAGCCTTACCACTTAGAATGATGAACAGTGCCTCCACGACAACTCCTTTCTCACATTAATGGAATAATGGATGCCATCCACGAGTTTCTATTTAATTGCTCTAAACAAAACTGTGCATGAGACACTGTGGTCAAACTGTGATGTAACTTTTCAGGCTAAGACAATAAACACAAATTACAATTGCATTTTAATTCTAACAAAGGTACAATAAATGTCACTGCAAGGACCTTATGACATTTATTAAATGGAGTTTAATCACACTGGATGACATCAAGACAATCAAACTGCATGCAGCTCTGTTTCCCAGTTATATTGCCTGTGTAATTGCAAAATCTTCCACTGAATTACAAAGTCGTCATCGAGGAAAGGTACTGTTCTACCTTGCCCACAAAAGGTGTTTGCATGTGTATTTATTTGTTTCAAACAAATGACTCTGCTCACCTCAAAGAGCCTGCAGACTAATGGTAATTGCTCTAGCCCTGCTGGCATCAGTGCATCTTGTTCATTTGCTCCTATTGATTAAAACTGTAAGTGTGCTAGGCGCCATTGGCGAGCAAAAGCGAGAAGCACCCCTCTCCCCGGCGACAATTAGTATCATCCAGCACGAAGGCGTTTGCCAATTCTCATGCTGGGAGAGACTAAACACAGATCATTATAGGGGGAGGGCGGTAAGAGAGAAAGAGAGCACTCAGAAGAGTCAGAGGGAGCCATGTTCAATAATAGACTAGAGAGAGGTTACTGTTGTGTCAAAGGGGCTTGCAGCTGAAGTTCTTTTCTTGATACATGGAGTCAAAAGGAATGATCCCCTTCCAATTACAGCAGTTTTATGGAAAGTTATTTCAGTAGGGATAAAACACAAGGGTAATTGCTTGGTCAGGCAGGGACCCTGATCAACAAATTTGTGTTTATCTGGAGATAATGGGATCACACAGCAAATGCTGTCAGTCAGCAGCCATGTGCATTGGTGAAATTTCCTCTGGGATACCAAAACACTGATTTTAAAGAATATTAAAGCAAAATTTCACCCCATAATCAAAAATACATAGCTTCCCTCTTATGTGTAGTGCTGTTTATCAATCCAGGTTGTTCTGGTGTGAGTTGCAAAGTGCTGGAGAGATCAGCTGGAGGTATGACTCCAATATAATGGAACTAGATGGCACTCAGCTTGTGGTGCTTAATGCAGAAAAAAAAACATATCTAGAAAAACTCAACAGTCTCTTTCCAGAAATCATGACCCGGCTACTCGAGACAATCCGCAGACCTTGTTGTGAGCAGTTTCATGTAGGGACTATTATCTTTCTACCAAAATAGACACATGCTAACCATATCAACATGCAAAAGAAAGCATGCAACTTCTTATGAATGAGAGGCTTATATGATGAGATGAGAGTTTCTGGCAAGATAAACGACAACCACTCACTGTAAGCTAGGCTTCATTTTATATTATTTCTAGTAACTGTAACACTATAAAATGTATTTTCTGTTAAAGTGAAGGAAGGTATCAAGAAGGTTACTCATACATTTTTGAAGTGGTAACATGAATTCAGTGAGGAAAAATAGCTCTGATGTTACATGATGCAATGCAATAGTCAGATGCTTATTTGCAGCTGGAGTTTAGCGTCATTTTGTTCCGCTCCAGAGCAGCTGCTAAATCAAGTTTGACACCTGACAAAATTAGGTATACCGATCCAGTCTGGTTTTTGGCATAATATCTAACGGGTTTGAAAATATTTTACAGGCCCACCCTGTAAGCTATCTCATTGCTGCTAGGGGAGCTAGCAGTAGATGCACGCCACCTCCTGCACGGTGATATGGTTGGTTAATTTGGTTGAAAAAGAAATAGTTCCCACATGAAACTGCTCACAACACAAAGTCCATGGATTATCTTTGGCCCTTTTTTGGCACCAGAAGTCGAGTGTCATCTAGTGCCATTATATTGGAGATAAGGCAAACACATCTACGGCCAATATCTCTAACATTTTGCAACTCACACCAAAATAATATTGATTGATAAAAAGCATTACAGGTAAGAGAAAAAAATGCATTTTCTCTTCAACATGTTTTTATTGGCTATTTTTCTTTAGGTTCCATGTAAAACAGAAACTTCATAAGCATTTTGTTCGTACCTCTTTGCCGTGGTTGTGTATGATTCCATTACGCTGAACTGTCATTTTTTCAGTCCCATCTCGGACCAGAGTGAGGTAGTAGCCGCTGCCAAAACATTTCTTTAGGAACAGTGAGGAGCCACAGCAACGCATCTTCCCGTGGGAGATGATGGCAATGCGATCACCTAGGATGTCTGCCTCATCCATGTGGTGCGTAGACAAAATGATGGTGCGACCTGAAGGGAGAAGGAAAGAGAGATTCAACCAGTGTCACCTGATTGGCCATAATAAAGTGTCCAAAGAAGTGTCTGTGTTTGTTTGTTTGTTTGTTTGTTTGTTTGTTTGCGAGTCATAGTAATAGAGTAAAGAATAAAAACACTGCAAATGTAAAAATGTTAATGCACAGACAGGAAATTTAAAAAATAAACAGCACTTCTGAGGCGTTTTTTTCTCTTTGGACCTTGTTTGTTTTGACAACTGTCGTTATGAAAAAAGAAGCCCGACAAGAAAAGATGCCACAGATCAAAAGTGTTCAAATCAAGCCAATATCACAATCTGTCTCTGCATGGTAGTCACTTATCTCCTTATTGCCAATTCCACAGTGTTTTTTACCCATGCTTATCCGCATGGCAACAAAGCAAACTCCAGAGGAGAGCGTGGGCGTGAATCTGGGACAAAATTAAAATTATGATAAAGGCCACCCTAAGCCTACTTTCCAGCGTTTCTATGAGACCACATTTTATTCCAGCTCTCTCCTTTGTGCTGCGAGTCCTTTGATTCGAGAGGCATCAAACTGAGCACAATTGCAATGACAACTACAGCATGCATTGCAAGGTTATTCACAGGTGTTCTAATCCCTTTAATATCATGCTGTATCAGATAACACATATTAATTATCACATACCCCAGAAATCAGAAAAAAGGACTGGATCTGTAATGAAGTCACAGCATGGTCATGTCTCTGCAGTCGGCACAAAAGCAGTATCACAGAGCACTTGGTAACTTTTGATCCAGTCATTTTTAAAGCAGAAAACATTTAACCTGATACCTTTATCATTAAGTGAGAAAGAAAGAAACCTGCTTAGAAGTCAGTCACTTTGAAAAGACAGCTCAAGAGAATTACATACAAGAGAATGCATTGGCTGAAATGCAATATCCAAACACAGTGGATATTGTCTGACAATGATTTAGCTTTTAGCTGTATGGAAGAGAACATTATTGTAACCCCAAAATATTGCTGATGGGTTCCTAGATTGCCCAGAGGATGACTTAACTGATCAGTAACACCACCATGTGAGTAATGCTAATGCTCTCTTTATCACCATTATCGGGTCAAAACTTCAATTTGGCCAATACTGTGGTTGCGAAACTAATGACATATCCGTCAGCCTCAGCTTCACTTTGTGTCTACTTAGTTAGTAAGCTAGCATCCTAAATTAAGATGGTGAACAACCTCCTGTTTCTACTGGCTGTTAAAAGATTTCTTCTCAATGATATAGGGAAATCTAGAGCCCTCATTATGTGCAAAAACATGTACCAAAGTTTATTTAAAGCTAGTATGAGGCTGTAAAATCAGCATGCTAGCAGTGTCATTGCAAGTGTGTTAGCATGCTGACATTAGCTTTTAGTTCAAAGCACTGCTATGCTTCGTACAGCCTCCACCCACAGCAAGTGTGCCGGACTTTGAAGCCAATATTGGGTGTGCTCTTAAATCTAATCTGATGCTCTACACTGAAACAAGAGGGCTGTTGTGTGAAGAAACGGAGCATTCTGCTTCTACATGAATTGATGAACAGTGTTGTCAATAACCCAACAGTGAATTCCAACAGCACCCTGAATTAACGAATGGTCCAGTTTGTGTCACAGTGTCACACAGTCACACAATTCACCCTTTTGTAGTGGACAAACTGTGGAATGACATTCATCAGGCGTTGTCATTTGGCCTAAGAAGACATTTTCCCATAGACTAGTGACTTGTTTCACTATCAGAATTTGATCTCTTTGGTCCAATGGAAATGGAAAAGTCAAGAAGAGCTGCACAGTTAAATCATTTTATCTCCATTTAAGTTAGTGGCTTGTAACCTGGAGGCAGTCGGCTTGTCTGGCTTGTCTGGCAAAAATCTTTAACTCACTTGCTCTACAGGCCACACAGTGCAAAAGCGGTGCTGATCATCGGGGTAATTTTGTATGCAGCAGTTTAACTTTTGTGACTTCATGTGTCACTAAGCAACTTTCGTAGAAATGAAAGGGCCCCGCCTCCAACTATATTTCCATTTCTCTTTAAACATCTACGGTACAGCCTTACAGTTTCCAAAGCATGGCTGTGGACTCTTAAGTGTTAGATCACATCAACTCCTCTCAGATGTCACAGGTGTGCCATATCAAGTGTATCAATCTCAAAACACGACAATCTCAGTAAACAGCTGACTGGATGTAGGTTTCATACTCTACACTGAATTTGGTGCTTATTACAAAAGGTCAGGTGCTCTGCTGAGCTTGGCTGCTTTTTTGCACTGAGCTAGTTAAATCTGTATCCTCGCAGGTCACATTATCCCGGGGACAAGGACACACTCAGAGGTCATTAGCTGCAGCCCAATGCAGCCATTCGCTTGGCCAACTATTTCCACTCTGTCTCCTCTCCTCCCATCTCCCACCTCCCCCACTTTTTGTGCCCTGCCACCAGCTGAGCTGCTAAATCCATCCCTTCTCAGTTAAGTATTGCTGCCTTATGCTATGCCAAGCAAGTCTGGATCCCTCTAAATACAAACTCCAACAAAATGCCCAAGTTGAATGAATGCCCACAACCCAGTCAATTTAACATATGGGGAAAAAAGCTATGCTTATGAAGGGGGTGGGCTGAGGATATTGCTTGAGGTTTAGTTTGACTGAGCCAGCTCATTTTGTATGGGATGCTCAAACTCACAGATGATTTTCCTGGGGATTTGTTGTGCTTTACAAGGAGAAAAAAAATCAAATCGCACTGCATCATCCGTGAGTTGGGAGAAAAATAAATGTGTTTGGACTGCAGATGGCCCACAAAGGTATTCTGATTTATAGTGTGTTGTGGTGCATTACAGCACAAAGTGATATATCAAATGGAGTTCTGTGTTCAGGTAAATTGGTAGTACTCGCACTACGTACAGCAAAGTGAGGCTGGGAATCTGGTTTCTGTTATTTAGCTTCCTTCCCTCTAAATCAAGTTGATAGAAATGGATTTCACAGTGGGTGAGTAAGCCCGTACAGATATAATGTGCATCGGAAGTAAGATGAATTATTGGACAAAACTGTATTAACTGCTGTTTGTGGCAATCATGCATCCATCTGTCCATTAGCTGTATGTGCTCATCCCTTGCAGGGTAGCTGGGGACCGGAGCCGATCCCGGCTGAGTGAGAGGCGGTACACTATGTCCAGGGCGCCAACAGACACCCAGTCACTTTCACAGTCACACCCATGGGCAATTTAAAGTCTCCTATTGACCTGTCTTTGGACTGTGGGGAGAAAGCGGAGCAAAACCCATACAGGTGTGAGGAAGTCTACAACCAGCAGGTTTGAAACTAAATTTAGGTCAATAAATTATAGAATTACCTTGAGGCCATTTATGGCCTGTTCACGGATTTATAAGAAACAGATGGGCCTGTTGTTTCAATTTAAAGCAACCAAAAAACAGACAGAAAATGCAGCTGCATGTTCAATGTGTTACGTTCACTGTTAGAATTTAAAAGCTGAATCTTAGACATTGAAGTTACAGCAAGAAATCTATAACTTTTTCGTTGAAGGTTACACAGGCTGAAAGAATATTTTTCTGTGTGAATATAGTGTTAAATGTTATATGATGTTCCAAACACCATGCTTGATTTGTATCCTGCTCCCGTCTTCCCCTCAACCCTCTGCAACATATTTCATTGAAGATGTTTGATTTTAACACATTAGCATTTTTTTTTTTTTTTTTTACCAAAACCTCTTCAGAATGGCTTTTTTCTAAGTTATAAAAACAACTTATGTAATAAGATCACATACAAGAAAAAAAAGGCTGGGTGCATTTTTATGCCATTTGTACTGCAACATTGGCTTCAACCCTACATTAATGTGTATTCCTGGGAAAAAATGCATTATGTATGATATTTCAACTTCTCATAAATGCCAGAGAAAATCTAAAAAGTGTGTGTAGCTGCAATCAGAGTCTACAATAAATAGAATTGATGGAAAGTATATTAACTATGAGAATTGGATCCCAAATGTCCTTTGCATCTCATGTTACTCACAAACCAAATCACCTTCCTACACGCGTCAGCTCTAATCTCAGCCTAAATGTAGCTTAATGCTGTTAGAATTCTCTGTAGTATTTTATACGCTTTATGCAGTAATATGCTGTTTACAGACTTTTGGAAGAGCTGGTTTATGTTACTTAACTAAATAACTACTAATTAAAGCCTGACAACTTAACTACAGGGGTGCTAATGTTTTAGTGATTACATGGCTGCTGATACATGCAATTGAAATAAGAAATTAAGTCAGTGAGAGAAATTCTTGGATAACAAGTTTCATTAGCTATGTAATCGAAAATCAGTTATGTTTTGTGTGCATCCGTGTCTTTCAATGCACGAAAAATATATATAATATAATACAAAAGTTCTTTGCTTTCTGTGGTGATTTTTTAATGGCAGATGACAAAAGACGCATTAAAGCCACCTTAAAGGAAAAGACCATGTAAATTCAGAACTCCAATACGCTTTTTCCATGACCAAGGGAAATTCCAATCAATATTTGTTAACATGAGCTACAGTACTTCCACTCACAAGCCCCTTTTACACTGACTGTTCAAGGTGGGAATGTCGTCTTGGCTTTAGGCTGGCGGTGGATGTAGTAACAGCGCTGAATCAATGTCTGTGCAAAAGCGACAGCTGGCAGGAGTTTTAGCTCTAGTTTTTGGATTTGGGAGTGAGTTTTCTGATATCTTTTGAAGGTCTTAGACTAGAAGAATAACATGAATTTTAAAAATTGGCGTAGTTCCCGATTAGATGCAAAGATCCAAGTAAAAATCATCATTTTGATGAGCATTCACTATTTATGATTGATTAAGCATACTTCTGAAATTTTAAGCATCTTAAATGTTCATTGAGGATTTAAACTTAGCTATTAGGGCATGTTGATTATGTCCATGTTCCTTTGTGCCTTGAGCAGTTTTAAAACCAAATTAGCCCCTACTGAATTTAATCCAAACAATACAACCCACTTACAGCAGTCCATGTAAAAAAAACCTGCACACTTAATTAGCTGATGAATCACAATATTTAGTCCAATCTCAGCCTTCAGCTTTTTCATACGAACAGACAGTGTTTTTTTTACATTAATGACAAACCTTAGTAACACTGTTGTGCAAATAAGACTAAAGAGGCACAAAACATGACTCATTCAACCAGGCAGGATGTGGGTGTTCTCATTATAACAGAGTTATCTCCGCCTCCCAATTGGAGTGAAAGGACTTGATTAGAGAGAGAAGCTAATGACACAGTGAGGGCAGGATGTCACTCAATGCACATTAAACATTTAGACATCTGTTGAGAGTTATGTGTTACTATAATGTCCTGGTTAAAGCAACCGGCAACCACAAATTGTATAAGGCCATGGAGTGACAAGCTGACTGATAGGGCAGACAATTAGGGACTCTGTTAAATAGCAATGTCAATTAAAGCTTCTTGGATTCACTTGTCTTCACTTCCATTTCAATCTGTTCCAGTGCAAATTACAATATCTCTCCTCCCACAGTTGAGTGTCACAGAGGGCAAAAAAACTTCTGCTGGCTACTCTGAATAGTTCATTACTTTAACAGCTTTCACACTGGATACATTTGGGCCTTGACAGCTAAAAGTTTACCTTGAGCTCAGCTCGATTTTGAAAAGTTTCTCGGTCTGAAACCGATAGAACATGCGCTCTGTGCATTCCAGTCAATTCTACAAACACTGAGGATTTCAAAGCCTTTAGTGGAGCCTTGGTTCCCTTACCACTGATTTCATACCTTGTTTGTATTTTAGCAGGAGTTCCCAGATACCTCTGCGGGCATAGGGGTCCACTCCTGCTGTAGGTTCATCTAAGATGACAATATTTGAGCCTCCGACAAATGCTATAGCCACAGACAGCTTTCTCTGCATCCCACCTAGAAGACAGAACACACTGCATCAGCTTTGACATTTTAGTAATACATATCTGTCTTGGACGTGCACTTTTATGACAAATTAGAATTACTGCCTTGTGGCTATATGCCTCTGGGGATCAGTCAAGTTGAAACTTTACATCCATGTCTGTGAAAACTTGCATGCTTCACACACATCTTCCCATCAGCAGCACGGTTTCATGATGTCACAATGAAGTTGATCTTTTGCATATAAAGTGTCAACCCCTCATCATCATTATATCCTATTGGACATTTCTATAAAATTTTGGCATATTATCATATGAATTCTTGAGTTTTGGCAAAAAAAAAAAAAAAAAAAAAGTGAGGTCAAAGTGACCTTGACCCCAATCAAATTCTAATCACTTCACTCTCAAGTCTAAGTGGATGTTTTTGCCAAAGGAGGAAATTCCCTGAAGGTGTTCTTGAGATATCCCTTTTTATGAGTATGAGATGGACACAAGGTCACAGTGACCTTGATATTTGACTATCAAAATCTAATCAATTAATTCTTCTTCTCCAAGTGAACGTCTGTGCCAATTTTTTAAAAAAAAAATCCTTGAGTTGTTCTTGCGATATCACGTTTACAAGAATGAGAAAGTGACCACAGTGACCTTTGATAACCAAAATCCAATAAGTTTATCATAGAGTCCAAGTGGACATTTGTGCCAAATTTGAAGAAATTTCTGAAAGACGTTCTTGAGAAATCACGTTTACAAGACTGGGGCGGATGAACAGACAACCTGAAAACATCAGCTGGCACTGAGGCACAAAAATGAAAAAAAAAAAAACTGCAGCTGACATGAGATAGATACTCATCTTTGTATTAGGTACTCTGCCTGTAATCAGTGAAAAATTCGACACCATCTGTCAACATTAGGTTTCAGATGTAAAATGGACACAATATTGTGGACTGATTATGGAACAAATGTGTCAAGATGTACCTCTTCAGGTTTTATTGTCTTTTGCGTGGTGTAAAATGATTGATGTCAGGGAAGTTGAAACACCTTCCTCGGGTTATTCCAGTCTCCACTCTCAGAGCGAGCTCTTCAAAATGCATCCAATGTAGTGCTAATGTAGTGGAAATGTCAGCATAGATCAACCTTGAAAGTCATATTTCAGTGATTTTGCTCACAAGCAATCCGTGACTGGGGACAATTTATCAAGTAGGACTTGCTCTTGCCCCCCAGACAATGAATTACAACCTGTGACACACAGGTACAGTGCATGTGTATGTCGAGACAGCTGCATGCACACGTGCTGGCAGAGGAATGATATAGGGCAGCTTTGTCTGGAATAGAAAGGATAATCTACAGATGATATTCCTACCCAGGGGAAATGAATGCAGCGAGTGCAGAAACTGATGAACACATCAAAAAGAAAATTTACATCTCTGCATAATTTCAATCAGACAGTGAAATACGCACATCCAAAACATGTCAGCATGCGCACATACAGACACACCTGACAAGTTCTTAGCAAGATCCTTCCGCTTGTGGGGTAAACCAACATCCTCAATCATCTGGTCAATCTCAATTTTCACCTCATCGCGGCTTCGTCCTTTCAGCCTGGCGTAGAAGTAGATATGCTCCTCCACTGTCAGCCTGCACAAGTGGAAATAATACCATAATGTTCATTTGATTGACATGTGAGAAGGCAGGAGTGACAAAAGAGGCCATCACCTGCCACTTATTCCTATGCAAGTGTTTAATATACTCAAAATTGCACATTTACGCATCTTGCAAGGTGATCTAGCTCCATTCTATGTGGGCTTCTGCAAACTGACATGAAGAAAAATCTCAAAGTTCATTCTTAACTTCCTCACAGGTGGATTACAATATGTCCAAAAATCGATCTTTATGTTTTTATGAATATTTTAACCCTGCTTAATATAGATGCTTTGACTGCCCGGGATTAATATTAATGAAAGTAATTTGCAGGTGCTTAGGCGTAATTATGATGTAGGACTTGTGTCGAGTTGCAGGTAATCAGTTTGTGAAGAGAGAGAAATAGAGGGGATTCTAAAGGTGAAATAAAACACTGAATAATGGTTGGGAATGATGCCATTAGGAGAAATCTAGTGGACGCAGTGAGCAAAGTTCATTTGGTTTTTTAGGAGAAAAAGGGAAAGGGATAATGATGTGTTGATGTGAAACATAAGCCGAGACTGAGCCCTCATTATGCATATTATTAAATTGCACTGTAATGATCTTTTATTCCCTTTCTTCCTTTTTTTTTTGAAATGCACCAGAAGCAAAACATGATTATACCAATAAGCAGTGAAGAACATGGATGGATCTGCTAAATGCACTCACTCGCTGAATAAGACATTGTGCTGCGGGCACATTCCCAAGTACTTTCGGATGCTGTCCATGTCAGTAAGGATGTCATATCCGTTGATGAGAGCTGTTCCAGATGTAGGTGGGAACAGTCCTGTTAGAATTGACCTACAAAGAAAATAAGACATAAACAAGACACAAATATCCCAATCATAAAGCTCAGAGATGAATTCTGGCTGTTGATTCTTACTTCATGATAACCTTGTACCACTTATTATTAAAGTACATATATTCAGAATTTAGCAGTTGCTTTTTGCCATTCTCATTAGTAGCACATTAGATATTTGTTTCGATCAGTGTGTATGATTTAGGGAGATGGACAGGCAGAAATGGAATATATTATAACAAGTCTGTTGTCTTTAGTTATTTCTGTAGTAGGAGTAGTTTCAGATAGTAGTCGGAGTAGTTTCTCCGCTAGATGTCACTAAGTCCCCCTAAATCTTACACACTGGTCCTTTAACTCAAAGTTTTCCCCTCAATAACCTCCTAATTACTTCTTAGTAAAAGTAAATATGTTGTACTTGAATTACTATCTTTCTTTATTTTGCTTTATATGGGCCTTATACAGAAGACTCTCTAGTATCACCCCCCCTTAAAAAAAATTTAAAAAAATAATGGTATGTTCTTATGTAACAAAACAAAAATTAACTCAAAATTAACTTCTTCTGGCTGTAAATTTTTTCACCATTCCAAAGTGAGATCTCACTCATGACTAATTCACTAGTAGTTGGGTTCATATCAACCCACACAGGCTCCATATTCTAAAGTTGCCTCCTCTTCACACTTAGTAAATCCATTAAAGCACACAACTACTGCAATTTACAGACTTTACTCTAAAGTGATGGGTTACAGTTTCAACAAAAATGGAAGAATATTGAGATGCACAGTTTTTTTCCCCTTCAGTGATAGAAGAACAATTTTAGCTCAAGTAGAAATATCTCCTCTATTAATGGAACACTTAAAGAAGTATTTCAATGCTAGAAAGATGTTCTTTTCATAAAACTAGGCTGCCTATTGAGTCGAGAAATAGGCAACAAAATGAAAGAATCTTGGTTTATTGTTAATCATCACTGCTTTGTTTTACTATTTGATTGCAGTTTAAAGTGAAGTTATTAGCAAGTGTTATAAAGGGAGAACGAACTTTTAGTTAATGGCCCAGTAATAATTGCATTGTATGTCATGCATAATAAGGAATTAATAAGTACTTCAAAGAACTAATAAAGAGCCAATATGTTACTTATGTGCATGCTAATAAGCAACAATTTTAATAACAGAGCTTTCAAAGCACTCAAAATGAGAGCACTTGCAACTTAGAAGCAGCTGGATGAACATAATGGTGAATTAGATTTATTCCCAGCTCTATGTAAACATATTGGTCAATAGGCATTACATCCTACTTTATCAACATGTTTGAATTTCATGTTCACAAAGAAGGAAAATGATTTACAGTACTGCAAAATGGAACCAATACTGTAGTGCTGTGTCAGAAGATTTGGAGCGATGACAATCCATATTATCTCTATTAAGTTGTCTTTAGTCTCAAGTCATTAATTAGGTATTATTTACTCACTAGCCTGGGCAGAGAGTCTCAAAACAACAAAGAAAATGTGATAAAATAGAGCAAATAACACCAATTTAGACAAAACAAACACCTTTTATATTGTGTGTTTTTGTTGAAGGCAGTGAGATGCTGTGTGGGATGTAACAAGATTTCTGCATATCCACAAAAGCGCGACATGTTTTTGTCACTAAATTGTAACACTGCATGTCACAGATAGATTGGGAGACAGATACTGTGCTCTGGAAATGCATCCACACAGGGCTTCGTTGTGTGACAGAGTCCTTCCTCTGTCCTCTCTGTTATTGTGCTCTGTTATGTTTCGTTACAGTTGCTCAGAGCGGATGTCTTCCCTTCAGCCCTTAGTCTTGCATCACTTGCTCTCTCTCCAGCTCATTCTTTCTGGGCCACTGGGTTTCAGTTATTTCCTGTCATCCTAAAGCCCTTCCAACCTTTCCACAATTTTTTTCTAACCACCAATTAGATAAGTCCCACTATCAACACAACAGCTGACTCTGTGTGATAAATGTCCTCTCAGAAGATGTCACTGCTTTCAGAGGAAAGCAGTAACCACTGAATTAATGTAGCTGCAGTACAGTCGGCATTGTGTACAAGTTAGATTAGTTGCACCCTGTGAAAGCACATGAACGTTGAGCCAAGCGGCAAAGCACAGAGAAATGCATAATGCAACTCACATTGTGGTGGTTTTTCCGGCTCCATTGTGGCCAAGAAAAGATGTGATCTGATTCTCATAGAAGTCCATACTCAGTCCGTCTACAGCAAGCTTCTTCCCAGTCTTGTAGATTTTAACAAGATTGCGGACTGAGACGCCCGCTTTCATATCAGGTGGTGGTTTCTCCAGATACTCTTTAGAGACACATACATACAATCATAAAACACATAAATACATATATCACCACATTTTTTACCAAATACCTTTATATTGGGACAATATTGTAGTGCTGGCTATTGGTGCTCTCACAAAATATTTACACAATGATTTTTTTGATAACAATGTTTTGAAAAGTGGTTACATGGACAATATTTTTGTATTCAAAATGAAATCATTCTGATCAGAGATTCAAACTTGCATACATAGAAGATTTACATAGAATTTACAAATTATTATAAAAGTTAAATAAAGGGACCTGATAAGATGCACATTTACATGCCAAAAAGCAATTAATTAGAATATAACTTTATTGACTTGCACAAAGTGGTTCTGCCCACTGTGAAGCATCTAATCTGCCCAAAGTATAATAGAGGAAGAAGATTTTTTCCAAATATTATTTAGAAAATGTTTTTATCTAATCCATGAAGTGTAAAAGCAGAAGTGATTCTGCATGTCAATACAATTTAGTAGTAAGTAACAAAAGTGTAACCTAGCTTATTTTCATTAGTTGCAAATTATAGATATCCCCTAAATACCTCACGAGGACAACCTCTAGACTTTTACAGAATTTACAGATGTTCACGTTACATAAGGCTACTGTTTCTCACAACAGAACGTAGCACTAGCAGAGCAATAAGTTTAAAAAAAAAAAAAAAAAATTAATGACTTTCTGTCATGTGTTCAGAGGAGGGAGGCAGGTAGAAACGGCTGTGTCAGCATGTTGTGTGCAGCGCATGCACCCACCTACAGTCACCGAATGTTACCCCCGCGTGGGGTAAACATGCGCAGAAAGAAAACATTTATCCCACCTAGAGAGTCAATCCGATTGAGTGTTTACATATTTATTAAGCTCTAATATTTGCTTTTTGAACGAATTATCAAAGGATTTTACTACCTCTCTCAACCCCATTGGGAATTCCTTTGCGGTTGAGGTGGATAAGAACAGTCTCTTCCGATTGTGGTGTTTACATAAGGCAAATAAATAAAAAAAACTTGAACAGTCTTGTAAGTCCAGAAAATTACATAACACAGACAACATTTTTGATATTACAATATCCAAAATCTAAGACAATATTTTTTCTTATTATCACAATATTGATTTTCGATCAAACCATGATCCAAATGTAAACGAGGAGGTATTTCTTCTCCAATATGTTGAATATAAGTATTCAATAATTCCTTTCATGTTTCAATCATCAAAAATACAGGTTTGGCCTTGAAAAGTGAAAAGAAAAAAATACTGGGCACTGAAAGATAAAAATAACTAACTTTATCTCACAGCTCTGAATATTCATGGGGATTAGTTGTTTTTTTTTTTTTTAAAGAAGTTCCAAATTTGAAACGCTCTTACAGTTTCCAAAAAGTGCCAAGTTCTATTATCACATAAAGTGACAAATAAGGTGCTAATGTTTGTTTGCAGCCCATCCCAATGAAGTTACACTTCTTATTACAACTACGTTCCCTCTCGTTCCTGGCTGAGCTGTTGAGAATGTGACAACTAATAAGAACTAAGAAGGTTACACGATGGATACACAGCACAGGTGAGAACTGAAAAGAATATGGCAGTTTACCATTATGTAAAGTGGAGTCCCTCAGCAAGTCGGGGTCAACATCAGTCACTGAGGTTGTCCCACACCAGTAAGATGCAGTGAATGGGAAGTACCATGGCTTAGGGATTCCATATTGGCCTGGGATCAAGCGTGGAGAACATTATTCACATTTTAATAACAGCTTGGCTAGAGGGAATATGGTACTTTACAGTGTATGTTTCCTCTTGACAGCCTGGCACAAATCCTCTCCCCTTTTAATTAGAGTCGATGAGAAAAGCATTAAGGCTAGCCTGTTAGGATGGCTGCATTGGCTATTGACATAAGTTGGGCTGAAGTAGGGGGGCTCATGCAAGAAGAACATTTTTTTGCATCATTACTTTGTTTTTAGATATGACAGTGGGAAATACTGTAGAAATAATGTAATTAATCTCCTTAATACCTGGAAAGACATTTTCAATGTACCAGGTGAGCAGCCAGTAAAAAACAGCATCAAAGAGCATCATGATGATGGACACGATGAAGGTGTAGCGTTCTCCCTCCTCTGGACTCTTGTTGATGTTGTACCACTGAATGCCGATGCCTTGCTCCTCATACTTGGCAAAGTTCTCACAGCCGTAGCCAAAGGCCACACATGACAATAAACTCTGAGAATGAAAGAAAAACTCTGAGAATGAAAGAAGTGAGAGTCGAAATATACATAGTTAAAGGAGTAGTAAGCCATTTTAGGAAAGAGGAGCAAAATCTGGGTACCAAAACCTCTGCCAAAAGTACACTGCATGACTAGCAAAAAAACAAACAAAAAAAAAAACAGTTTGACTTGAAACAATTTCAATCGACGGAGTCGTCTCCAACTGATGATTCAAATCTCCAACTTTAGAAGCCGAGTAACTTTATGTCTTTGAGGAAATGTTGATATTTCTCAGAGACTCATCTCGTTTCTGTCACTGTGCCTTATGCCTTACCCACTCAGTAGCTTGCTGCTAAATTTTCAACCTCAGTGGCTTCTAAAAACTGATAATGGCATCCATGTTGCCATGACCTAGCAGCAGTGCTCTCATGACTTAACCACTTAAACACCAAGCATTTTGCATACACAGCTTCCCATGTAACCACAAGCTAAAAAGTTCCACTTATTACATAAATAGTCTGTCACATAACCTCCTGTGTAACAGGGAACAGTCAGTTTAACATTTCAATTCTTGTGCAGATTAGGCAAATGAAATACACCATGTTAATTTGTGAACTTTGGAGCTGTTGGTAGCCATTTTTTTTTTTTTTTTTTTTACCTTTAGACAATGCCAGGCTAGCTGTTTCCCTCTATTTCCAGTTTTATACGCTAAGCTAAGCAGCTGCTGGCTAGCTACATAATTAACATTCGGACAAAATAATGGATTTCAGTCTGCTCATCCAATTCTCTGCAGGAAAAGAAATACTTTGAATTACCAAAATTTTTTTTTAATCACTGCTCAAATAATATCTCAGTAAATGATTTAGGTGATGACTTACTCTCACCACTCATAATCACACTCAACTGATCAACAAACTATTGCAGCAGACAGTGAAACAATATCTACACAGGCATGACTCGGTTTAATTGCTGTGTTGCCTTTGCGAATATCTCTAAGGACTTCATTTTTACAAAAGAGACACGATGGAGATTAAAATATGTGTGCTGAACACCCAAGATTTGAGCTTTCATACAGAAGGAAATTGCAAATGATCCTTTGCCTGGGAGACATCATCTGCCATGGCCTATCACTCTGCATTGCCATGTTGCCTGCCAGCTGTTTTACCACGCCTCATTTGCTTGCGGCATTTTCACTCTGGCACAAGCAGCATTTGCTGAAGCTTCCGAGATGAACAATCATGGATACCATCTACCTGATGTTACATTACCAAGCAGAGAATCTGTAAAGCCCTGCAGCGACACCAAACCTGTAGCCTGGCTACAAACACTGCTGGCAACTTCCTGTGTTGTCCTCTGCTGCCCAGCTACTGACAAGCAATCAGCAGTAAGCCAGTAGATGAGGGGTGACAGCAGTGCTGGTGGGCACCCATCCTTGACCTGCGTATGAACGACTGACAAAACCACAGGAGCCACTTATTTGGCTTTTGAGAAAAGGGCATGAGTTGGGAGGCAGACAAAACAAGCCCCTCTATTGAGCACATGTCAACGCTGCAGATTCAGCCACCACTCAGCTGGCTGCAGACAGAGAGCATTGTTAAGAGAAAGAGTGATCAGAGTTCCAGCTCTGTCTGGGAAGTCATTTCCAGGACATTTCTGACAAGTCGAGCTGGAATGACAGACAGGATCAGCACAGAGACAAATATATTTCTGTCTGAAGAAGTTTCCTTTTAAAAACTGTAATAGCCAGTTGTTAGTCTCATGACTGAAGCAGATTGATGTGTCTGCATATAAACACGCTGCATAGACTACAACCATCAGGAAATAACTCGGTACCAGCAGACAGCGGTAGTCTGTAATCGCCACACAAAAAGGCAAATCAGAAGACTGTGGTCATGCAAGTTAGCCAGTTAGCACATCAACAACAAAATCTAATGTTAGAACTTGGGATATTTACTGTGTTTCAGTGAACAGTACCACAAACCACCTGGAAACAATCTGACTGCCAATCCAAGTAATTTTATTAATCGACAGAGCCTGCCGTATCCAATGTTGATTCCACATCCTGAATTGACAGAAGGAGGCTCAACACCGTAGGACACACCGCAGCGACTGCTCAGCAATGGCTCAACAATGAGTGAGGGCCAACCGTTGGCTTGGTGTGTCAGAGCCTTTATGTGAAAGTAAAGTCTGTCTGCTTGGAAAATGCTTCTCAGAATGAATTAGATTACAAAATAAATAAATAAAACAAGAGGAAACAAGAGCTGCAGTAATCATATCATCAATCAGTTAGTCTGTTGACAGAAAATTGGGAATTGTGTCGATAACATGTAATTGTTGGTCAAAAAGTTCCTTGTTTTAGCCTTTAAAATGTGAGAATTAGCAGCTTCAATATCTTTGGGTTTTGACATGTTGGTCACACAAATCAAGCAAATTAAAGAGACATCATCTTGAGCTTAAAGGAATTATATGGGTCTTTTTTCACAATTTGATGATGTTTTATAGACCAAACAATCCATCGATTCATTTAGAGAATAATCAGCATTGCATTGTGGTAGCTGGTTGGTCAAGGCTGACACCACATAACTGCAAAGTCCATGCTTCAGTTCCAGCTTTGGGCATTTTGCATTTTATTCCCGCACTCTTCCCCCTCGTTTCCTGTCTCCATCTATACTGTCTGCTGCTGATTAATGTAGTACACATGCTGTATATTAAAATGTCAGAAGAGTCACACTACTGCCAAAAAAAGGAAGGAAACCATATGCTTAATTGAGCTGCCAGATGTTGCAAAAGCAAAGATCAATTAACTGATTTAAGCAAAAGAAAAGCTAAATGATGAAATTCTGAATGGCTTTGCAGGAATTATCATTTTCCTTGGGATTTTCTTTTCCAGGACTGAAAAATTGATTGAAATATTGCTGGTTTTCCAGAACATTAAAGAACTCTTGGTTCTCTCTTGTTTCTATTTCATTAAAAAAGTACGGGTAAAAGAGGGAGAAACTAGTAAAAATACAGCAGATAGGTAGCTGGATTGTGGCTGTGGCTTATGGTGGCCCTCTGATGCACTGCCTGTAGCTCTCTTTTGGCGCACAGCTGCAATCAAAAACTGTTCATATAAATTCAGGTGATCTTTTGAATTTCTGTTCCGTTTAAAGACTTCATTATCAAGGACAATGTGGGGGAGAATTTGTATGCCTCGGCACGGTGTAGTTTCATCCGAGGTGGGAGAGAGAGAAACCTCTGCACAGACGCACACACACATACACACACATCTCTGATAAAGTGTAAGGATGAACTGGATAGTGGTTTGGTCACAGGAACATTGCTCATGCTAATTAGAGGGCTAGAGGGCTATCCATCTAGTTGGAGCAGGGGAGAAAAATCTCAGCGCCAGGGGAGGACCTAGCGATGGCACTTTGTGTAGAGATTAAATAAGGTTTGCAGTGCTTTATATGTAAAATGCCTACCTAACCTGCATGCAGTCTGTAAAAGTAAATGGACTGCAAAGTTTTTTAAAGTAAAGGAATGACATCATTTTAAAGGACACACTCAAAGCAGTTCTCGCTGCAATGTTGACAGAGCTTTCTGGCAAAAACAAGGTTTACAAAGTGTCTGAAGATGAAATATGAAAGCAGAAGTCAGTTCTGTCAGGTGCCAATGTAAGACATTACCGACTGCCACCATTTCAATTTGACGAATAAGAAACACGAGAGTGTTTGCTTCGCCCACCCGCACCTGATGCCGCCATTGTTGAAACTGACAAATAAGAAAACATGACCTGATTGAAAATCCGGGAAGATGTGCTCGCGAGCTCAGCAATGAAGATTCAAGATTTTGTGTGTCTTTGTCTGCAGAAAGGACAGCCTGATGACAAATGATAGCAGCAGCACCATAAAGGTCACGCAGAAAGGCTACACTGAAAGTTGAGCAATGGCGTACTATTTATCTTTATCCCTTGGAGGATAGGAGAAAATCCCCAACATCCTCTCTGTCTGTCTAGTGTCTTCTTCTATGTAAATGTTTCATGTTTCTGTCACTTGGGTATGTCCAGTTTTAACAAAGTTTTTCAGGTTGCTGCCAAAATATGTCTGATAAAATGGGAACCAATGCACAGTGACAGTATGAATACTCACAGGACCTCTAAATTCATCTTGCAGACACCTCATTATCAGTAGAGTTGTGTAGATAAGGGCAAATCTCTTCCAGATATTATTGACACTGGGACTAAATTCACTTCCTTTCATAACAACCTGCACCAATAAAATCTGACTTGTGCCTGTTTGGATTTAAAAGGAAAACAATAAGGCATACATGATTCTGTGATTACACTGGCAAAAACATAACTGGGGAATATAACTGAAAATACAGTCAGCCCTTGTGTGTGATAACAGCAGGGGAAGATATTAAAAACCATGTCAGAGCTAAAGACGGACTTACCACAACAACCTTGGCCCGGAAACCCATGACGTCCCTCCAGGCGTAGCAAAGGATGTGCGGTAGGTAGAGGAGAAAGTAGATGAGGCCGCCACACGCCGCCGCTAAGTTGGCCTTAGAGAAGAAGACGCTAATGAAGAAGCACTGAGTGATGGTGGCCAGGCAGAACACCAGCAGGAAGACAAAGATTACTGAGGGGTCGCTGTATTGCAGCACTTTGCCGTACTGTGTCGGAAAGACAGGAGACAAACAGAAATATGAATTCATGTCCATTATGTTTGAGTTTTGCGACAAGAGGTTAACTAAAACATAATTTATAATGGAAATAAAGAGAATCATAAAATGTGATTATTAAAGCTGATTTTTATGATATTGTAGGCAGAGTAAAAGAGTTTTAAAAGGGGTCAAAATACCTGATATATCATGTGTTTTTCAAGTTTCATGATATTCTATAACATAATATGCAAGTCATCAAAACTGTCACTCTTTCACTCTGCCGGTTTGAAGGAGGACCCTTCTCTAATTTT
This sequence comes from Plectropomus leopardus, assembly GCF_008729295.1. Lineage (NCBI taxonomy): Eukaryota > Metazoa > Chordata > Actinopteri > Perciformes > Serranidae > Plectropomus > Plectropomus leopardus. The sequence continues at coordinate 11,450,738 of NC_056485.1, read as the reverse complement.
AGTGAGCTACTTGTGAATCACTCCATTCTCCCACCATGATGTCTTCTTAAAGCCTAATTTAAAGAGGCACTTGAACTGTTAGGATAATGGTGCTATTGTAATGGATGCAATTATGATTAAAAAACATAGAAGGCACTGTTACATGAAGCTGTATGAATGTTTATTATAGAAACTCTTCCAAATTGGCAAAGACTAAATGAAGATTCAACTACGACTGTGCTGGCGTCAAGTACAATTATCCCATTTTAGTGGTTAGGATTCTCTTCAGATTAACATCTTCATTATTTTAAACAAAAGTCTCATTACCCAATGACACTTGATACTCTCCAAAAGTAGTGTTGGGTCCTCCTTGAATCATTATTAAATCATTTTGCAATCACCTTCAGTATAAGGGCAAGGGAGAGAGAGCTGATGGCCAGCGGGAGCAGACTGGACACTGCCCAGCTCAGCCAATAGATGGCACCTCTCAGTCCCATGATCCTCACTGTCTCCTTAAGCCTGGCCTCTTTCTCTGCGACGACACCCTTAACGATCATGGCCACTGAGTAGATCCAGGCTAAAGTCATATATAAGGGAAGGGAACGTGCCAGAGACCGGAGGAACCTGAAGGGTGAGGAAGCCCAAACCAGACAGGACAATGACCCTATTTATATCTGATATTATAATGTAATCTGTGTCTGTACACCTGTAACAGTAAAGGCTACGTAATGAAAACACTGTCTGGAGCAGATGACCATATAAAGTCAAAAAAAAAAAAAAAATTTGAATATTTGTCCACATTTAATACGAACACCCAACATTGTAACAATAAATATATGGTAGAAAATAAGCAAAGAGCATACTTAGTCCACTTTAAGACTGTATTAATGAATGATTTTGGGCATTTGAGGGCAATTAGAACAACCTGCAAAAACTTTTCAAAAATCACTTATAAATTCATACATTTAATCTTGACAATACCACAAGAACCGAAATGGCTGAAGTTCAAATCTGGCAGGGGCCCTTTATTGCATCTCTCTCTTTTATTACCTGTCATCTCTTTGTCACTGTCTTACAAAAGAATCAATTGCCCCAAATAATAACTTGTGAACACGTTCCTTTCTGGCCACATTACAAAAGTAAGTAAAAGTAGTCCCTCTTTCTTTTGCTCTTCTTTGGTTTCTACTACCCCTGAGGGAAATAATGGCTTTTAAGCTGCAAAACGCTACGCTATATTCCCCGACTAGTAGCTAAGATTGTCTGTCAGCTGTTTGGATCCTATAAAGTAAGTGTAGAGTGTGATTTTGGAGCTTACTTGCTGATAACAGCTGCCTGCAGGTAGAGACGCAGCTGATGAGAGCGGCCAGACTGAACCCAAACAGTAAAGTTGTGGGCCATAAACCCAAATAATGAGCTGAGAGATGCTAAAATGCTCTGTAAAGCTGAAGGGAGGGTGATCATTCTTTGTGGGTTCACCCTTTTCACACGCACATGGTCACTTGACCCATTGTTATTATAAAAGTATTGATTATAACTGCTTTAAGAGTGTGGCCCAAATGTGTAGACTGCATTTACACCTGGCTGAGATGCTATCACACTGCAATCAATAAGCATTCTGATTGTTCTGATTGCAATGCGCTCTGCATGCATTTGCACTCTGATTAACTCCTTTTTTTTCCTTTTCCAGGGGAGATATTCAGATACAGATTTGTAGTACCAGGAAGTCTATCAGCAACAGAGACTTCTCATTAAAGTGGCGATAACAAAAGCACTTGCACGTGAAGGAACTGTTGAACATCCTCACTGATCAGGTTTTATACGGGTATGATCCATTGTAAGTGGTAAAAGAAGCTCACAAAGAAAACAAAGAACAGTAAAAATCAGTATTTTTACAATGTAATATTCTAACTAAAAGTCCTGTTTAAAAAAAAATAATTACTGAATAAACGTATGTCGATATGTCTGTATATCAGCAAAATGTCCCTAAGTTAATAAAAATATCAAGTATTGTTGCTTACATACTTAAAATACAAATGCAAGCAGCATTTTTATGTTGTAGCTGTTCAAAGTGGTCTCAATTACACCAGATAATTTAATATATAAGGATATAAGGATATATCAAATAACCAGTAACAAGTAACTAACTAGTAACTAGTAACTGTTAATTCTACAATGCAGTGTAATGAAAAAAAAGTAGCAGTGGCATGGAAGGTTTAGGTAAAATACAAGTTCTTAAAAACTTGACTTTAATACTAAAGGTAAATGCAATGATCCACTACTTTACATTTCTGGATCAATAATTTTTAATTGTATTAATTTATTTCATTCTTGTGTGCATGAGTGATTGATGAGATGTCAATAGCTGTCCCCAGACTGTGACGGTGGTCTCGGATGTTCTAATCTACATTCTTTACTCAGCGCTCAGGGTTGTTGTGCACAACAAATTAATCAAATTTTAATGACGAAGTGCAAACATGACAAAGCATTTGGAAGGTGGTTGTCAAAACAAGGACACACTGTTTTGGAAAAGAAACGTGTATCGATCATCACCGATCAGTGTTAGTTTTCATTAAAAAAAACAAAATGCAAGATTCAGCTGGATGGAGACTGGAGCAAAGTGTGGGGAGAAGTGCAAATAGATCAGTCTGGATGCCAAATAATAAATGCATTAGCTCCTCCATAATGGAAGAGAAAACAAGTGTAAAATGACAGAGGACTCAGGTGCAGATGACAAAACCAGTTGTTCTCACACCTAATCCAGATACAGCCTTATGATAATTACCATTTGATTTGCTATTATTATTAATGTGCTGAAAATGGCTGTGAAATTATCATTTAGAACGGGCCTGTGATCTGAATACACATCGTGTTTGCCGTCGCTCCTCCAAGGCACTCAACTAACTCAATTTATTGTTATTAATGTTTACAAATTGTTGATAGCTCGCAAACACATTAGGCTGATGGGAAATTACATTTCACCCAGCTGTTCAAATATCAGTTTTTATTTACCAGCCACATTTCCCAATTAAACTGCAAAAATTGATTAGGCTGATCTGAAATAACCATTCTTTCTTTTATTTCATTAGCGACGACTTCAACACAAGGAGTTGTTGAAGGATGTGCTCGATCTAGAGGAGAGCAATAATAATGCTGTTACATGGTATGTCACCTGAGGCACAAAGGACCTCCGTTTTGTGATAACTGGGCTTTGTGCATCTTTCACCATTGATCCTTCAAATAGATAAGCAAGTCCATTACATCCCACTCAATTACTGATTTAACAGAAGTATATAAACACCTAAAAACACATTTGCAGCCGATAAGGTATCTCCAGTATGTAGACATTTTCTAAATAAGAAAAACACAAACTGCACATAGCTCTTTTCTGGGAGTAACACCAACTCCGTTTTGCATTTTGTTCCAAACTTTTCCCCTGTGATTGATGATGTTGGACCCATTAGATGATTGTACTTGCACTGCATTATACATCATGAGCGTGATGATGCTGAGATAGGCTGTGGTTGTCTTTAGTATTGTTCTCTCATATACTGCTCAAACCTGTGTACATTATGCATGAGCTCAAAAGCCAGTGATACCCGATACAATAAATCTTAACACGGTTCTTTGACGAGTCGTCTCAGATTACTTCTAAAGGGGTTAACTTTTGTTTTAGTCAGCACAGGGAGAAAAAAAGCCACATATTAATCTTCTTTGGCTATATGTGTCTCACATAACCCAACGGTTAATTTATCTCACTTTTTCATTCAAATCAAGAGCTGAAAAATATGAACTCCAGGGCTGCAGAGGTAGTTTAGTCTCCTCTCTGAACTCGAGGTCTTTGGTTGAACCACTATTCCTCCCACTTACGGTTATTACCCTGCAAGTTCTATTTGACAAAATGTAACATAGTGCAGTGTCCTTGTGGCCAAATATAATAAATTTTCATTGCAATCATGGAAATATACAGTACCAATCATTCATTTCTCAAATTACATAACGGAAGCATTCCTTACGTATTAGGCATAGAAGAGGAGGTGATGCAATTACAGGAAATAAAAGGGCCAATGCTGCTGCCTTGATTTTAATTTGACTAAATTGCAGTTTTGGTTGCATGCTCAATTACTGAGACCGAGGAGGCTGATTTGAAGAATCGTGGATAATGATTTGATTCTGAGCTCATTGATTTGATTATGATTTATTACAGCAAAAACACCAAAACACAAAGCACCAACAATCCTCTGACCTGAATCACCTGTGAGAGGAGCAGATTATTTGGCTGAATGCATTCGGTCAGATGTTTATTTTCTCTGTTCTGTTGTTTTTGGTTAAAATTACAGCTACAGCTATTGCTTAAATGCAAATTATTCTATGCAGAGGGATGCAGCCCACATCGAGGACGCTACAATTCTCTGAAACACAAGAATTGATGGAAATTAGTAGACTCTGTAAGCCCTACTTTCTATGCTAAATTAGTGGCACTAATTTTTCAAGGATATTCAATGTGTGACTGAAAAGCCTAGAGTTTATACTGTATGCTTTGTGTTTTGATACTTTTCCACTGAGCGACTCTTTTCTACTGACCTTAACCATGACACTAAGGAGCGCGCAGGGAACCGCAAGCAGAATAATGTTTTCTGTGAACCTTGCACACCAAAGGGCACCGTTTTGAATGCCAACAACACGTAGCACCTCCTTAAGCCGGAGTTCCTTCTCAAGAACGAGGCTTTTGATGGTCATGCACACACTGTACACGAAGGCCAGAACCAGGAACATGGGGAAGATGCCTCCAATACTCTGGATGAAGCTGGTTGTAAAAGAAAGCAATCAAAAAGGTCAGGATTGCCCACTGATAAAGGGAGCAAGTGTATAAAACCGAAGTTGCCTTTGATGTGGAGGCAACACTGCACGACAGGTCTTTAAGTCTGCCCTGTACTTTTGCAAAAAAGTAACACTGCAAGATCCCAAGTCTTTGCAAAAATCTCATAGACAATGAGATTTTTGCAAAGACTTGGGATCTTGCAGTGTTACTTTTTTATATATATATATATATATATATATATATATATATATATATATATATATATATATTATATATATATATATATATGTATTTGAGAGTTTGCAAAAAAGTCTCTTAAAAGTCTTCTAGTGTACGGTAGGCATTATGTGATAGATAATTGAAATCTTTGGGTTTTTTACTGTGGGTCAAACAAAACAAATTACTGACATCACCTTGGGCTTTGGAAGAGTGTGGTGAGCATTATTCTAATATTTTCTGACATTTACAAGAAAAGATTAATTGAAAATAAAGATGATGACCTCAATGACATCTAACAAAAGAGAATCAGATTTTTACGTGCACACTCTGTTTTGAAGGTTGTTTTTTTTTTTTTTCAATCCAAACCTGCACTTGTTCTAGTTAAATACAAGGAAAAGGAAACTATTTTGCAGACACTGAGAGTGTTATCAGCATGCGGGACAATCAAGACAATCTGAGTTATATTCATGGACTCAATGCCACTGAGGCGTTTTTATTTTCACACTGAGCTAACCTTCATAAACCTGGTGCATCAGCTCAATCAAGCCATTTAGTGTTGCACCTCATGCCAGAGATGATGTATGATTTGATGCTGTTACAACACAATAAGGCGATATTAAACTGGCTTCATAATGCCACCAAAATGCCATGTCAATATCTTCTCCTCTGCCAATAGAACAAAGTGCTTCCTTTGCTTTATTAGACAGCGAAGGAGAGATATCAAATAGATTTTGACAAAGTATAGATTTCAAATATCACTTATGCTTGCAGTCCATAAATACAGGTGATATAATGCAAGCAAAGCTCTGTTCAGCACGGATGTACGGAAGTGGATGTGCAGTAATTGGTAGAATGACGCTCTCTGAAGCTATTTAACAAAAACAATTCATCAAAGCGCACTTGCAGCACATTTTCATGAAATTAATTTCTCCTTCAAATCTGGTAAAGTTATTTTTAAAGGCCTTATTGAATCCCTGCCAAGTGAGAGAGTTCACTCACACATCATCACATTTCCTAATTGCTAGTTAGTCCTGCATGCATGCTTTTTTTCAGAAGGTAAGTTGCTTATTTCTCTTATTTTTTAAATTACTTTTTTACACATATTTTCTTTCAAACAAATCTTTCAATTAACTGAGAAAGCTTTCATTTAAGTGGATAACTTAACAGGACCCAGGCAATACCATATTTCTACAAGTACATTCATTTTAAGTTTCATATTGTTCAGAAAGACTTTTGTCGATAAATCAACTGATGATGAAAGGATTCGACGGTCTTGCAAACACATCAAAGAGATTAAGTTAGTGCCACTGAGACCTGAGAGGAAGTTCAGTTATATGAGAACTTGAATGAGAGTGAGACAGGCTTGTTTTCGAGGACACTTCCTCTGCCCTCGTGGGGTGGATCACTTTCAAACGAGGCCTTGATAAGCAGCAAGAAAGGATTGGTTGACACTGAGTTTCTAAAAGTTCAGACCCAGAGCGACTGCAAAGCAATATCTGTTACAAGATTACATAAATAAAATTGCCTCTTAGAGGCTGGAAATTCAAACTTAAAGAGCTTGAAATCAATACACTTCAACAAATAAAGCTAACTCATACATTAGCACCTTTTCTAAGGAGGTAAGCAGCTGCAAGTAGCAAAGGAATCAGGTTGAATACTAATTCTGGTATTATCTCCTCCTGATTCCAGCGTAACGTCTCTTTAACAGCTGACAGCCTGTGTGAGTTAACTCCTTCTGTGACTTCTAGCACTGGAGGGGGAGAGATCAGTCATGCACACCGTGTCTGACACTGACAACCTTGCCACCAGATGCTCTTGAATTATACATTTGCTGATCGATCAAGGGTGCTTAAGTAATAGAACTCCCGGCAGGTCTGTGTTATGGGGCTCCAGTTACATTGGCAGCCTGACCTAAATTTAGGGAAGCTAGAAGACTGATTTCTCAGTAAATCGAGAGATAGTAGAGCACAGCCTCCCCAGAGGTTGGCGTAAAAAAAGCTTCCCGTCTCATTTTGAGCAAATATACTTGGCTGGCTGGGAATGAGCGATTCATTGAAGGGAACAGACTTTATTATTCAATGTGTATTATCTCAATGCTGGTACAAATTATTGCTTAAGGAAAAATGTGCATACGGCTATGGCATAACAAGTGCTTAGGAAGCCATATGTTGTGTTTTGGGTTTTTTTATCTTTTTTTTTTTTTTTTTTTTTTTTTTACAGCAAGATCACATCTATAAAACAAGGTATATTCCCCCGAACAACCAATGAAGCAAAGTTTTGTGAAACAGTTAGAGTTTAACGATTATTATACAAATTTAAAGTTCATATCAAGCCTTACATTTAGGAAAAGCCATTGATAGTGATGCACTGCTTTCATTATTCCTGGCTGAATACATCTTGAATAATTCTATAAATATTAATAACTGCATATTACGAAAGTGAGAACATTATTTGCTCACAGTTATATCAAAGTGGGGTCAAGTGAGAGATTAAATTGGGCATGAAAGTTTTGTCTGACACTTAATGGCAGGCACAATTTTATATGCATTTTAATTCTTTAACCTTTTACAAACAACAAAAGCAACAGAATTGTATGTGCTTTTATGGTATATGTATACTACAGCATCCACCATTAGGCCCATTTTACGTCATTAAATGTGAGGTCTTGAAAAATGTCATCCTGGATCAAACAAATCAATAAACAAACCCATTAATGCACAGCTCTACTGTGCACTTTGCTACACTAATCAACATGTTGATTGCTAACACTTTCACTTTGCGTTTTGACCACTTAGCATCCATTTAGCATCTATTAAATGCAGTATCTGGGCATTCTGCTATGAATACAACTAAAATAAATCAATGTACAGTCTATACTGAACATTTTTCTGTTCTCAATTATTCTCCTATAGCATGGATAAACGGTATCTGGAAAGCAAGAAATATAGCACTTTATGAGACGTTTTTCTGCCATGGTCTTTCACACATGAGGAGTCATGCAGGGAATAGTTTCTGATCTTATTAATACAGCATGCCACTTCTGCACAGAGCAGAGACGCATAAAACATCAACAGCTGATTTTACTTGCTATGAGCCTCAGATGTCCAGAATATGCTCAATTATTTCACCCACTCTATGAGCTAACAGTGGGCAAATTAGGTCAATTAGCTACTGTAGATGGACAAAAGATAATTCCTCTCACATCCTTGAGTTGAATAGTCCTCACATCGATTGCGGCCCTATGTTGGGTGTTGCTGAAAGCAGCCTTAGATCTCACATCATGCTCATGTGAATGTGAAAGACCTATTGATGGGGAGCACAGCCCTCAGTATCCAAACACGTGCAATGGCACAGAGGCTGCTGATAAAGGCCCAGTTTATGTGTTATCAGGCCCCACAAGGGTCAAGCTTTATCCCAAAACGTCATCTCAGGCCCAAAGTGAATACGAAGACAGTGGGAGCAAATATTGTTTGGTTATCTCAAATTTGAAATGCCAGCAGGGTCAGCTGTGGTTGAAGTGGCCCAGATTGGTTGTAGTTCATCGGGTGCATTACAATCAAAAGCAGCGGGGAGAAAATGAGGAAAGCGATAATATTTCAAAGGCAGGTCTGATGTTAGGAATGTTGATGAGTGTTGAGGTCAGTGCAGATAATACTGCCTCACAAGCTGAAGTTTATCAGTGAAGGAAAAATCTTGTTTTTGTGAGACTGAAAGGAATAGAGAAAAGATAAAAAGAAAGTGATGACACGGTCTTCTCACAGAAACTAATTGTGTAGTTGGCAACAGTTTCCTGAGCTTCAGTCAAAACACTTTCTGTTGTGCAAAATCTAAATGATGTACTCAAACCTAAATTATAAAACTATCAACTAAATGACTGCCATTTACCCCCAACTTCAAAAAATTGATCAGTTCTAGCTGTATTTTATTAAAATGTGTTATATATTGCATATAAACTGCGCATTCTGTTTTTAGTTAATTGTCTTTTGAAAGCGCATGAATTGTACTAAGATAGCTATAATGTGAATCCCACTTAAACTTTTTTTTTAGGAAATGAGAAACCTTTTCATGTTCGCGAAGGATAACAGGAATGATCTGAAGTATAAACAACGTAAAAGTACACGATGGATGGGAACAGACTGTCCATGATCCCGGGGCAGGATCGTAAGTGGCATATATTCAATCAAATGGTGTGTGTTTTTAATAGGCTTTTAAGCTTTCTATTATAACTTGAATAGCTGAACTTAACTTTTTTGTAACATGGCAACAGCTATTAGTGTTTGTTGCTTCAGCAGTTAACCACCACGGTGGCCTATGTTAAAATGCCAAAACATAAATGGCTAAGTCTAGAGCCAGTGTTTGGTTTGTCTGCTCTTGGCCACTCTAGAAACAACACAGTGATGCAACATGGCGGACCCACTCCCCATACAGATGTAAACTACACATTCTAACGTAATAAAATCATGACAATTCTTATTTTCAGGTGATAATACATAAAAGAAAAGATGCTCAGTTTAATCAAATTCTTCCAATAAATCCCCTAAATCTGACACACTGGAACTTTAACTAACAATATGGACATTAATAATTACCAATTTCCTCCAAGCACGACTTCTTCTGTCAAGTGCTTTTTCAGACATCCAGCAGGGTGTGACTTATGGCGCTGAGGCTTCTTTTTCCCCAACACTGACCTACTTTTTGTAGGTATTGTATTTTATGTTAAATAAAAGTGTATATTTTAATAAGTCTTGAAGCCTTGAAGTGTAAAAGCAATTTTATAAAGTCCTTCTCCTGTCCACAAAAAATTAACCAAACAATTTTTTTTATGTGGCCAATGGGGTATTTTCTTTAAATTGATGCATATACATGTGTATTATTCATCCCATAGGTCACAGTTGAGACCACTTTTAAATTCTGAAAAGCGCATCTTAAAGCAACTGAATATTCTTTTCTGAAATGAGGCACAGTTACAGCAGACTGCAAACATGTTCATCTGAATGCACAATGTTCTTTCCTTCCTTTAGGCGGGCAACAGTACACAAATTGAGATGAAAATAATTACCACCAAGGTTCTTCCCCATCATGCCTCTCTGTGTTGTAGCGCATCTTCCCTTTGTGTGATTTCACTCTCAATTATTTATGAATGAAATAGCAGTTTTCAAGTGTTAATAATTTATAGAAATGCCCAAATGGCTAGGCAGGCGAAAGAGTAAATGGTGGAGGGAGCGAGGGTATTGCAGTGTTTTATGGCTCCAATTTATCTTCCGTAATTATTAATCCTTTGTGTGAGGAAGATGAAGCAGAGGCAATGGGACTGGCATTAGCAAATAAGCTGTACCATGACTGTCTAATTTCAGATCATTATCACAACAATGAGCTGCAAATGACGATGCAAAGAAATCGGTGCTTTTTATTAGAAAACAGATCAGTAATGCTCCATATTCATCTGAGAGTGTTGTGCAGTACTAGAAAATGGAGGAATCCGACGTTAGGATTTTGCAGTTGTAGTGGAATAAACAGGTACAGTAGGAAAATGGACAAGAAAAGCAACAGTGGGGATGTCAGTTATCTTCCAGCTGCAGTTTGTCTGCCTCCAAATGTATAGGGGGGATGATTTTACGCTTCAGTAGATTCAAAATGTCAAATTTCCTCTCAGATGAACATCTCCACTCGGCGCAAGATTTAGTTCAACATTTCTCCAATTAGTACTCCTTAAACTATCCTATTGCTTAACATGTCAAAGCAAGTGCACCCACTTAGGCAGTTAAAACAAATATGAAATATGTTTCTTAAAACAAGTTTACTAAATCAGCTACAAAATAAAATGCAAAGGAGAGGAGCTGCATTTAATCTTAAAGCCACAATGCGAATATAAATCAGAAGCAAAGCACTTAATAAAGCACCAATAGAAACACCCTAATGATGAAACATCAATAAAGCCATTACTTTCAATATGGTTTTCAGAAACTGATGTTTCCCATGTCTCCAAGGCAAACGCGATGCAGAATAGGGCATCATTTTTCAAAACGTGTAGACAGTGGCAATCCAAATACATCTTCAATATGAAGTCATAATTTCAATGCTTCCTCTTGCTTTGGCTTCTTTAAACGTGTTCATACAAACACCCACTGATGCTTGCTTATCTATAAATTCCATGTTATCCAAAACACATAATATTTTCAAATTAAATCCCTAATATCTGGAACTGTGTTTTTCAATGGTGGGGGGAGTATTTTGTGTCTACTGAAATGGGCATATTGTGTTGTTGGACTTAAATCTCCCTGGTAATTATCTCTTCTCTTGATGGCATCACTGGGCTTTTGCTTTATTAATGGAGATCATAATGCTGTGTGGATGGGAGTAATTTCCAAGACTCGGAGGAAATCTTGGCTGTGGAAGATTAAGAGTGATACCGCATCATTTCTGTCCCTAGGTGACTGATCTAACATGATAGAAGCCGGTGATATCAATGCATACATACAGAACACAGATGGGGGCCTGTTATCAATCTATGCACATGTTGGAGCTATGTGAGACGTGGTGTGCTCGCTTTGTTGAGAGTGAAATGCCTCGGAAATACAAGGAAGGGACCCATGGTGGCTGCTTAAATAATTCAGCATCCATCAACTATTTAGGAATTTCCTGTGGTTTGACAAAAATCAATAGTTTTGGCCCACTCATTCCCTCCTGCTGCCTTCATTCATTTATTTTCCCTTGCTGACCCTCAATTCATGATTAAATGTCTCCTCAGGGATGTTACAGCTTTATTACTGACTTTTAACTCTGACATTATCAGCAGAGTTCCCTGCCTTTGCCCCCTCATCTCTGAGATAGCATAAAACACTAGCAGAAGAGCAACAGATATTAAAGAAAGGGTAAGTTAGACAAATAAGGAGAAGCATCTTGAAGCCTCCACAGCCACAACCCTAAGTGACTGATAAGACCATAACTCAACTACGCACTGGCAGTGAGTGGCAACTCCTGAGAGTGAGCAGAATTTTATTGCTGTAATACCTCCTCCCTCTTCCTCTAATCACAAGGCTGACAGATAAAAGCTTTTGTACTCACACGTCATCCACGTAGCAAGGGTATGGCATTTGCTGGGCAAAAACACCGAGGGGTTGAGTCTTTGACGTCTGCACTCGTATAATGCCGTGGTCCATCATATCCTGCAGGTAGGCGAAGCCTCCCCAGATATAGCGCAGGTCGTTAAAGGGGTTGTCTCGGGCCCCGGGAGACCATAACCTTATTAAAAGCAGACACACAGTGATCTGTCTTAAAAAAGGGCAGGTAAACTACGACCGGGATAGTCAGAAATACTGTCGGTGTATCATGACTGTTTATAGAGGTCATATTTTTGCACAGTAAACTTTGAAAGAAAAAAAAAAGAGCTGATCTTTCAGTTAATAGAACGCACAATAAAAATCCAGCATGTTCTTCATCTTTGGGTTTAAAGGACTACTTTGACATTTTGGGAATGCTTTTTCAGCTCTCTTGCAGAGAGTAAGAGGAGAAGAAAGATACCACTCTTATGTTAGTCGGTAAAAAATAAACTAAGGCCAGCAGGGGAGCTTAGTATGAAAAGTGAAAATTAGACGTGAAGACAGCTAGCTTGACTCTGGCCAAAGCTTAATAGTGCTGGCTGGCAATTTCTTTACCCTTGGAAAGAGCTAGCCTTCAAGCTAGAGAAAGGACTGTTAGTTGATATAACTATGGCTAGCCTAGCTGCGTCCACTGGTTTAAAAAAGAAACTAGAATTTGAGGGAATTCCCTCAAGATCTTCTTGAGATATCACATTTAGAAATGAGATGGATGCAAAGTCACAGTGACCTTGACCTTTGACCACCTAATTACAATCAGTTCATTGTTGAGTCCAGGTGGGCATTTGTGCCAAATTTGAGAGAAAAAAATGCTCTCAGGGTATTATTGAGATATTGTATTCACAAGAAAAAGACAGGCGAGGTCACATTGACCTTGCCCTTCACCTATGATGACCAAAATCGAATCACTTCATTGTTGAATCTGCGTGGATATTCGTGCCAAATTTGAGAAAATTCCCTCTAAGCATTCGCGAGATATCAAGTTCACAAAATCGTTCATTTCAACGTTCAAATTTGAATGAGAATCTGTGTATCTCTCAGCAAGAAAGAAAACAGGTACATTTTCAGAAATGTCATATTATTCATTAAAGGTATACTGTGCAGGACTTTCCTAAAAAACAGTGTATAGACTCATAGATTTTTATATTTTACTTACAGAGATTGGTCGATTGAAAACCAATTATCATTGTAAACATGTTGGCTTTCACTTTCATTGTTGCTGGCGATACTGTTGCTACAGTAGCTGACATTTCCTGTTAAGTATGCATTTCACAAAAGCTATATGTTACATAGGAAAGTCAAAAAGAAAAAAAAAGGCTCCAGTTTTCAGTAAGAAAATGTATTTCAATAGGTGTGACAGGCGTTCCATATATGTATTAAAAAGAGAGGCATAGCTGTGTCACATACCTGTCTTTCACTTTGTTGGTACGCTCTACCTCATCGATGTCCATGCGAATTTTGTATTTGACATAGGGAGGGAGGTCGCTGGAGTTTGGCTCGAGGTTTTCAAAGACGACACCGGCCCAGTACGTATCATTCTCCAGAAGCTCCAGTGCTTTGCTCACAAGGTGGCTTTCAGTGGAGGCTGCCTCGAACTTATTCAATTCTAAACACTGTCAACAAACACAGAGGTATCACAAAAAAAAAAGAGTTACTTTTCTATAGTCATGTTTTATCTGAATCTTTAGTATCCACAAAACAGGGGCATGCATGAACTCGCTGACAGAATGGCAGATGGATATTTAGCGAAAAGTATCACTCAGCTATTGACTAAACCGCACAGTGTCGTTCCAAATTATCTGGAGCTGCCAGGGGGTGGGAAATGTTTTGGGCTTCAGCAGAGACAAGCAAATGAGATACAGCCTCGCTAGCACTCCCAGTTCTGTAGCCTTGTCCCCCTGTTTCATGGAACGATAATGAGCTAGCCATCCTGGGAGGCAGTCACACCTGACAGCTGTCCACACATCTCAGTGCTGCAATAGTTTTATCATTTCTCCCCCAGGATTCTCTAGTCTGTATTCTATATCAAGCTATGGTGGCAAACAAAACAAAATCATAGCAACAGCATTTGTTCTGTACAAGCTAGTGAGGATATCACTACAGTGAAATGGTTATATGAGCCCAAAGTTTGGGCAAGTGCTGAGTAAAATACATGAAATCTGTATCAGTGATACTCAACTTAAATACAATAACAATAAACAGATTCACAGTGGGGACTGTCTTTGTACTTCTAGTATGAAAAAAGCACTAGAGTGCATACAAATAAAGCTTGTTTATCAAAAAAAAGTGTCAGTGGAGAACTTCCCTGACAGAGGTCCTAGCTAAGCCCTTAATGTCCAAAAATCCCAGAAGCACCCTACAATCCTGGAAATGTCCTAAAATCCTAATATTTCCAAAAATCCCAGCAGTGTCCTAAAATCCTATAAATGTTCTAAAAATCCTAGAAATTTCCTACAAGCCTAGGAACCTCCTAAAGTCCTCGAAATGTCCTACACTCCTGGAAAGTCCTAAGACCCTAGAAACATCTTAAATTCCTAAAAATGTCCTGAAATCCCCAAATTAAATTCTAATGTTAGACATTTAAAAGATTGTCAACCTCATGTTCATTACAACCAAAAATCTTAAGAGTCCAACATCTTTCAGATGTCATATTGACATCCAGTGCCAGCTGGGTAATTACAAAACTCTTGCAAGCCTTTTCAAAATATATCTGTTTTCACTGTTTAATAGTGTGGCAACAGTGTGGTGATTACTGATGATTTACTACACACATGACAAATCAACTTTATCTGCTCAAGTTGAAAAGTTAATCAGTAATAGCTCAAACAGAACATAGATTCGTCCTTACAGAAGAAATTATTCAAGTGTCCTCAATTCTTAGGCAAAGAATTGCTTAACTGCAGTATGGTAACACTATAAGAAACACACAAGTGTCACCTGAAATTAGTAATGAAGTGTTGTTCCCAGGATTATTAGGTGATGCAATGGCACTGCTGATATGAACACCTTTATAATGACCTGCAGTTTACATGACTATTGCTATTCTTATTCATTTTCCATAAATTCCATCATTTGGACACTGTTCCTATTGAATTGTGGGGCAGTTAATAAATGAAGTAGGGCAGCAGCAATTTGTGGCCCTAATTTGGGCCTGTGCTATTAGAGAGATGCAGCCTGATTCTTCAGTGTTTTCACTGGCGGTGTCACCAATGTGAGAAGCCACGACAATTTTTAAATGACCAAAGACTGTTGAGGGTTGATCTTGAGTTATTAATTTGCTAGGACAGATTATGATTTCAAAGATACAAATTACTCATTTGTGAGCACATACTATCAAAAAGATATCAAGTGTAAAATATTGTGCAGTCACAGATACAGTACATTTTTATCCATGCATGCTAAAGAAATAATTTAGCTATAAAGAGGGATTGTTGTGCATTATGTCTGTATGATAAACTTTTTTCATCTTCCTTTTCTAACCAGCAGTAAATATTATATAATGTTTCATGGAGGGCCTAATTTGCATTTCTATATTCATTTATTTGCCTCATGGCTATTGCACTTGACCATAAACTATACAGCCCTAAACTAAAAGAAGCTCTCTATTTCCCTATAGATGTGTTCACCCAGACAAGAGGACACCAAAGTAAAGGTAGGAAATAAATTGCATTATGTCAGAATTTCATTGGCCATATATGGCAAACCCCAAGGGCCCGACCTGCCATCTCACAGCCCCTGCCTGTGGATTGACATTGTGTGTATGTCAGTGTGGCAGCATGTGTGCGTGTATGTCAGTGTGGCAGTGTGTGTGTGTGTGTGTGTGTGTGTGTGGTACACTGACAGGAAGGGTGGGCTTTGCGCAGTTGTTTGATCACACACAAAGTAAGAAGGGTTTTGCTGCAAACTGTGCCACTGATCAATATGTCAGTGTCAACCTTGTGTGTGTGTTCCTACTTCGAGACGTGTGATGCCATAACAGATATACCATAGTCAAGCCCATAACAATGTTTTTTCATGATTATTATGGAAGTGATGTAGTGACAGAACTTCTTGTGAATGTGTGTGTGTGTGACACGGTGTGCTAAGTTAAGGACATTCAGCTTTAATGAATAAAAGACCAAAGCCTTTTTCACTTGTTCTCCAAAAAACACAAAAGCTGATAGCACTTAGAAGATCAAAAAAACCAAAAACAAACCTACATGTCGTGGAAAAGTCTTGATTTTGGTTTGAACAGCTGCAGAGCACAGACACAGCAGCTAAAGCACTAAGAAACATAATGCACTGTGCTTGGCATGGACACATTGTGTCTTAGATGCAAAGCACTCTGCTCACAGATGTGAACAAAAAGATACAGGAGTAAATTAAAGTGCAGCAATCATGTTAACAATACAGGACTTTTGCTAGATCATTGTCTGAAGTTTGTAAGTTAAAGTTATGTGTGGTAATTGAATAGCTGACACTGCAAATGTTTACATACCCGAATGGGAAATTACCACTGACGCTGTAAAATAAATTGTAATCTATATTTAATGTGTGAGGCTGCACTGCCTCGGCATGGCTGAGCTCATCTGGGTCATGTTTTTAGCATACCAGCAACCCAGAAAAGAGAGCTGATACATTAGAAATTAACAACTTATTTTTACCAAAAGACAGTTGTGTTTGAGCACTTTAAAGGTTATACTGCACTTGTTTTAAGGCCAACTCCAACCAAAGAAATCACACAGGTAATATAAGGTGAACCAGATAAATAACACAGAAGGGAGAAACTAACCTAAAACAGTGGAGGGCAGAAAAAAAAATATGTATTTCCTCACCGGTGAGAATTATATTTTATAAAACCTGAAATGTCAGAGACCAGCCCATCTTTTCAAATCACTCACTCACTTTACCAAAGAAGCCACACAACCCTCCTGTGCATGAGTGAGCTGGAAGCCAGGTTCGTGAGGTGCTATGCATTTCATGAAAAAACACAGACAAAACAAATACATACGGAAAGGAAGTCAGAGAGAAGCTTCAGAATTTCAGTGGTGGTGTTGTAAGCATCCCGCCAGTCTCGGGGAGGCATGCCAGGTGGACGATCCTCAGGAGGCCCGTTGTACAGGAAGTTAGCCAGTAGCTCGGCTGTCCATCCTGTGCCGTTGAGGCGCTGGTTAAGCGCAGCAGCAAACCATGGATTTGCCAGCAAAGCCTGGTTTCAAAAAGGAAGGAGTTGGGTTGAATTATAGTTATTCTGGTGGCTATTGAGGGGTTTAGCATAAATGTGGCATGAATGCAATGGAATCTGAATGAGGACCAAGGTGTTTCAAACCACAAGTTTCTCATTAAGCATTTCCTCATAAAGGAAAGCAGGACGTCAGCTTTGTGGTTTGGTGGCAGTGTCATTCCTTCTTCTACACCATTAATTAGAAGAGTTAATGGGATACTTTTCAGATTTTCAAAACAGCTTTGCATTGTATAGTATGTGCAAATGAACTGTGGTAAACTTCCCTCTATTATGACAGCACCAGTATCTCCCTGCCCAAATCCTTCGCCCTCATCCGGATGTCACTTTTTCTAGCTCTAGGGCTGTTGCTGGAGCTACAGAACCGACTGGACTTCCACATTTTTTTGTATGGCTGCAGCCACAATGAACAAAACAGTGCAGAAGTGTATTGTATTCTCTCAATCTCAGACAACACTCCAATCAAACTGTAGAGATTTTGTGAACAAGAAGTGGGCGCCATACTGTCTCCTCTACTGTAAATACCAAAGGCTGAAAAACTGAGATAAAATGGTAAAACCAAGCAGGACTGATAACATGTGAATCAGGAGCTTTAGGTACATTCTGGTAGCTGTAGCTTTTCTACCTCTTGAACAAAAGCAAATGCCACAGCACTTTTTCTCTGCGGAGTTCTTTTCATGAGGCATCAATCGTAAACAATCTTAAGTATTTGCATCTTTCTACTGCATAGACATAGTTTTATAAAACACCATCTTTCCAGCAGCTAAATATTTCTCTAAGATAGATGGTACAGTTGTACTTCAGGCTCTAGGAACCATTCTCCTAGCCAAGAATGCTCACAAACAGCATGCAATAAGAATGTACAATACACACACAGCATGTGCACAATTACATGAACACACATTAAGGACCTGAGCGTGAAAATGAGTGCATATTAAAAGTACACACAAGGACACATACTTAAGAGCAAATAAACAAAATACAAGTGCACAAAAAACAGAAGCAAATATTAATCCTCCTTCTCTTGAACTGCCTGCCTGCTGTTAACATGATAACAAACATGTATGTGAAGCCTCTTTTAGTCAGGTCATGGATCAAGCTGCGATTGTTCTAATAATACATTAATTATTGAAATTGATAAGCTTATCTGTGAGCAAATGTAACCTTGCTGTAAGTACTTACACCCCACACACTGCATGTACAATACATGAATAGGTATATGTATTTTTGTTGCCAGAAATAAACTGATCTAAGCTCTTGAGACAATAGCTCTCACATAATAAGATGATTTTACTCCCAGCTATTGGCTTTAATGTGTTGCCCTCTATTTAGTAGCCACAGCCATTCCCCTCACTCCCACCTAGTTTGCTCAGAGTTTCAATCTGCTGTAAAATTAATGCCCAATTATTAATATGACATTGTTTTTGTAATGACAGTGTTACCACATAAACTTAAACTAAACAGAACAGGGATAATTTATCTGTCATGCACACAGAGAAAAGGAACCTGACACCACTGAGATAAGTTATTTAAATAAATCAACCATTTTAGGTCAAAACAAACCCTCCAAACTACTCACTCCTGCTGTTGAATGTATATGATGCACATTTATAGGTGGACCATGTGGAGTCTGACTTTCGGGGAGGAAAGGGCGCGGCATGTCAGCTGAGAGTTGAGCCTCTATACTGTGTTGAGATTCAGATATATTCTGGCCAGTGTGCTCAGTGGCATTTCAGTGTCAACACTTCTGATGATATTCTGCTTAACCTTGGGACAAAGTGTCAAATTAAGAAATCTCTATGGCGCATGTGACCTTTTAAAAAAATCAGTACATCCATCTTAGTGGGTGCTACATTAAGGACACGACCAATCAGAAATGTGCGTATCTTCAAGTCTGTAAGTCATTCTGAAATAGTTGTAGCAGAATGCTGCTGGCAAATTGACCATGACTGTTCGACCGGCTCAGTATTTGAAATCTTCATCCGACTACAACTGCATGTGTCAAGTGTTTGTCATGAGAGGAGCATCCTCCAGTGAGGAAGAGAAATGTATTTGCTTGCCTCCATAAAAGGTCAGATCCTTGCAGCAAATGGCAAATGAAAACTCAATCAAATCTTTTCCATGTTTTAAAATGTTTATGTAGGTGACAGGTTACATGATTTATACACATCTTGACATTTGCTCAATTGAAAACTATCGAATTTAATGTTAAGAATATAAAGGTTGATTCTGGAAAGACTGTAGGTCCTGTAAGATTCAGTAACTACCTCTCTTTATCCTAGTTTTTGTTGTTAGTGGTGAAGTCTGCCATTTGTAGACTAGATTCAAGCTACTTTAAACACTCGAGGAACCATGCATGTAACTAGTGTTATTTAAAATGTATTTATAAAAGCCTGACTGTTTACTGTTTTGCTTTGTTCAGTTTCAGAACTGTATTGTTTATTTATTTTTTAAGACTGACAATTTTTTCATGCTGAACTGCTGCTACTTTAATAGGGACTTTTATTGTGATTTTGATATTGTAATTATATCTAATATCACGTACTATATTATTTTCTACATTTTATATTTCTCAGGACGCTTTGATAAATGCTTCTCAGTTTTTAAGATTTTATGGTTTACATACTTCAAAGCTCACTTTATGTATTTATCTTTTTATGCATTTATTTAAATATTTGATAACCCAGTGTTTTATTTTTTATAATGTTATTATTCGATGATCACCCAGACCTGAGTACTTAATTTTTCATGTATGGCATGGCTTGAATGACATTAAAGAATCCTGAAAATCCTTGAATCTTTTGGGGGGGCGCACATCTTGGATGTTGAGGCTAGTAGTGATCATATGTATGAGTGGGTGGCTCTTACTCATAGACTGTAGCAATGTCTTGCAGACAGCCTGTCACTTCAGAAGCCATGCCTTACAATTATGCACAACTTCACACTTTAATAAAATGTAAACTGGTATGTAAAAATTCATCTATAGAGACCAAACCCGTTTTTTTATACCAGGCTGTAAACATATTTATTTCTGCTGTGAAGTTTGGCATTTTGAGATGGGCGGCTATGGGGATTTACTGTTTTGGAGTCAGCCTCAAGTTACCATTTAAGAAACTGAAGTGTTTGGTACTTCTGTGAGGGCTTAATTTTTCAGCACTGGAGGTTGCTGCTTGTGGGCGACATTTTTTTAAAAAATGGTAGAACGGAACAAATACGTAAAATAATTAAAAGAATTATCTTTCTGCATCTTGCAATGTATTTAATGGCCTCTCCAGTCTGCAATGTCGCCTCTGTTAAAAAGTACATTATGACCTTCTCCAGAGTTGCCATGTTTGTTGTTGTTAGAAACTTTTGACTCTGCCCTCTATTGCCATGTAGTGAAAATATCTATACCAACATGAAGGATGCATGGAATTATGTGGGTAGTGACAGTTGAATAAACGGATCTATTTTCATACATAAACAGGGTTTATAT
The DNA here is from genome assembly GCF_008729295.1 of Plectropomus leopardus. Classification (NCBI taxonomy): domain Eukaryota; kingdom Metazoa; phylum Chordata; class Actinopteri; order Perciformes; family Serranidae; genus Plectropomus; species Plectropomus leopardus. The sequence continues at coordinate 11,429,928 of NC_056485.1, read as the reverse complement.
GAGCCTTAAAATCATTTAAGCAGCGCATTTGTCACCACTGTTACTCTAATTGCAATCGTTCACTGAGACAGTAGCACAGTTATTATAGAGGCCAATGGAACAAGAGGAACAAATCATCGTTTGCCGTTAAATCAAGAGATTCATTCTTCAACTTCTCCGAAAGGTAACCGACTTTACTGTTCCGTGCTGTTTTGTGGGGAAGACTACTTGGACCGAGTGCAGCATGAAATCATATTGCTAATGGCACGATGGACAAAGCCAGATTCTTTATTGATTCTGTATTTGAACAAGGTGAATCTCTTTGGCTGCCCTGTACTTTATTTCCAGTGAAGTCGTGGTACTGGCTTTCAAGGACCTTCACTTGTTGTTACTATGGTAACAACTGCGGTTGTTGCCAAATCAACCACGAGAGCTATCATAAGAATTTCAACTATAATGTGTAAACATCATGTAAAGCCATGGGTAGTTGTGTCAAACATAATTTCAACCACTTTTTTTTGCAAGCCATCTCTGTGCAGTATGTCCTTCTCTCTACCTCTAGACTCTAGATCTTCTATCACGAATGTGGTTGTGTTGTGGATGGTAATTGGTGCATCACTGTAAAACATGTCTGCGACCTTGAGGAACCTCTGGAGATGACAAAACTCCAAAGCCACCAGCTTCGCAGCGAGATGTGGGGAGAGGGAGAGCCGGGCTGGGAGAAAATGAAGACAAAGGAGGATTGCCGGCCCATTTGTGTAAAGGTTAGGGCTAGGGTAATGAATACCCTGGCTATATGGAGCTCCCAACGTCTGCTTCCCTCCAGCTGCCTATAAGCTCATTTGGAGTGACACTGGAGTAATGTCAGTGTCAAGGAAATACAGCGAGAGGCAAAGAGAGAGAGAGGAAAGAGGGAGGGAGAGAAGTGGCAGCGAAGAGTCCATGTCCTCTACTTCTATAGATAATCCTTTCTGCCAGGATGAAAATTATCCTGCACTTATCCATAATTACTTTCCTCCCTCGGTTTCCATATCTAACAGAAGGTGCAACAAATTGATATACACGGCATGTATATTCTCACCTGCAGTATATATAAGGCTCACAATTTCATTTTTTACTGATTTAACAGAAAAATACCAGGACTTGAAAGAAGCTGATGTATATTTCTCACACAAAATGTATGTATTAAATAGTTGCAGCATTTTCTGACACCATGATTGAGCTTGTTTTATGACTATTGTAAATGAGGTTTAGTGAAGAAGTGAAGAAATAAAGGTGTAATGAGTCACTGATCAATCATCCAAGTGATTTATTTTTTTTTAAGGGGGTTGGGGTGGGGGTGGGGAAGCAAATAAGTGATTTCTGGATTTTTCTGTCATATAGGAACTGAAATGATGAGTTCTGCCTTGACTGTGCGCTGATAACACTGTGTCCTAACTGGATACAGTAGTCAGACTATCGTGTCGCATTGCATTATATCAGACATTCTCTGTCCATACTGCCTCAGTTAAAATAGAGCCCTGTCACGTCAAATAAATAAACCACTTACAGATCAGCGGTGCACTTTGAGAAATAACCAATGAAAAGCTCGTTGAGTACTTCCTCATTATTCATATTCACAACCGTATTATCGCGGGTCATGTATAGATATCGTTGTATCGTGCTGTATCGTGCTGTATCATGCTTACATTACGTGCTTACCTTCCTTCCTCACGACAGCCTGTTTAGTTTTTATGCTACGCTATTGTTTTTTGAAACCATGCAACTGAAGCCAAAAGCACTGTAGGTGAAATCTGACCTTATATTTCATGTTTCATTTGAATAAATTAACTAAACAGCGGTCCTATCATTTACAAGGCAAAGATGCCCAAAAAGTAACTTTTTTAAAAAAGGAACTAGATATTGAACTTTTCTGAAAACCTAAAAAAGAAAAATAATGAAAAAAAAAAAAATGTTGGCAACAGTGAGTCAGGTTATTTTGTTGTAGTGCTTCTTAGCTTACCCGTAATGCATTGACTTGAGGGCTACTTTGAAGGAAATCCCAGACACGTGGCCCAAGTTTCTCCCATGAATCAGCAAGCTCTTTAAGTATAGCCAAAGTGTAGAATGTGGCATTTGCCTGAAACAAAGAAAAATAATATTTAACAATATAGTTATCTCACCTTCCCCTGACTGAAAGCATATCCACTGAGCCTCTTCTCCTCGCCCTGAGCCAATCCAGACATGAAAGAACTCCACATCTGCACATTTCCGCTAATCCCTGGAGGAACTCATCACATTGTAACACCGCCACCCCCCATGGTGATGAATGTAAATGGGGTTATTTACCCCTGAACATTGACTTGTAAACAATCTGACTATGTCTGGTGTGAAAAGGGCCCCCTGCGCCAGCACCGGGCCGCACGCTGTGAAGTCGGCACATTTTTGCTCATACTCATTATGTATTCTCAATGCAAAATCCTCACTGCCTGCCTGTTGTTTGTTTTGCTCATGCAGTTATCAGAATGATGCTAATATCTTGGAGAAATGTCATGTCATGAAAATGCATAACATCCACCACGTTCTATGAACAGTCCTCCTGACTAACTATTGTATTATTTTTATTTTCTACCCCAGGTGGTAACTTTGTGCAACATCCACTCCCCCACTGGAGGCTTCTTCAGACATATCCACAAACCCCCAAAAAATGTTTTCTCTCTCTCTAAACTTTCTCATATCATACAGCGATATGAGCTAGATATTCAGCCACTTCTGAAGTGCATGAAAAGTCAGTGTGCATGTAAATATGTTAGAGCTTTCTTACCTCTTTCACCATGAGGCGAACAGCGGGTGTATCAGGTGTGTAGAGGACCTTCCCTTTCAATAACGGCTTGAATGTGCTCCAAATGTAGCGCAGACCAGGTGTTCCCTCCAGGGAGTCGACAAGAGTCTGACAAAAAGCATCTATGGAGGAGAAGTAGAGAGGGGAGAAGACAGGGAAAGTCAAGGCAAGACCAAGAAAATATGGAATTTTCCAAACCCTGTCTTTATACTTTACGTCTGCTCTTTCTTGGGACAGGAGAGAAGAGGAGAAACAAGCCTTTTGATCTGTACCAAATCATAGAAATTGCAGCATCCAAGAAGCAAACATGATAAATATTGCACATGAGCTTGAAATTCATATGTGGCTAGTAAAACAACCCTCGCAATACTTTTTTCTCAACACAGAGTGAGCAAATATGAACACATCATAAAATTAAGAATTAGTCTTCACCATTTAATTTCATATGTATCACTAAAGCAGACATATTTGGTTTGAATAATTTAGATATCTCTCCTGTATCTTAGATAAAATATGGCATGTTAAATAATATTTGAATACAATTTTTTCTTAAATCAAACTCTGTATGTTTTTTTGACAAATGTTGAGAAAATCACATTATACAAACAGAAGTAAGAAAATCTAATATATACATATATATCTATTGAAAGAAAATGAAATAAACATAAGATTGACGCATAAAAACTACATGCTATGCTGATGGAATACACAGTACCAGTAACATTCAAAATAAATGAAATCAATGGAAAGTGGAGATGAGCGAGTACACTATTATTTGTGTCTGTTCAAAAAACTAAATTATCTGTATTTATAGTCGGAATAGGTGGTTATTAAAGTGGGATTGGGTCAAGCTTAAATCAGGAATATGTAGAGCGTACCTAAATGTCCTTTAAAGCCTGAAATGAATATGTTGTTCAGAGCTTTAGATCATTTTTTAACTTAACTTTTACTAATAACTCCTTTTTGTACAGTCTTGATTAATGATTCTTGATCCATTCTGCTGCCACTGTGAGAAGTGAGTGTTAATGTTTGTTTGTGCAATTATAACTTTGTAACAGTTCAACAAGTTCTTTGACTAAACAGGACTGACAGCAGCTTCTGACACTGAATTACTCTCCAACATTTAGAAGTAGAAAGTGTTGATTTATTGTAGCATATTGTTAGGAAAGCCATGAAATTACTAGTTTTATAAACTCGTATTAGAGTTCTAGCAAACTGATAATGATTTTAAACATGAGTTCAACATCTGAACTGTTTTTTCTTCTAAAAGCATTACTCATTAGACAGCCTTTGTGAATAGTTCATGTTTGTTCTGGTTTTACGGCTGAACTCTATTTGATATTTTCTTTTATTTCTAAAAGATGTGTTTTTCCTCCGGGTGTTCTGTGTTTTTAATGTTTCACTTTGTAATTTGTATATTCATTTGCCTACATGTTATTCAGTTTAAAGTCAGTTTATAGTTCTTTGAAATTTGTTAAGAGCTACATAAATAAAGTTTAATATCATTTTCCTCATTATGGATAAATTGGTGTTTTAATTAAATTTGAGGAATTTGGAAATATTTTTGAAGACATTGCTGACACTGTAACTCAACACATACAAAACCACCAAAATCAACTAAAACAGAAAACAAAAACACAAGGTTTTGTTTGTAAAAATGCACTAATGTCAACTGCAGACATTTTGGGTTCATACTGTCCTAATAGCATCAAACAGACATGCTTGAATACAAAAAACAAAATCCCAAAGTGCACCTAAAGTTAAAACTGTGAGCTATTATATAACTGTATAATTCTGTTTTCATATAGTTTGTTGTTGATAAGAAAGGTTAATTATGTCTGTTTAAGCACACAATAGTTTCTTCTTACAGACATTAGCAAGACTTTTTCCTGAATGTCCTCCTTAAGTTAATAGAATAAAAAGCTCTCATGAAGTGAATATTGTGTCAGTTACTGGTTCTTAATTATGCATCAGCGGCCACAAAGTTGAAAAGTGGATGTTGGTACAAAAAGTTTGAGATTATTACTTTTAAAAAACATACACACATGTAGAGAAAAACACAAGTCAAGAGTTCAGACCTGAGTGTATAAAGAAAAGCTTCTATGGAGCAGAGGGAAAAAGTCAATATGCTCAGCAGCGGTGCGATCATTACTAATTTAACTTATCTGCCAACGTGAATATTGCCAGGTTGGGAGAGTGCTGAATAGGTTACACGAGGACCTGCGCTGCAAGGAATGGAGCCTGAGGTAGCTTGGCTCATGCCTGCTCCTTATTGAGACTGAATATGTGATTCTTGCAGTGTGGTAGTTCATCAGAGAATTGATCAGTTGGGTGTGTCGTCTGTCAGTCAATATAACTGTGTGCGCTTTTGATCTGTTGCTGACTATCCCTTTTGTTCAGACACCTGTCGTTACATGCGTGACTTCTCCAAGTTCGTGTTTCCCCTGTCAAGACCACTACCACAGTCCTCTCATTCTCATCTCACCAGGGTGACCATTTCCCCCATCAGGGAGATTTTAGCGGCCATTTTCAGTGCAATTAAATGTTAGCCTTTCTGCCTCCTGGCCATCTTTACCAGGTGCTCCTGGGAGGTCTGTGTGCGGGCAGCTAATGGCCACCCCTTAGTCTGAGTCTGGCCAGCTGTTCCCTCCAAAGACAGCACAGATGCCACTTCCTGCAAGCAAAACACTTGAAAGAAAATCTGTGTGATACACAGCTCACTAGCTTTCCGCTGTTAAAAAAAAGGTCTCTAAATTGCAAGAATTTTTGTACCTATGAAAAAAGTAGACCTCTCATAAAAGACAAAATGGTTTAGATTTCTAAAGGATTGACAAGCTAAAGTGGGCTGATCAGGTGACTGAAAGAGGCTGAACACAAGAGGGCGGAATAGTCTTAAAGCAGTGGTTCCAAATCTGGAGGTCTGCCCCGACAATGGGGTGCCAAGATAAACTGAAGGGGTCACAAAATGATTAAAGAGCTGAAAAATAAAAAAACATTTATTTATTTCAGTCACACAAAGTCCTGTCCATACAGCGTCTCTTAAGTCCCTGCTTTTTTCCTGGTGAAATATAAGACGCTCATTGCTTCAGAGCCTGGACAAATCCTTCAATCCGAAAAGGAAAAACGACTCTTTAATTAACTTGTTAAGAACTCATATCCACTTTAAAAAGGTACCTTGAAGAGTTTTTGACCACGACAGAATAAAGGGAGAAACGTTTTGACGAGTTACAGTTTGATGCTATTTCTATGACAGTGGCAGTAATCTGCAACAAAGCGAGAAAATGCGCCAAGAAAATAAGCGAAGACGAAGACATCTGACTAGCAAACATGGATGTTAACAATGCAGAAGATATCAGCCTTGCAAGACCTCAAAAATACACACATTGGGTTTTGGCAAGATAGACTGAATTTATTCATCTTTTTACTTATTTGTTTACAAAAACTAGAATTACTGCATTGCAGTTGTATGCCTCCCCAAACCAGTCAAATTGCAGTTACAGATTACATCCACGTGTGTCCAGACTCATATGTAGCCATGACACTTGATAGTGCTTCAAATTTTGCTGCAAAGAAGCTACATATTTTTAAGCAGTGCAGAAGAAATATACATTAAGCACAGTTTCAAGGTGGACACCTACGATTAGTGTCAGCAATTTTGTATCTGATCAAATTTCTCCGTTTGAGTTTTTTTCTGTTGAATAATGGCAAAAAAGTGTTTTCGCATAGCATTATGATTTCACAGCAAAGTTGACATTTTGGATATGAAATGTCACCACTTCATGGTTTTATTCTATTAGACATTTCTCTTCAATTTTGTCATGATCAGCATATGAATTCTCGAGTTATTTACACTGACCTTGGCTTTTGATCACAAACTAAGTTTATCCTTTAGTCAAAGTGGATATTTGAGCCAAATTTGGAGAAATACCCTCAAGGCTTTCTCTAGATATTAAGTTCACGAGAATGAGACTTGCTTCAGGCCATGGCTATCTTCAGCATGTACACATAAAAATCCAAAGGGTATATTTTAGGTCAGTGTTTCGAAGAGCTAGACAGTCTTTGCAGTTGAGTACACTGCATATACAACTCCAAAATGTTACAACCTGTTGCAGCCAGTGTACCAATGAAGAGAAATAAATTCAAATCTATTTCACACAACAACTTTAAAACCGACTACGATAAACTACTGAACCTGTGAGTGACTTCAACCTCTGTCTCATCACCTAACCTAGAAGAATGCCCAAGGCACTCGATGTACTACAATGTTACATAGATCTAAATCTATGGTATGCACTAACCTTGCCAAAATGTGCTTACATGTTTTAGCACTTCACATGAGTTCAATGTGTCTGCAATACACTTCTGTGTGTACAGCATGCTGCTGTATTTGATAAAACTTGTATTATTAAAGTGATTATGAGAAAAGAAAGCAATACAAATGCTTGACAAGATTGTGAATATGTTGAGAAATATTGTGGGTCAACAATGAGACCATGTGACACTGCTTTGTGAGTGGTGGGGAAAGCCTGATTTATCACACCTTCTTTATGGTGATTATCAGTTCTTACCATCAGGACGGAGGCAAAGAGTGCCACCTTTGCAAACGAACCATACCAAGAGATCCTTCAAACCTTCGAGTATAGGTTCAGAAAACAGATTTGGGTGATAAGAGGTGTTTTTCACGACATTTTGTTGTATTTAATTCTCGATTGTTGGTGACGTTGTTGTGAAGCACTTTGTTAATCAATGTTTGTCTTTAATTGTATTTCTTTTTTGTTGTGGTTGTATTTGTCTGACAGTTGCCACAGACACAAAGAGAGATTCAGAAAGGATAAATAAATATATAAACTACTAAACTAGCAAACAAACAGAGGACCTTGACCAACATGATCGGGCCAATCACAAGACATATAGAATAAATCATTCTAGTCAACAAAACAGCATGAGTATGGGGCAGTGACAAATATATATCACTCAAATATTTGATTGTTTTCGATATTATGTGTGCTAAAGGGACCATCATATTACAGATGTTAAGATACTCTCCAGAGCTGTGAGCTGTGTAGTTCTTTTGGACGACAGAGCTGTCCTTTTTTTTTCCTTTCTTTTTTGAACAAAGAAGCAGTATGAAAGAACAAGAGAATCTGTTCTTTACACCGGGTTTAGCTACAGTCAAATAATTGCTTGGAGCCTCAAGTCAGCCCCTCAACTTACCTGGCAAATTTAATCAATTTGAGTTGCACCCTGGAGATGGGCTCAATTCTGCGCTACAGCGAGACAGTGCCATATACACACTACCAACACAAGCACTACATGCACACTGTCTCATACATGCAATCACATGTGCACATGTGCGCGCACACACAAAAAAGGATATTACTCTGGGTTCACATTACTCATATTTCAGGCATTTCATGCAATGCACAATCGGAGCCACACAAGCATGTGCACACTCAGCAATACACATACATCGAATATGACATGCCAGTCTATAGTGAACTATCCCATGCATCAATCAAGCAGCAGAGATTTCTTACAAACAGTACAAATCAAGTGCCGTCTTGCAGCATTCCAACAAAAAAGTCAAATAAGCTTAAATAAATGTCATTGAAGTCACTCTCTCACAAGAGACAGAGAGAGACCGCTTTGACATTCAGTAAAACGAGCCTCTCTCACTCCAGATAGTCAGGTATTCTGCCTTCACTGGCTCCAGTATATATTAAAAGGATGTGCTTAAAACTAGAAATAAAGGGTACCAATTACTAATTATTCAAAGAGGTGCCCATGGGCAAATACTTAGAGGATGACAGCACAAGTCTTGAGATAATTAGGAAATGTTATAAGCAATGTCAGTGAAAATCATACTGGTAAAAAAGAGGAATGCTAAACGAAAGAGAAAAGCTTATTTTGATGGATCAAAAGAAGACATGTTCATTTGAAAGGTGGATGTTTCCTGTGCGTACACAAAAAATACTCACATTTGAATCGAGAGTCTGCAGAAAATACAGTCAAAGTTTCACTTTGAAAACGGTATGAGGTTGAGTCAAAATACCAGCTTTACAAGCATGGCTGGAGTGCTTTAACTGTTTGCCTGTTTCTTTTTCTATGTGACATCAAAGACCCATGTAATCATTTCTTATTTGTGCTAATCTACTGGGCAAATCTAAAAAATGGCAACAACATAAAATTACTGTTATGGAAGAATAGTTAGCACCCCGAGTATTCTAAAATATGACTCAGGCGTTTTCCTTTGCTGTCAACAATTAATTGGGAAGGGAACATTGCTGAGCTATTAACAAAACATCAGGGTTGGCCTTTATTGTTGCTATCCCACTATTCCTTTGAGTGTACTTTTACACATATAAAGGAGTTGTAATTGGCCATTATGCAGACACGCTGCATATTCCAGATTCATTTAAGTGTACATAGACCAACAGAATGAAATGCTACGGCAAATCCAAAAAAGCTATTAGCATGCTAACAGAGATGTTAGTGCTTATTTTGTATGGATGAAACAATGTTTTTGCTAATTTGCACTGGCACAAGCATGCAATTCCACTTTGCAGTGTTACTTTATTTCCAGGGAATAGAGGCTTCTTATTAAAATCTAATTTTGTGCAGTTGTCTCCAAAGAAAAGCCATTTAATGAAACAGGAATGCATGGTCTCTAATGAGCGCGACACTGCAAGAAGTTACGAAGATCTAATTCTCAAGGATTTTATGGAACAAACACACTGAGTGATTTTCAAAGCTGTCCCCTCCACCACCTGCAATGGTTATGCAACTTTTATTTACTTCTTTCATTTTAATTTAGTGACAAACAGTGATTTCTTTGCACAGCAATAGTAGGAAACATGCTTAGAATATTTTTGGTAAGAATTTTCTTTTGTCAAATATTTTAACATTGTTTTTAACAATTACCTCGTGCATCAAGTATAAGTACAGCAAAGTACTAACATGTACTGACAAGTCCTTCAGTATATTTATAGGTCCAGCGTGTAGGATTTAGGGGAATGTGTTGGCAGAAATGGAGTATAATATAATAAGTATGTTTTCTATAGTGTATAATCACCTGGAAATAAAAAGTCTTGTGTTTTTGTCCATGTTCCACCCCCATGTTTCTACTGTAGCCAATGATAGACAAACCAAACACTGGCTCTAGATAGGGACATTTGTGCTTTGTGGTCAGTCACCATAGTTAGCAGCGCCTCTGTGAAAAGCCAAACAGCTTTCGAGAAACACTGATTTGTGACTTGAAACTGCTTTATTCAGAGTTTCAGGGGTGTAAGTTGCTGATTCGGTCTGTTTCAGAGACATAGAGACCTCTGTGAATAATCCGGATCGCGGTAATAACTTGTGGCACATGGAAGAAGTTTCAGATAGTTGCAGTCTGAAATCCTCACAACTAGATGTCACTAGATCCCCCTAAATCTTGCACACACACAACCTTGTCATCTAAATATGTACCTATTATGCCATACATTTGACAATATATTTATGTCTTTTAATGTTTACTGCATTGGGGTTTCATTTTCATTGTACTCTTTTCAGTCAAGAATATGAGAGAGGTTTCAAGAGAACTAATTCAAGTAACTCATGTAAGAATATAATGACAATAACATTATATTTGTTGAATTAGGACAGACAACTTTACTTTGAAATTACTTATGCAGCTACAACAAACAAAAGTGCTTATCCCCATGTGGAAAAAGTTACCATCCCTTTAATAACTAAAAATAGAATCAGCTGCACTTAAACAGGTGCAAATGATAAAAAGTCTTAGAGGGTCTATAATTCATCAAGATCAGATACACGGTCAGGACTCATTTTAAACTTTCAGGTGTGGAATATTCCCGTGGGCTTTTCAAGTCTGGGAGATGAAAGTAAAAAACATATTCTACAAATATAGAGAATTTCAGACTGCTGCCAGTCTGTTTATAAGAGGTCATCTTCACACTTTCAATCCATTGAACAACTTCAAAATGCTTCAACTGGGTGAAGAAAATCCAGAGTAACACTTACTGCTGTACAGGCATCTCTTTCCACTGTTACTATCAAAGTCCTAACTGTAACACAAATTTGATTTACATGGGAGCTCAGTGAGGTTTGTTAGACAACACTTGTGTAAAGAACAACACAACTATGCCTCCTGTACCAAGTAAGATGATTGATCAAATGAAACACTGCCTTTGAAAAGATCATCCTTAATCTTTTGTGAAGAATCATCCAGTAGTTTGGGAATGCCTCATCGCCTCTGACTACAACAGTAGTAACAGTAGTGGGGAAACGCTGTTTCTAATGTTGATGACAGTGGTAAGCATGTACTATACCTGACTTACCAAGAACTTATACTACAAGCACTATGGTCAAAAAGTAACATTTTATCTCTTGAAGATCTGACTCACATAAATCCCAATCATATTTTATGTATATGTACAGTGTGCGTATTATAGCTTGATAGAGAGTTCTTAACCACTAGACAAATCTACGCAGCAGAAAAACACTTTGATGCAGTGTGTACTTGGTTAGATCAAAGGGTGATTCATATCAGTACTCGACTCCATCTGCCATCCACAAATGCTTGTTGAATCTCACTTGTTTTATTAATTGAATCCTTGCAGCCATGAGGACGCTCATTCACTTACAACCATACCGCAGGTGGGTGGTGCGGTCCACACTTTCAAAGCAGGGTGAATACACCACAGGTTTTTTCAATGTGGTGACCTGATGAAAATCTTTCACAAGTTGCACCAGGCTTTTGCAAAGCACACAATCCTTGGATGGCTACAGCTGTGGGATATCCTCTGCACCCTGTTGATCAGGGGTATGGAAGACAATAGCATCTTGGGGATGCACTGGAACCAGCATTTTACAGAGCTCCAGGACATTTTAACAGACATTGCTGAGCTCCATCAGGACTGCCCTTTATCCAGAATTCTTACAAACTAAGCCCGGTTCACTGAAATCAATACAGCCTCGGGGGAATTTGAGTACATGACAATATGGCTGCCATGGGTGTATTTCCTTGCTGAATACCAGTTTAGAACTCAAAAAAGTGTTTTAGTGACACCATCTGTCCTCTGCCAGAAGTTTGGGTTGCCATATGTTCTTATTTAGGATGTTATATATTTGCACCTTGTGAGTGCAGCACCCAGACAACAACATCAATTTCCACTAGGGATAAGTTGCTCTGGACTTTCCTCTCCATTAAGAAAGCATCATTATGTCAGGGTGGGGAGTGACTGCACAGCTTTTAAATGGAATGAGGAGAGCTGATTTGATTGGCTACGATTGATGCCAGCCCCTGACACAGCTGCTGATAATGTATTCCTAATCCAACCCAGTTTTCAGCTCTGGCACAGGTGCCAACTGTGCCACAGGTGGCTGTCCCTGCCTGTGCAAAAGTAGTTACATCCTGTGCATCCCGCACAGTTTACTGCACTGTGCACCACTGTATTTTTTTTCACTCACATGCACATTTTAACTACAGGGAATTTAGGGGGGTTATGTTAAATCTGTGCAAAATACTTGCTATAATACATGTCAATGTCCATAAAACAACAGGGCTGTAAAAATCTGGATCTATATATCAATTCAAAAATCAATGATCAAATATTACCACTGCAAAGTAAAAACATTGACACATATCACTATCGTTAAGATATTTTGAAATCCCCCTAGCTTCTTCCAAAAACATTTCCTTCCTAAACATTCAAATAACACAAGCAGCTTTGCACCAGGGAGACAGTGGTAAGCAGCCAAGAAAAAGACAATGAGGATATCTACCGATATGGTTTCACATCAGTCGCGGGCCCCTGAATTGAATAGAATTGAAACTAATTGTGGCTGGATTGATCCCCTTTTAGGCTGCCTGTCAAAGACGGAAATGTCATGCCTTTATTTCACCTCTGCGTTCTGTTTAAAATGTACAATTGTCAAATGGAGGGGCAGAGTTGTCGCGCCTTTAAGCCAGCATTGGAGGTAGTAACAGTGCAAAAACATCACAGAACAGAGAACAAATAGAACACCAACAATCATAAAATTTCATTTATTTAATATTGGCGAAAATAAATAGACTATTAAGCTGAAACAAACATGTTTCAGCTTAATAGTTTCTGTAGCTTTGCCTGCGATCTATTTTTTTTTTTTTTTATTGCCATGTTATGCCATTGTTATTGTTTAGAGAGCACAGTCTGTGTTTCTGTAATGTCGGCCTGCTATATCAAATAATGCACTGGAGCGGCATTATACTGGTGTTGGTTGGTTCCATACAATACAGCAAAAGCGGCATGCAAAAGGTCTTTGCTGCAGCGCCAATGCAGAATATATGTGTAAAAAGGGCTTTTAAGATACCAGCAGGCCAAAGAAACAGTACAATATCAATTTACACACCTACTAAACAACTAAACTAATCCCAAAAGACCAAAGCTTCTTTGCTGGACTGATCACCATGGGCAACAGTGACTCACTGTTTTCCCTGTAAAGTTGTCAAACACCACTCTGACAACAACTTATTTTGAAGGGGAGAAAAACTTTGATTTGATCTGATTCGTCATGATTCATTACCATCCTCTGCCACCTACTGATCCAACATAAATCCCAGTCCTTCCCTTTTTTCAAAATATAACCCAGTTATGCTGTAAGCCTATGGCTCAAAGTTTCCAAAAATCTGTTGCCATGTTCTGTGATACTGCGCATCACTGGTTTGTAGAAAAAGATTTCCTACCTAGTGTGACTACATACAGTTCTGCAAAGGTAGAGTGTAGATCCATGATTGAGACACAAAGAACTGTGTGAAGACTTTGCTTTAAAAAGGAGGCTTACCAGAACTGTTGCCCCTGATGAAGACTGACTTCTTGTTCCTCATCTGTCTAGGTGAGCTTGAACTGTTGTCAGGCTGCTCTCCACACAGTAGCATACTGATACTGCCAAACATGTCCTCTTGGAAATCCAATGAAGTAGCAGCCTTAAAGTTCACTGAGCTCTGCAACCTGGCTATCTGGAAACAAGAATGGGAGAGTGGGAGAGTGGGATTTTTTTAAAATCGCAACAAAATAACCTTATCAAAGAGTATGGATGTGGTTTCCTGTCTCGTGTCCCTTACAAATTAGCAACACTTACCCCCTCAATCACTGGCAATGCATCTCGAGTGGTTTTCCTCATCAGGGTTGCTGTGTCTGTTACATTCAGATCCAAAGCTGAAGGCACCTAAAGGAGGTTAAATACAGTTGGTTTACAGAACAATACTGTGGCAATCACGCGAATGGCCAAAACTTTGCCGTTTTGAATTTTTTCAAATCTTTTCAAAGTTCTCTCTTTATAAAAAAAACAATGTCATGAAAGATACAATACTGTGCTGCATAGTCAGTGGCTGCAGTTATATTTGTCATTTCCACATTTATTCATATCCACAGATTTTATGAGAAGACCTGTGGTGTCCACACCTCAGCTAAAAAAATGCCTTTTTATATCCCCCTTTCCACTAAAGAAACTAAATGATGCCAATACACACACACTCATTTGTGCATCTTGACCTGTAAATGATATCCTAACATCATCAACCCCGTCACGGGTTAATAAAAGCTGCATTAAAATGATGAGTGTTATTGCGTGTTACGGTGACATTCTGGAGGTACACAGTATGACTCTAATTGCAAGAACTAAATGGCGTGCCCTTTTAACCATTGTCATTTTCATGTATCAAGTGTCAAGTAAAGGCTGTACCAGGAGCACCTGTATTGTTTTTTTTCAGTAATTAACATTGCAGAGGTTAGAAATGTATGTAAGACATACAGTAGGTCCATAAAGACTAGCAGTGGGCAGATCAGACATTTGAAGAGATGTACGAAATAAAATAAAACTCAAACTTTTCTCAAATAATGGCCAATTCAGACACATTTTGGACAACAGCCTGGCTATTGATTGAGTCTCAAATACATTCATTCACAGATCACTTCTTCTCTCTGTGTGTAGAGTGCGCATTAAGGAGGAGACTTAGTAAGAAAGCACAGGAGTCTCAGACAATTTTGAGCAAAGCAGCTAAAATTCATCAGACAATGAAAGCAGATATTTCAGTAATATTATATTAGGGGGTAGATAAAGTGAACCATGGCACAAAAACAGATTTCTTTATCTCATTTGTTGAACTCAAATTTCACTGGTACCCTTGAACAGTGCTTGCATTGCTTTTGCAAACCAGGAACAATTAATTAGAAAAATAATTCTACAAGAATGTCATAAACACAGATTTTTTTGAAAGGCTAAAAAAGATAAGATTAGCTGTTCCAATGAACTGCAGGGAAGATGATGTGATCAAAGCAGAGTAAAAACTCTGGCATTTGAATGACCTCTGCTGAGTGCCACATATGCTTTTTGTTTCCCTGTCTTCCCTGTGCAACGTGTTTTGAAATGATTTCCAGAAAACCAAATAAAGTTGTGGAACCACTGTCTCTGCCACTCACTACCTCAGTGATAAACCCTGACTTCTTCCCTTGTCCTTTTCTTTATGTTGTTGTTGCTATCACAATCATTCAGCAGCGTCAAGCTTTAAGTGTGAAGGCTTGATGTTCTTTTCCATCCATTTGCTTGCGGCACTGAAGAGCCTTTGCACCATATCTTGTCTGGGCTTTCTGGTTTTTTTTCCCTGTGTCTGAAAATGCCTGTGGGCTTAAATTGTTCAAATGCGCTCTCCTACGAACTTCCTGCCTTATCACTTATTTATTGGATTTGCTGTCCCATATATTTTCTCTCAAAGATAAACTCAAAGAAAAGTGCAGGCTTTCATCATCCCAAAGGGAACTCAGAGATTTAAAAAGAATTCAACAAAACATTGGTTCTAATAAATAATTCCCACCTGATTGCACGCATTCTAGTAAAATTACTGGAAGACACGGAGGTGCACATGACAATGACAATTTTTAAAGCTTAGACCCTATGGGACAGAAAATAATTTCCCACTCAAAATGAAAGAAATGAAAATACATTAAGATAATGGTGCAGTAATAACACATCGCCCGTAGGTTTTACCTTAAAGTGGATGCATTAGCAAGTTTTAACTTTAAAAGCTATGTCTTCATCTTTCCAAGTCAATTGGCTGGCACAGAAAATTATTGTCTTTCAATTCAATTTACTGCAAGCCATGTGAGAATTATAGTTAGAACAGGCAATGTTCCTAAGATACTTTTAAAATTGTATGAAGCTGTGGTCTGACAGTATGTAATTGACTGAATATCCATGCTTAAAATGACCTTGTGCAGCCATGCTTACTTTGTCTTATTTATCTCTCAGTTTACAGTATCTATCATAACGTCCATAAAGCAAATAGCACAAGAAAGCTGAACAGGTAATTTTGGCAAAAAACAACCCATATACACGTTGGCATTTCCTTTTTGGTTAGGCATAAGGTTCACAATATCACACCCAATAAATAAAGACCACGCCATCAATTTAAGCAACAATAGGCAGACTGGATAGCTAAAACTTGTATCTTAAAATGGTTTGCTCAGCAGTTCAGAACCATATTTGTACAATTAATAAACCCTTCACTTTCAGGCCTACTCAGTATTGTAGAAATCAGATTGTGTCAGAAAACACTGAACAATGATGTAAAGGTACACAAAGTCTTGCAAAACAATACATTTCTCCATTACTGATGGAATTAGGAAAATGTGTGGTAAATGTTTTTAAAGGGATAATTCATTTTAATTTGTAACCAGCTTTGAATCAAATCAATGTGGGTAGCATGTGAAGATGAACTGTGGTAACCTGCTCTCAATTTAACAAGTGCCTAGATGTCCGATCAAAGGGTAAAAAAATAAATAAATCAAGACTATGCTACTGCAATGCCTATTTCCTGCCTTAAAAGTTTTCAGAAAGATATTTTACTGCCCTATTTAGCTGTAATAGCGAGAGTTTGTGAACCAGAAGTGGGTGCCATACTGCTTCCTGCAGTGAAAACAGAGGGTTAAAAAAACAGATGTAATGGTTAATCTAGGAAACACTGATCAAATGAATCAAGATTCTGTTAGCTGCCTGTTTCTTGCCTAAAATGTTAAAAATTTAAAAAAAGAAACATGTTTTAGCCTATTGTTTCCTTAGTTAACAGCAGGCAGGCATTGTGTCAAATGGACAAGGTCCCATCACGTCCCCCACCAGCAGGAGCGTTTATTGGTCAGTGCATTCTTGTAGTTGTAAGTTTTCTACCTTTTGAGCAAAAGCAAATGCCACCGTCTTCAAAGTTTGCAAATGAAGATTGTTTCTGTAGCCGTTTCTGAAGCTGAATTGAAATTCAAAATATTTTTCTTTTCCAAAAAAACAAAAATTGTGTCAGAATTACATCACTGGGTACAGTACTAAGTGGTGAGATCACAGGACAACCTTTTGTTGGGAGTTTTAACAGACTGGTTATTTATCATCACAGCTAGACGATTTGTGTCGAACACACCCCTGAGCTTTTCAGGAGCTACCATGACTCAGGTTCAATAAATCACATACCATATAAAATGACTGTTCAAAAAGTTCAAAAGTTAGAAAGCTGTGGTCCTACTTCTCTAGTGGAAGCTAATTAGCCTGGTCTGCAAGTGTCCACTTTCCAAATGAGATAGAATTGTGATTATTCTTCTAAAAATGTGACTTACAGGGTACCCATTGCACAAACAGGTTAAATCAGTACATAACCAAAGCTATATTTGCTTGTTGAAAAAATCAATGTCTTGAGGCTGTATAGGGTTATAACATGCTACAATGTGCTCCAGTCAGTAGTGCACATGGAAGTCACCTTCTAGCAGCACCAGCTCTTAAATCTAAGTAATAGGAAATACCTTCCAAAGGCCCTCAATCTTAGATGCTTTTTTTTCCACAAAAATGTCCCAAAATCAACTTTATTCTCTTTTGAAAACTGGAAAAATGCACACAACAGCTGCAGCATCAATTTGACTTACAAGTGCCTGCCAGAGGATTCAAATGCATCCTCCCAAGTTATTCCTTAATTACACCAGTGGTGGCTGAGACATCACAAGTGTTTCAAATTTACATTTCTAATGCCACCTTCATTAGTCCAGACAGTGTAATTTGTAAGGATGGTAGATGTGGGTGACCTCGCTGTGCAGGAATGTGGGCTTATATTACTATAATGGCTTGCAACAATACAGCGTCCCTGTCAGGCCAATTAATGTAAACATACTGTAGCTCCCAAATGCAGTCACTCTCTAACTTTTGTCAAAATTAAACCAATCGAGACCAAGTTACTCTGCAAAACTCCTTTATGTCTCTTGAAACTCAAACCAGATGAGTTGTGAGATTTGTTAGTGGTGTTGGTGACAGTGAGAAAAGCTCACCTCAGAAAGCACTTTCCTCACATCCAGGTTTTGCAGGAGCACTTGCTGGGCGTTAATCAGCTGCTGTGGATTGCGGGAGCAGCTGACATTTTGAAAAGCCTCCTTTTCAGCTTGGCTGCTAAATTGGATATACTCATCCAGATCTGTCCCCTCACACAGGATGCTGCTCAGGTTGCCTGGCCTCGGGCCGCCCATCATCTGAAAAACATTACCAACTTTGGTAAAAGTTCACAAACAAGAGAACTTTGCATTGGACCATATTTTATTTATCCATGTGCCCTGTCCTTTGGGTCATTATGCAGGCAGATCATATACCAAATCACATTTTCAAAATCAGAAATAAATTAAGGTTTACTTTTTTACGCATTGTTTTTCTTACATAACACTTTACTTAATACTAACATACTTTACATATGCACAAACACCGACAAGGAGACTTAAAACAAAAGTAAAAATGTGACAGACATAAGCATTAACACCCCCTCACACAGATTCATACACACAGATAGTTTGAATCGTACCAGAAAGTTATACCGTGACACCAAGCAAGACAGGAGGCATGTGCATATGACAGAGAATAGCTCTCAAACTGCACTAGGAACTTTTACTTTCTGGACACATAGTACATTTTGCATCAGAGCACACTGCAACCATCCAAATGCCTCATACACAGGAGGGATCTTTTAATCAGTGCACATTGTATTTAAGCATCCTTGTCAAAGTCAGGGAAACATAATTACCTTCTTGCAGCTCATCTGATATAGCTCACTCACTACTTACATACCACGGTATCAATTGGGGAGCATTTACAGACAAGACAGCCTTGTTGCTGTTGCGAGTTTATTTCATTCCAAATTACCTACTGTAAGCGGCTTCAAACGACTTTTTATGTCTAGCAAATGCTTGAGTTTGCTTTGATTATGACTGTCAAGACAAGGAGTCCCAGAGGCAGCTCTTGGCCAGGACATTTTACATTTTAAATGCTCAAGCACAACACTCTTGGCACATTTAGTCTTTTGAACATTTTGGTAATATATAAATTATTTCATTTACAGTAGGAGGTGGAAAATCATGTGTCAAAATAGCTGGGATTCTTATTGGAGACTGTTTGCTGTTTTCAACCTGCAAGCAGTTATGGAAGGGAGATGTGGAGAAAATGAAATATAACCATAATTTTTACCAAATACCTTGATATTGAGACTGCAACAATATTGTTGGGTTGATCATTAGTGCTTTAACAAAACATTTACACAATGAGATTTTTGATTAATCATCATCTGTAGATAAAATGACTAAGTGGGTAAAAGCACAACACTCTGGTTAGTTCAAAATATGACATCACTTAACTGTAATGTAGCCTTTAACACCAGAAAAAAAAACAACACTTACAATATACGATATCCCAAACCTGAGGGCTCGGACACACCAAGTCAACAGTCAGCCAGCGGTCAGCGTTGGGCTGTCGGTGAGCATCTGTTGTCTTTCTTTTACAGTGTGTCCTGGAACATTAGTGCTACTTCGCCCTCGTCATTTTTTGTTGATTTTTTTTTTAGCTAATTTAACATGCTGATTGATGGTTGGAGGTGGCAGAGACCATCAGTGAATTAAATCACTCTCATCAATAGTTCAGTTCAGTGGACAAGAAGAAAAATGTAAGTTAGGAAAGCCAAAAATCACTTAAGGCAAAAGCATGTGACATTGTGAAAATTTTTATTTATATGGAAACATCTTTTTTTAACCATAAAGCTCTTGAGCAGAAATGGTTTGCAATAGCTTGTTTTGTTGTGAACTACTGCACAGTAAATACATTTTAATTTTTGAACATCAGGTTGTGTTCTGTGTGCTGCAACTCATCAATTCTTGATGTCAGGTTGGTGTGTCTGGGCCTCAAGACAGTGTATAGTCTCATGTCATGATATCAAAACAATAGCGATGTATTACCCTGGTTTACGAGCAGTGTAGCTAAATGGTACTCACCGGATTGAGTTTAATCCCAGCATTCAGGAGGCTTTCAACCACTGTTGGTGGCACCGACAAATTCCCTTTCAGATGAGTGGAGAAAGTTTCATTGTCTCTTAGAATACGCCTTAGTATCACTGGTTGAGCTGAAACATAAAGATGGACAATCACTGCTTTTGCAGATCAGAAAATGATACACAGCAAAAAGGAACACACAATAAATACAGTGTACAGCAGCGTATTGGACATTTACATGTGCATGGCTGACAACACATCAGAGATGGGAAACTGAAAAGGAAAAATATCTTCTTGTTTTTAACCTGAGTCTTATTTTCATAGTTTTATCTCTGTTTTAGCCATAAATCCTCCTCACTCGCCATCTGCACTGCAGATATTTTGCAGCCAGCCCTGCAGCCTTTCTGTCTCTGCCTCCTTTCTTTGTCTATCCTCTTGCATTTGATTTCTACTATTCAAAAATGCAGAAGCAGGGGTGAGACGTGTGTCATTTGCCCTGATGGACACCTATGCCAACCATGACGGAGAGCCTACTGTGTAACTAATAGGACAGCAGCCCTTCTACTGCAATGGAAGATGAGTCTAATCAAAGCACTGGATGATTTATTCTGTTGTTGAAAGGAAAGGTTAAAGCTAAAGCACACATCTTTGAAATTACTGCAGTGCAGCTGCTAAGAAATATGATATTATCCTAACTGATAGAAACAATAGCCAACCAAGAAAGCAATAATGAAAAGAAATCCTTCACTTTTCATGTGTGCATGCCCTTGAAAAAAAATGAAATAAAAAATTCCTGATAGCATTTTGATTTGTCTAAAAGTTGCTTTAAGTGGCATGAATTTTAGTTGAAATTATGACTGTTGCAATTAAATCCTTCATTGGTGCAAGTAGAGGTTGAACACTTTAGTTGAACGAGCGTGTGAGAGGAGACAATTTGTTGCTAAACATGTACCAGATTGTTAACCAGCCATTTTCTCCTGATTAGCTGCCCACAGATAGTCGGGATTTAAAAGAGACAGCTTCAGAACCAATCGACTGTTTATTGTTACTCTCTCAAAAGCATAGCACAGATCTCGCTAAAGTATATTCACACCCTGTATCTATTCGACATGTGTTTTCTGCTCTCGGGGACTTCAGCATGTGCTGTTGAGATGATGAAGGGGTTACGTAATTTAATTAGATTAGCCCTTTTGCAAGTGTAATACATGCAAGTCAGTCAATTATCAAGATGAGGCGAGGAAGTGACTTCTTCTGGGTTATTAAAGGTTCAATTAAGATAAATGTTGGGTAAAAATAACAATCATTCAGTATTGTCTGGAATTAATTATGCTATTTTAGGCACTGCTTACATTGCACAACACCTCCTCATTCCTACTAAACACATATTATTATGCCCATAATGACTGGAGCATCTGGCAGGGTGGAAAGGGTTAGATCATGGGGAAGTTGAACATGATCTAGACTCTTCCTGTACACTGTTGTCTTTCTGATTGAAGTGACCACCTGAGTCTTTTAATCAACACTTGGTGAAAACAAAAAAAGAAGGACAACACAATCACCTTTGCCATCCTTGTCTTTTGATAGTTCTCCATTCCCCATTCTTGTTAATGACCTTTTGTGCTCTCGCCTCCGACAGCGAATCCCATTAATTATGCCCAGGCTTAGATCTTTGATGGATTTAATCTTGTATATTACAAGCCAGCGACCCCAAAATGCAAATGGCCCACGAGCCGTTTGTTGAACAGCAGTCCCCCCTCCCTTCCCTCCCTCTTTGTCTCTTTGCAAATTAGGTGCCGTATGAAAATCTGAATATCATCAGGCTAAATGAGCCTAATGCAAAGCAGCAACTTATCAAGACAAACGATCTGTCAGTCTGCACAGCAAATTGCATCATAAATAATCACGCGCCATTGTTTTTGAGGGATAAAGGGGAATAACAAATCCTCCAACTTGTCATCCACGTGAAGGGGATACTTTCCTTGATGGAGAGTACTTAACAAAAGACGTAGCAGAGTGATGTTGCTGAGGTTGAGTATTTTCCATACCTATTACTTTATGAACTGTTACCAAGTGGAAATAAAACTTGTCTATCAACAGAGACCAGTCAGCACTTTAAACCTGTTGCTTTTTACCAATTTCAATAATCATGATGATAATCATGATGATAGCCTTAAAACAAGGTCCTCTTTTGACGAGTGCTACTGTGTTAAAGTCAGTGCATCAACAATTTGGTATTCATATTCTCTTACCATTGCCAGGGTTAGACTGTGAGAGGACTGAATCCCACTGGTTGAGGTCATCTGCCAGCAACTGTGCCTTGCTGAGAATAGATCTGTTCACCAGGAGGGTTTGCAGCTCTATCAACATCCCAGCAATTCTGGTTTAACAGACAGACAAAAACAATCCAAAACTTTCTGAAATCTGAATGTATATTTTCTCAGAATACTAAAAGGGTTCCCTTTTGTGTATTATAAATGCCAGTACGCACATGGAGTTGTTGTAGTTGTTGACTTGGCCTGGTGTCTCCCCCGGCGTTGGATAGTTCAAACAGGGATTGTTGATGTTACACATCATACCTTGAAGCCAGGGCAGCACGCCAGCCGATGGCATGGCTTTATTTGGGTAGTGACCTAAAGGAATAGAGATGAATTCTCACAGTATGCATCTCCCGACTGCACGGCTAACACATTGTTGTTTGAATATATAGCTGCAATGATGTCAAAACAGAGGCTTGTATTTTTTATGACCCTGCTGGATTCCTCAAAATTTTGGTACATGCATTAGCTGTGAGTTCTGAATTACTTTAAAATACACAACATTAACCTGAGGAGTTGTTCTACAGGTTCAGATCCAATACAAGTTTACTTATATAGCACATTTTGGACACAAAGACGATTGAAAGTGCTTTAAATAAGCAAAAGCATATAACTCAAATAAAAAAAAATAAAAAAGAGAACCTTTACAGAACAAGACAAAACAAATATCGACAAACAAGAACAGCAGATTTAAAGGATTTAAGAGGAAACATCTTCAAGTGACCTTGGGGAAAAGCAGTGGCAAACAGAAAAGTTTTAAGCCTCAAATATAAAAAATAAATAAATAAAGGCTTCAGTTAGTGTATTCCAGATCTTTGTTGCATAATAACTGCAATCTGCTTCCTCATGTTTGGGTCTGACCCCGGGTGACGGTGAGCAAGCCCTACGATCTAGATGCCTCGTAACAGTCATGTCGTGACATGTAAAATACAATAAAACATTACAGCTGAGTTTGTACTTACATTGGCCTTTATAAATTGGCTTATTTGTGGAACGCACCCACACCAGTATGAAAAAGAGAAACAGAGGCCATAACACTTCAACAACCAGCCGCACCTGCACAAAGGATAAAAGTTCTTATTTTCATGCAGCGATTTGTTTATGAAATACATCTTTGTAACACATTATGACTCACATCACATGCATCGTTTTCTCATGAGTTTAATATGCGTCACCAGTCATAAAATCAAAGCAACTCTCAAATTAAAAGACAAATAGAAAAGTTGAGTGTCTGCAGCTGAGATGCACTTAATGATTAACTGAAATTACATCATGAGGCTGTGCTTATCCATGTGAGCATTTACAATGTGTCTGCACGTCACAGTCCATATGTTTTGCTTTTCGTCTTCCTTTTACTCTCGGCACTCACTAGATTGAGAGAGAAACCTCTGCCTGTGACTCCCCAAGCCGAAGCTATCACACACTCACTATCATCTCCTCGACACATTTAATCCTCTTCTGGATGAAGAGTACCAACCACTACAACCACTTCAATACCTGCCAGCAGGTAGCGCCCCATTTGACATGCCCGGGCTTTTATTTCAACCTCAGGGAATGAGTGAAGAGAGAAACCGACAAAACACAAATTGATGACCTCAAGGCTTTACTTCTTCACCTGGTTGTTTCTCGTATTTCTTTCCCCTTGGTTGGCTTTGAGGGATATTCTAGAGATAAAGTACTAAGACCTTAGAGTTTCTGAATCACCTTGGGTTATTCCAAGTTTAAGATTCCACATTTACCAAACACACCTACACGCTTGTTTTTACAATTTCTATCACTATGGAAACACAAGTAACGCAGGTTCTTTATACATAAGTCAAGGTAGCGTGCACCTCTGAAAGCTGAGGTCCACATAGCATTTGTGCAACGGTAGATTTCACTTCATAATTCAGCAGGAAGTAATTTCCAGAAGCGGACAACTCCCAATGAGATTTCACAATACTGCAGATCATCCTTCCTTGACTCCTCAACCCCACACCCTCTGCCATCCAGGCTTTTACGCGTCCCTAGACACACAATCGCTCAACAACCCCACTCCTCCGCAGCCCTGCACTCACCCAGCGAGCCCTCTCCGCTAACCCTAGCTGACCTGGTCTGCCTGCACGCTCATCCCTCTCAGCATCTCTGCTGGAGCGACCTGCTCCAGGATATCAGCTAGAAAGCTCCAGTCAGCCGATCCCTTGCTCCTGCTTTGATAACATGTTCGGATGTTAGTGTATGATGACGCACATTAGCACCAAAAATAAGAGGAAACATCTACACTGAGGTTGCTGTCTTTGTAATTAAACTGGAGGGCAGGCAGAGGTGAGAGAAATGCAATAATACATATTGCTTGTAATGCCACAGCACTATGAAAACCTTATAAATTAAAGTAAGATTTCTGCAGCAGCACAGAGATGAGGGGTGGGGGTGGAACACATTTTTATTTAGTTCAGTTTGGTATATAGGCATATAGTAAATCAGTTTTTATAATGTTGTCAATGAATTACAGATGAGAAAACTGCAGAAAATCACATTGCATATATTTCAAAGAAACTAGATAGAATTTCAAATTTGGTCCCTTTAATTCCCTGCAGTCTGTGTGTCAGAGAGGATGTAGTTCTGCTGAGAGGGTGAATTATCATAATGTATTCCAAAGAAAATGCATGGAGAGGGAACACAGAGATCATGGGGACTTTCTCAATGTCTGGCTCCCTAGGCATTTGCCATTGGACACCAGCGTCTTTGTGAATAGATAATCTCCTCCTATGAAATTATGTGAAATACTGGACCATAAAATCAGTTTCATGCCTGTTATAAAATCTTAAAATGCTTGGTGAGGCATTCATATAATTGGTCATTAACCTCCACAAGCCCTCCAGAAACACCATTGTCCTTGCTAACTCCCACTGGTTTTGTCTAATACCAATATTTCATGTTGACATTGGCCAAATATCCTACATTCCTCGCACAAAACCACCACTGTCCTCGCACACATTCTAGAGGAAGAGTAAGTGCATATTTCTCCCTGATACAAAAGAATACCACCCTGATAAAATTAACAAGGGGAATGTTTCCCAGATACAAAGTTGTAAAATTGCAAATGACTTTGCCTTGAGTTATTCCAAGAAAGTATGAACTTTGATGAAAGCAGATTTTTTTGTGAAGATGTCTTTTGTTCTACTTTGGCAACAGGCACACTGCTGCGTTCGAACCCCTAACAAAACAAGTGGGTGGATGTGACTCCTGTCATCACCGCCAGGATATAAATCAAAGAACACACTGCAGCTCTTTGCTATCTACAGCTATATCTGCCCCAAAAATAACTCATAAGGCTAACCAGATAACTGTTTCTGACCCTTGAAATGCAGCCGTGATGCGTGGTGTAACTGTTATCTTCCCACAGCATGTGATCTCTTGGCCAGTGTGGGGGACATCAGAGCCAATAAAGTCTGCCATGTATCATTGACTGATCATGTGAAGGCTTCTGTCTGTTATGAGAATGAAGAAGTAATGACAGTTAAGGGAGCTGCCCAGGGTAAAGGGACAATGCCTAAGAGACTTCAGCAGGGGTAAAATACTATCTGAAAGGTTCTTAATCAATGAGGCTTGCACTGGCTTGAATTGCTACAAAAGCGATACCAATATTAATGATTAAAAATCTAGATTTAAATCAGGGTTCCTACAACTTTAAGAAAGTGGAATTTCACACTTTTTAAGACATTTATTTTAAAGCCATTCAGAATTGAATTTAAGAACAATTTTACAGTAGCCAAAACTGTAGGAAATAAACATAAATCAGCTTCATTTACTTAAAGATAAGGGAGATTGTTGCCCAAATATTATTGCTACAAAAAACATGACTTTTTGGCGACATCAATGCATCAATTTCTTTATTATTTTGAGATTTTACAGTGCAACAGACACAAAATTCAAAAAACCTCACTTTCCACCTCTTATCATTTTTAAGACTTAAGATTTTTTAAAGACATTTTAACAACAATTCAGGCCCTACTTTAGATTAATGGATTCATTTCATTTTACGACTTTAAGGATCCACGGGAACCCCGTATATTAACATAGTTTGAGATTTATATATAAATCATTAAATTTCAACAAGTACTTGTATTTAAGCTAGACCAAAGGATTCTTGTCTCTGTTTTTGTTTGGCGTACACAAATAAGAAAGACAATTATAAAATAAAAAATGCTATGTGTGTAAAATGTTATGTATTTGCTTACGCTGATTATCAAAAGTCAAATAGGTTAAAATGTACACAAATATCAATTGTTTGAATCAGCAGTGTTGCACAGGAGTTTCCTTGTTATTTTTGGCACTTACAGCATTTGAAGCATAAGCTGAGGCTGAGTCACTGAAGGGGTTTGAAGGATGTTTTGAAGTGTAATTTTATTTCAAATTAATTAGCATTTTAATTTTTGTTTCAAATTGAATCCCTGTGGACAGCTGGATTGACAGTACAATATTTTCAGCACTACCAGTGGAAGCAGTTGAACCGTTAAGTGAACTCTTAGTTAAACTATAAACTATGACAGCGGCTGAACTTTAGGCTTGAACTTTAAGTTGAGTGGCAGAGATAGTTTGAATAAGTATTTTACTGCTGGAAAGATGTTTTTTTCATTAAAAAGACCTTTTGAAATTGTTGCTACATGACCAGAGAAAACAGAGAAAAGGGTTGTGGTATTGTTTGCTCATGGGGTAGAAAACCTACAAAAACCAATGTACTGCACTGCACTGGTCCAATAAACACTGTCATTGTCATCATCACGCTTGCTTGGTTGTTTTGACACAGGAAACAATATGATTGCTGGCTGACAACAAACAATATCTAATTACATTTAAACAGGAAGCTAAAGTATGTTTTTGAGAACATTTCAAGCCATTACAGAATCTTGGTTTGTGTTTGATCAGCGCTGCATAGTTGCAACTTTAAATCAAATTTATTTTCGGCTTTGTTTTTACAATACAGGAAACAATTGGGCACCCACTTTAAGTTCACAAATTCTCATATAACAGCCAAACAGTGCACTGAAATATGTTTCTGAGGACATTATAGGTGTGAAATAGGCAATGCAGCAACAAATTCTTGGTTTCCATTTAAACAGCACTGCCTAGTTATACAGTTTGATCTCAACTGTGGTTGTAGGCATATGAAAATGCACAATCTATAGTTTGAGCGACAGCCCTAGAGCCAGCAGAATACGTCATTCGGTGGATCTGAGCTAAGAGATGAGCAGGGAAATTTGGGTTTACTAGAGTTTGTTTACACATACTACCCACACTGTTATGATACAAAGCGTGTTGAAAATTGATGAAGTAACCCTTTAGGTGCAAAAGCTAAAGTGTCAGTTGGTATGTAAGAAGTGACAGCAGTTAAAACATCAGTAAGGTTATTTGTAAGTTAAGGAGTATATATTATTAATACTTGACAGTGCAGTATATAAATCTGGAGAAAGACAGTTGATTTACTGGTTGTCAGACACTGATATTTTGGTTTGGTGGTTCTGTCTGACTACCAACACAAAGTCATCAGTATATGACAACCTGAAAATGACACTCAACAATCAACTTTCTTTCTCCAGAACTGCATACTGAACCTTTATGTCTGGCAATATTTTTCTGTAAACTGCAATGACACTTTGCCGAGGACAGGCTGTGACAGTGAGTTTGTAAGAAGAGTCAGAAAGAGTGTTTGCCCTTCAAACAAAGCATTTAGCATTCGTCACTCCCTATCCCATTCTATTAGGCCAAAGACTGGCTTTGTTAGAACTAAAACACAGGCAATGTGACATAACGTGCAGAGATAGATCTCTAAAAATTGAAGGTGACACTTTGAATTGGTCGGCATTAGAGTAAGATTGTTCTTGTTCTCTAGTGGGAGAGTTAAAGGCGGCTTACTTCTATAGGAGACAATTTTCGTAGTAATTCCCTCCTATTACCTTTCCCTCTCATGAATAACTTAGTTGCCCTTGATAACACAACCCTGGGACCATATCCTCACTTTCCCTCCGTTGCTGACAAATTTTAGCAGATATACGTTGATTTGAAAAGGGGGCTGGTGAGCAGAAGAGTACCTTTTGTCTCTTCCGTAGAGTGAAGTTCTTCCACAGGAGCAGAGTGAACTGCGTCAGGAGACCCATTATGGCTTATCCCGGCAATATCCTGCCAAAGCGTCGCTATGGCAACTGGCCCACTTAATAAACCCTGGAGGGAATAAAAGGCAGAGTTTGGTTTTAATACAGAGGAGCAATGCATCTTGGGGGAGTGCCACTAATCATTCACTTCCCCAGGCCTTAGGGCTTATGGTGCAGCACCTGTTCTAAGAATTATTATCACCTACACTCAGCAAATCTCAGGACAGGGCAATGTCTCACATGGAGGCTGTGCAAATTGGATCTAGAGTGTAAAAATTCTTTATTAAAGACTATGTGGTTGTTTTACTTAATGTTCTGCATATAAAACTATTAGGTCAAAACCAAAATCTCTTTTCTTTTCCTCTTAAAGGGGGATGAGGCAATGTAAACTCTGCTCTTTGTCTCATTAACCACCACTGTGCTACAAATGCTCTGCCAATTAACCAGTCTTTTTCAGTGGCCAGAGAAAAATAAAAGACAAAAACTTCACAGGCAACTGCCTCACTTTTTATGTGGACCAATGATTGCTGTAAAAAATATTTATTGCAGGTTTAACTAGCCACTGAACACTGATTACACAGATAATAAACAAATAGATCTGCCGTGGCGTTTTTACACTGCTACATCAAGTATGACCTTTATTAAAAACTCCACAACTAACAGTCTCTGCGTTGACTACATTTCATTCAGTGGCCTGCCGTGGAGTCTCCCATGAGGTTGTTTTTAAGACAATGGAGAGCTTTACCAGTTTACAGCTGCTATTTAAAGTGTGTTCCAGTAACGTGTTCTCTCAGTAAATCAAAGTTTCAGCCTCAGTTCAAATCATTCATATAGTTTTGTGATGTCTTCTGATTAAAGTCCATGTATGTCACCAGAAGCTCCAAAATCTGTAGGGGGTTGCGGTTACCCTAACCCTAACCCCACTACATATAAGTACTTTTTTTTTTAATCATCAGTTACAGAAAAGCCTTTATTGATAATAATAATAATAACAACACAGTTAGTTGGGGCTAGTCTAACCCATTGCAAAACACTTTTTGACATACACTGAATATATACAAAGGTACTTTTTTTGAAGAAAAGATTTCTCTAAATCCAGCTTCTTAATGTGATTTTTTTTGGGTACTTTTACTCCTCTATAGCGATAACTGAATATCTTTGTGTTGGGACAAAACAAGACAGTTGAGGACTTTATCTCTGTTTTAAGAAACGCTTACATTTTCGCCATCTTCTGACATATTGTAGACCAAACAACTAATTTATTAATCAAGAAAATAAGAGACACATTATTCAACAAGTGAAAAGAATTGTTGGTTGCAGCCCTATCAAGAATTTAAATTTAATATATAGCCCCTATCTGAGGAGATCTGCTGGAGCTCGCGGGTATTCCGGCCAAGATTTCCACTTTCATGCGCTGCTCATTGTACACAGTTTAATGAAAACTTGAGACGGGTCCAGACATCATTTTACTTAGTCTCTATAAACAGATATCGGAACATGAATGCAGGTAAATTATAAAAAGCTGATAAAAAGATGAATTGTCATCAGATTCAAGAAGGTGGATTCCAAGATTGCTTTTTTGGCCAATGTGTTCGCCTCTTTTGCTTTCTACACAGACTCTACATGCAGGCAACCAATGCCTGCTCAAACCTGAGCAGTCAATAGAACTCATACTACTAACAGGAACCAAAACACTTGTGATTCCAAAATCCTGTACCATTGCCTACAGATTCAGGTACATATGCAGATATCTGTATATGGAAATTAAATAATGCCTTGCAATATATAGAAAATATTAAAAATGTATATCCTGCACTAACTTGTAAACAAATCTGGAATTTTGCTATGTAAGTACATAATTAGCTCAAAATATGTGACTGAATGTATGTTCATAATGTTCTGCAGTGAAAGCTAAATTTGAGAACATGTCTTTGAGAACAGGTACAAATGCAAGGATGGCTTTTTAAATGCCCCAGACAATCAAATAATATAATTATTAATTGTTTATATCCAATGGCCAAGGTGTGTTACCTAGCTGTGCATAAAAACATGTTACAGAACACTTCAGCTGATGCTCTCTGGAGTCCTTTAAGATTAGAGTACTTGTACAAGGTGGGTCAGGAGGGGATGGGCTTTTTGCCCAAGGGTAGTCCTGACAAATGTGCCACCTTTTAACGCTCCATTTCCTCTTTCTGTCCAGGTTCCATCTTCCCTCTGTGTGTTTACATTATTTACTGCTACTTCATGGATGTTTTATTTACTGTCATGAGAAAGCTGAGGCTCCCTCACTTCCAAATGGCCAAATAAGTGCTCTAATGGGCGCTCAAGGCAATTGAATTATCTATTACAGAATATTTGAGAGACGTAACTGGCTAAGCATAGACTTTTCTAACATTTTTTTATTGGCAATTCCAGTTTGTACTGTTGTATATGCCAACTGTGTTGAATCATGCATTATAATCTGTTAAGCTATCACATTCCATATTTTTGACATTTACCAGAGATTGCTGTAGGTTGCATGCACAATAATAACACTACCACCTACACAGTTGTTTTTCTAGTAGTGTTCTCTTCTCTTCATGCTTTACCTTGAATATCTTTGGAAGGAGATGGTTGTTACAGAATTGTACCAGGGTAAAATGGCCTATACGCATGAACACTCGACTCCATCAAATCCTTGTATAATTGAGTATGTGCTGCATTGGCTTGCACTGCTTTCAAGCCTTGTCTTTTGAAACATGTAATGCGCAAGAGAAGGACAGCTTGGTACCACCTCCACTCTGAAATCACGTCAAGCATGAAGGGTAAACAACATCTCTAAGAATATACTCAACCCATACGTCAAAAATGTGTGTGCGTGAGACGGCCATATCTGAGAAAAGAGATGTGTCTGTAAAAGATGGTGTGTGTGTGTGTGTGTGTGGGTGTGTGTGTGTGTGTGTGTGGGTGTGGGTGATCGTTGTGGAAAAGCCCAGCTCAAGGACTATTTTTCAATTCCACATCTAAAGAACAGATAACAAGTAACAAGAGAGGGTATGATTGTGATTTGCATTGCAGCCGCAGTGTTACAAAACACAATGAACACAGTTCTCCAGAGAACAAAAACCATACACTGTGAAGAGTGTTTTCCAGATCATCATTTTAATCTACGACTAGGAGCACAAAAAATAATTGAAATAAGTTTGTCTCTCCACTTTCTGGGCTTGTTTTTCAAAAGAGTGTGGCCATCAGGCACTGGCATCACGGTATCATTAGTTCCAAAGAAAGCCCCGCGAAAGGAGCCAGGAAGGCAGACAGGGAGAGAATGTAGTGATATAAAAAAGGAAAGCAAAGTATTGAGATGATATAAGTGCTGATGCATGCCTAGCGTTCGGGGACTTGGGACAGCAAAGTGCATTATTTCAGCTCCTTGGATGATCGAAAGAGTACACAAATATTTGTCATACAGCTTGAGAGCAGAGGACGGCAGAGAATGTCTGCGACATCCGTTACAAGGGGGCCCACTATAGCCCTCTGAAGGGTATAATGGTCCCTGTGCTCCTTCATTCAATCTGTCTTCCTTCTCTTTCTACCTCTATCTCTGTCATAAGCTCCTCTGCAACCTCACTGCTACAGGAAGTCATAATGTACACTGTGTGCGTAGGTTCAAGGAGATACTTGTGTTATTTGTTTTAATTACAGATAATACATCATGACAAACCTCAACACTTTTTCTTTGGATGTTACATTCAGTTTTACATGTGAGCACTTGGTTTTATACTTATTTTTTTCAAACGCTGCCAAGATCATGCTGGTGATTTAACTGATGTACAATTTAATCACCAGCATGACCACTGATCGTGCTGATTTAGTTCTTTGTTCAACAATAATCTGAAGTGACTAAATGTTCTAAAATTAGACAGGAAGGAAGCTATAGTATTCTGAATTACAGAATGATGGTGGACAAAAGATCCTTAAAACTGATATCCATAGTTTCTACAATATTAATCAAGGATTAAAATGGAAATGGCTCAAACAGATGAAAAGCAGCCGCACTATAGCTCACTGTCAGTTCACTTTTAATGTTGAACTCAGTTTGATGGCTGGAGGTGGCAACAGAAGGCATATAAATAAAGTAAAAACAAATGCAAATTTCAAACACTTACAGATATAATAAAAATATCATATTTGATACATCTGAAGACTATATGAAAAATCTATCACTTTTCAAGTTTATGCCTAGTAATAACAAGCAGCAAAGGAGCAACTGAAGGTTGAATATAAGGCGGAAACAAAAAATTCAAACGCTGACCCAGTTTCACGGCTAAATCAATCTTTAATTTACTCCACAATGTATTTATTTTCTTTTCATTCATATGCTTAGTATATTTTTATGTGTTGGGGTGCTTCCATTCAAACACATAGCTTCCATTTGGTGCAATGTGGGAGGATCACAGAAGGCTCGGTATACTCCAGCTACACATTTGTCCAGCTTGTGAAAGGTTATGCGTATTCATAACAAAGTATGTAGAATTTAAAAACTTGGCACTAAAATATCAGGATTTGGACCTGAGTCCATTAACACTACTTAATACACATACATTGCTTTACAACGTGGGCTCCACCCACCCACCTTATACTGTAACCTACAAAAGTGGTGAGCATCTACAGTGTGCATTGGTGTCTTTTGAAATGGCAACACGTCCAATATGCTTTTACAATATTACTGTAGATATCACTAATGATCTAATGACCTGACTAAATTACAAGTCTCTCCAGACCTTAATTATTACAGTGAACTTTTGAATGGGAGAGATTATAATGATTAAAGACTGTGATGATTTATTGAATAATTGAATTATGATTTATTAAATATTCTAAACTGCGCCTTACTTAAGTATTGTTTAAGGCTGGGGGCACAGTAAAACAATTTTAATGCCAAAATGTTTTTTTCGTTCTTTTTTAATTTATTTTACATAAACATGTTTTTTAAAATGCAGATCTGAACCTCATCAGTGTCAACATTAACATATAAACAAATGCTCATTAAAAGCAGTACTAGTGTTATGCACCGTGAAAATAAAAAAAATATTACGCATCTTTTCATTTACTTGCTATAGTGACATAGTCCTATACTGTAATTACTGTTTAATTGTTTGGGCTCAATATATTATGCCATGCTTGAAAGGTCAATGAGACAACATTATGTCGCTGCACACTGATGTGAGACTCCATGACACTAGTTTGTTAGCATGTTTGTTTCAAAAATAACAAATAAATCACTCAGTGAAGGATCTCTATTCATCTGGGGTTGTTTTGAGCATGAGTGAAAAGCAAGCGTGCCGCCTTTCATCAAAAGTCTTTAATTACCTGCTTATTAGATATATCTTTAACACAGACCCTTAAATGAGTAGACTAATTGGGTGGGTTTGTAACAGCTGGTTTATATATCACATGCTTAAAGATTTCTTTTAAGAGCCTTTTAACAAAATTAATTGTTTTTGTCCTTGTGTGTGAGTGAAAGCACATAATAAGTGGCCATGATAAATACGCCACATATTGCAGCACAAACCATCAAACCATAGCTGTGGTAAAATTCAAGTAGTGTAAATAGTGTCTAGAATAAGTACTGACAAAATATAGGCTATTAAGTTAAAAATAAGTGTATCTACTTCTGTCACTAATACAACATTTTTGCATTAAAGACTCATTTTAATCACAGAGACGTCAAGCTGTGATATTGGAGTCTGTCAACATGACATCACTGATATTAAGTCGGTCATTACACATAATTAGTTTTAGAGAAGTAATATCTATAAGCTCTGGTAACTGTGCTTCCTGGGGCAACCTGTCAATCACTTTTAACAGCTAATTACTCATTCATTAGAAACAAATGCAAATGATAAATAAAAAAAATTATAGGATAAACGTTGGCACTTAATGAATCATTAAGACATGTCATTCAAGAAGAAATGATTTTACATATACAGTATACAGTACAAAAGTACACCATATGTGGCTCTAGCTCTTTACTACTCATTTCAGCAGTCTAGGTTCAGTGTAAATCATTAGCATTGGAGTAATGTTGCTCAGCATGGGCTAAAGTTCAACGTTAGTCCCCTTCTGACTCAGCAAACAAGCCATAAGGACATGAGCTTGTTTAAATTCCTGATCTGTAGTCAGCTATGACTCTCACAACTGAAAGCTTAATTTTCTCCTGCTATTGTGGAACACAAAGGTATCCATTGAAATCCTTTATTTCCTTCTCAGCTTCTTTATTTTCATTTTAAAAGCAGCCGGCCTGGAGACCAGTTTATTAAATGCTTTCAAATAAGATAAGCAGTTCTCACGGCACTCTATTTGATCCACTACAGACAAGACAAGCAGAGGAAAACAGAGACAAGTGTACAGACACCCAGGCCTGAGCCCGAGCTAGCCTCGGGAGTGCAGAGCAAGCTCCAATAACAACAACAGCTACAGAAGAGAGGCAGCATCACAGGAAGCTTGGCTACAAAACGTGTCCTGTTGGAGCAAACAAACTGTCAAAAACAACCTACCTCCAAGCTGTTTGGTTTTCACCCATCAGCACATCTTAGGGCCTTAAGATGGATTTGACCAGTTTTAACTGCCGGCCTTTATGAGTCACGCGAAAAGCCACACTTTTACCATCTCTCCCCCCCTTCTCTCTCTACCTCTCCCTCTCACACACACTCCCTGCATACCTCTCATGGCGCTATCCTCTTTTACCTAGAGTCATAAACTATGCAAATGACCTCTGCTGAGCCTGTCGTAGTGACTGTAGCCACGGTAATATCAGAGCCAGGAAGCACACAGGTGGTGTACATTGCACAGCATGTTCCCTTAAGCTTAGCCCTGTAGCAGAACACATATGTCTGCTCCTTGTAGTCTTGTCTGAGTCACCTGATGAGGCGAAGGGGGTGAACAGGAGCTTTGCCCTACATTTGGCAAGCCTTGTTTTTGCATTCACAAGCTGTGTAAGTTTGTCTCGAAGGGTCTCTCGCATTAAACTTTGAAATTTAGTCACCTGTTGAATTAACACAAATTATTCATGAGCTAATTAGACCTAAAACTAATCCTTTTTTTAAATGAGTGAGGTGTCAGTTAAAGAGGTCAGAGACCAGATGGAATCACAGAAAGTGTATTTAGTCACTGTGACACAGGGCTGAGCTGAAAATGTTGATGATGTTGATGATCAACTGAATGTGTCACAGGGGGGGGGGGGGCAGCTAAGTGCAACTGTAGGGTTTTATAGCAACTATATAATTTGGTAACAAGGGGGCTAAGAGTTTATTATGCTAGGTGATAAAGAATAATACCAAAGCTGCACAGGGAGGACATAATTATGTAGATGAGATGAGTGTTTAGACTGGGAATAAACAGGGAAGCCTCACACTAGATGATATGTCTGTGTTCATTCGAGTGTAAATCTTAATGTCACTGAAAAACTTTGGAATCAGCTGTTCCTAACACATTTGGTACCATGGGTAAGATACTCCTCACACCCCCCTAATTATTATTTATTATTAATATTAATATTAATGATAATTTAAAAGTCATAGCTAACAAACCTTAATGAATGACAAACAATTCTTCCTCTTTGTTTTTTAGGCCGAGGATCCCTTAGCTCAAATGACTCAATGACTTTATAATACTGAATAGTTTGTTGTTTTTTTTTTTACTTTTAAAAAATAATAAATTCACAGAGTATTCTTTGGGTCTTCTCTCATGTGTGCTTGCCTATATCTGCTAAGTCAGCATCAGTTGTAGCATGGCTAAGTGCATTAGCCTCTGCATTTATTTTTGGTCTCAGGAGTCTCTTACTCGAAAAAGTTACAAAATGACAATCCAAGATGGACAAATCAAATCAGCAATCTTGTGACTCACAAGAATGTCTGCATACTTTGAATAATATTACAGCTAATTGGCCAATATTATTCAATAGCATGTAAATGTTAACCAACCAGTTCACCTTGCAGTTATGGATCAGTGCTAAAAAGTAAATGTGTTCTGCAATCAAAATGTTATCTCAAATGAATAAGCCAATTTATCTTTGTCAACAATGTGCTGGTTTCATAACAGAGTTCTATTCAAGAAGATATGCAACTAGATACATTTTGAAATACCAATTTAAGTTCTGACAATTTTGAAATACTGAATGAGATTCACTAACACCAGCCAGATCTTAAAATGAAAGTGAAATGTTCTAATAAAGACCCCAAAAAGCATGTGCATTTCTGTGGTCAAACTCTCGCCATGCTCTGACGAACTTCCAGAGAAAACTTTTCTGTCCCTCACAATCACTGAAGGGTTACTGTGACTTATTCACAAGGTGTCGGTCCATACTCTCAATTAGTTACACACACGCACACTCATGGAACCCAGGTGAAACCTCAACTGCCCAAAAGTAATTGCTTCGACTAATGAAGTGCTGCCGCTCGAAGGTGCCAGCGCAGTGGAGTACACCTGCTGTTCCCAGGTCAGTAAACCCTGTATTAGTCTGGCCATACTAATGAAAAACAAGGTGGGCATTTGAAACAGCGCTGCCTTGTAATTTGTTTCTTGCATACTTTAAGGGACGAATGATAATGGGAACACAACCTGAACCTGGCAAGAGGAAATGAGCAAAGAGCCACAAACTAAGAAGCTGTAAAGAAAAGTAGCTATGAACATTCAGAATGGCAAATTCTTAGATCTATAGTTTCCGTCTGACTAGCTCAACATTAGCACATTATCTGTGGTGAGCGATTTCTTATTCTAAAGGAAGAAGCAGATAGACACTTGATATTTTACAGCCTGCACACATGAAACAAGATCAAGAGTTCCTGCAGACTATATGCATGGTAAAATCAGCAGGGGCATTGAATCCAACTCTCTATCCATTTAAAAAAGTGAGATTAGTACAATAAAGCAGGGAGAAAAGTAGTCTCAAACCAGCTTATTCTACTTTATACTATACTTTCTTTAATCACACAGCTACAAGCCACCCACTGGTGCTCCAACTTTAACACCCTCATCACCATCTCACCATTTAAATCATTACAGAGCACTAATGTTTGCTGTGCTCTACAGTGAGTAGAAATATTCCTTACCACACAGGCTAGCGGAAAGGAGTAACAAGCTTCTTTGCAATCCTTGCTGATTTTATTGCCTGCTCAGGGGATCTCAAGTTCACAGACTGACTTATTTATGTGCATCAAAGTTCAAGCTGGCACTATTACTTGGTTAGACCCCCGAGTGTTTGCATTTCAATCAATTTCAAAAAACAAAATAAGGAAAAATGATCACACATGAATAACCAAGCAAGGATAGTCAATATCTTGCTGCTTACTGTGAGCAAACCATATCAAACACCACTGACTCTGCTAGATAGCTTGCTGGTTTCCTTCTGCCCTCACTTTCTACAATTTCTGTCTTCCTGTTGATGAGGTAAGGGGTAAACACACAGGTGCTTGTTAACTATCTTCATCCGGACAGGCCGGACAACTGATGGACACTGGGCAGGGATAAACATTCAGCAGCCCTATAGTGCCACAGCTGGCATGTTGGCTTTCGATTCTGTGTTATGTCTTCCTCGGAGCAGGTGGAGAGTTGTCCTGGGGAACAGAAAACCAGAAAAGTTGAGGAAAACAAATAACAGCCTTCCTCGACAGATGCTGTTGCCTCCTTCTGACTGCCGGCCATGGGTACAATTGTGTTTGTTTTGACTTCAGCCAGCGCAGCCCACACAGACTGTGCAGGGGCAGGAGACTTTCTCTTTTTTTTCTTTTTTTTTTTTTTTTTTAACTTATGTTGTCTATTTTGACATTACCAGTGCATGGTGTGCAGTGAGAGCATGGTGTTAGAAAAACAACACCTTGAAATTTGGACTCACAAGGCTATTAGCTTCAAGCAGAAGAACTGTTCCATTACTTCTAAGCCAACTCTATAAGATTCAAAAGTTACATTTGGTCAGTTTCTTTTTGATATGAGATTAGCAAAAATAAAAAGGACTTGTGACCACCTGAGAAAGCTTTCATGCCCCAGGAGTACTGCATCCAGCTACACCGAACAAAAATATGCACTGACGTCACTTCTCTGCAGCCCAAATCACCACAACAGGTAGCCGCCATGAAAAGATAGAGCTGCTATAACGAAAAGGAAACAAAAAAAAACCTTGGAATAGGCCATTTAATTTGAAAATAATCTGCATGACATATCCAATGGTCAGTGATCTGTGGAAGTTAATATCTGGCAAAGAATTAGTGTTGTTCTGTTCAATCCCCGCTGCCTTATTTGACAAGTGATTTCAGATTTGCTGTGGTAACGTTACTGTAAA
The DNA here is from genome assembly GCF_008729295.1 of Plectropomus leopardus. Taxonomy (NCBI): domain Eukaryota; kingdom Metazoa; phylum Chordata; class Actinopteri; order Perciformes; family Serranidae; genus Plectropomus; species Plectropomus leopardus. The sequence goes on along the minus strand of NC_056485.1, from coordinate 11,391,058 downwards.
AAAGTTGCATTCCAAAAGTCAGCAAAGAGCCTTACAATTTCCCTCTGTGGTGACAAATCCCAAATGCTTCCACACATTGCGTCTCAGACAGCTCTGTGTCAAGATTATCCATTCATCACGGCTCGCTGGTTTACTTCATTTTGCATCAACTTTGAGAACAGCAATGGCCTAGTTTACTGAGGGTGGCAGGGCATGCAGTAGATCAGAGTAACAGTGCATTTTACGAATGCTCCCCAATGGGATATTTGCAAGAGTTGTTGCACTTATACACTACAATAGGCCATTGAATTTTGAGCATAGAAGTTACTGTGAGATGCTAAAAAGCTAGTAAGTGGACCTGTGAGTGATGATTATACTGTTAAACAACTGTGAATTTGGAACATGAACAGATGATTTCAGACTGAAAATGTAACTGTTTCCGACATTTAAACGGCAGTCAAAATTTTCAGTAAAAACTGACAAAAAGTGTCAACATGTCACATAGGGAAGGACTCATATCAAAGCAGGGTTTGTCGGTCCGATCAAAGTCACAAGAACTTAAAACTATACTCCAGTAGCGTGCGTAGGTTGTAAAAGGTTGACGTTAACGTTATACTGCCTTTATGAGCCTAGTACGAACATGCATTTTAGGTGGTTTGACCACAAGTGGAAAGTGCTAAATACAAGTCTAAACAACTACCAGGACGCATTGTGTCCCGGTCTCTCAAACCACTTGCAGAGTTGGTCTTGAACCAATTTGATCACACATATTTTGCAGTTGAAACGCTTATGAGTGCTGATGTCTTCCTGACAAGGACTATCTCATAAATACAGGATGTGGTGTTCTTTGTTTGTTTGTTTTTTTGGTGACAACGAGCCAACATTCTATAATTCTCCCATTGGCTCACATGAAACGTTGCCCTATTGAACGAGATGTGATGATTGTGCTGACTCTCCAGTTGTACTGAGCGTGATGAGCGACCATGCTAGCAAGAGTGTTGATGTTATAACTGTATGCTGGGCCCTTTGACCTTAGAGCGTTACTGACAAAGGCAGTAATGAAATCTGAACACAAGGCGTCAGCTGGAGACATATGATAGACACAGGTGTGAGCAGCAATGTGTCTTGGCCATCCACTTGCATTCAGATCATCGAAACACATATTTTCCAGGTTTGTCAAGACCTTGGTAACCCTGTAGAGTATGACAGTAGATTCTCACTGTTGTGTGCCTAGAATTTAAAGGGGAATGACCACTGCAACTTCCTTGTACAGTAGCATCAATTGCATACCGTCAATTTCTAATGTCTTTGCTGGGAAGCCAGTGAGGGATCATGTCCTTGACACTGCAGTTTCTCCTGTCACTTCATTTGGCCATCTAAACAAATGGGAACAGGATCTGTGTGGCTATGGTTAAAATATTTAGCTGTTCAGCTACAGCTACCTGCTGACAACTGAAAATAATCAGCCATGACTGCACGTGTATAGGAGGTAGCACACAGTTGCCAACAACCTCCCTGGGCCAACAGTGGGTGTTCTCAGCAACACATAATGCAGAGTTTGGGAAACTGGCCCTTACCAAATTGGAGAGGTAAAAAATATGATTTTTCTCCTTTGTGCATGTGGACAGCCCATGAAAAATGGGCTAATAGTCAGCCAGACCACAGCCAGGTGCGACACCTGCTGCCACACTGGCATACAGAACCCACAGAAGCAACTGTGCCAACCCAGCTATTTGCCAGCATATTGATGGGGCCAAAGTCAGCAATGGTACTAGCTGCAGTGGTTGGTGCTGCTCCATCAGCCTCGCTAGCTGGGGCACTCACTTGTATTGGTGAAGATTTTCATCCGACTGAAAGGTTGTTAACAAGTCTTTTGGGATATCCTGGATGCAATTCTGACTAAATTTGAGCGTGTTATCAGTAGCTGGGTTGGATGATATTGACATTTGTTACACAGATGGCCTTGATGCCTTGGCATTGGCAAGAAGCAGTGCTGTATGATTGAGCATACATTTCACATTGATTAGTGCAGTTACAGTTTCTTTTCATTGCCCTGAGTTACATAAAATGCTCAGTAACTTGCCTTTGGTTAAATATTAATGTGTTGTATGTTTTTCAAGGATAACGGATTTACAAATTATCCATACTGGATAATTTGTAAATCAGTTATCCTTGAAAAACATATAACGCATTATCCAGTATGGACTTGTAATTATATGGGAGCTCACTTTGACCTGTTTGATGAAGAACACTTTTAGAAAGGGGTACTGGTGCCATAATCTCCGATACTGTTCCAAACTTTAACTCAAAAAAATATATAACCAAAATGTATCACATCATGCTTTTTACAGTCTTATTTTCAAAACAGAGAAAAGACAGTCCAACATTTGCAACAAAGATAAAAGCAGCACTAATGAGAATTTCAGCTTTTTTATCTGTATCCCCTCATGGAAAGATGAACTATGCTTCACTGTGGCACTGCATGTCTGTTATCTGTAAATAACTAATTTTCAGTTTCAAAAGCTACCTTTAAATAAACAGCAACAAGATGGACCACAATAAATAAAGCAAAATATTTCAATTTCTATTTAAACTCAAATGAAAAGCCATCTACCATTGGGCTTGATAGAGAGAGTAAGAACATTTGACGGGGCATATTTAGCTCTCATTTTCACAGAAATAAATACAGCATGTGGTTGCTAAACTCTCCAATCACCCGAACATCACTCTCCAGAATGCTAATAATACTGTGCTTTTCACAATCGCTACCATGCGTTTGTCCAATCTGTGGCCATATTTTCAAAACTTTAAACACAATTAGTATAAAGTCATTCTGTTTTGGATCATAACATTAACACACTTCATGTTGTTTTCAAAGAGCATGCAGTCTAATTAACACATTGCTAAAGTGCATAGAATCTAACCCAATATCAAACTTATGGATCTTTGTCTTATTTATAAATGCTTGCATGCTGCATGCTAGAAATTAAACCTGATGTTGAAAACATTAAAATTAATGTAAAGCTTCTAAAGCTAGAACAGCAGCAGCTCAAAATCTCTACTGAAACAGCTGGTAAGTGTTGTTGAATGAACAGAACATTGAAACATTGACAAAAAGCAGATTTAATTTGTTTAAAATAGGTGCTGATGTTCCTCCAATAACTTCGACAAATACAGTAGAGTAAAAAGAGGCTTTTCAGACTGATTTTGTTCAATGTGGATACAGAAGAACACAGAGGAGATTGAATAGATTTGAAAAGAACTGTGCATTTTTGTGTTATTTGTCCCTTCTGTGCCTTTTTTTGCTGTATTTGTCCATTTTATTTTTACACATTTGGAACCTAGGGATTTCATGTTGCTAATAAAGGTTTTACTGCAGAAATTCTGTCGCATAGGGTTTTTTTTTCTTCTGTACATTCTATAATGAATAAATCATTATCTTTTAGATAACATGTAGCCAAAAATGCACACATTTGACAAAAATGCAGAGGGGTTTGCAGTTTAAGAAAAGTAAATTTACAATAAAGCAATGGATTACATACTGTCCATTAGATGCTGGTCGCCCTGAAAGCCCTGAAGGAATGCAGTTTTTTGTAATGCCATTTACTGTAAGTATTTTGAAAGTTGTTGTTATTTGTTTATATGTTCCTCTTGAACAGGCAACATGCTTGTGTTTTGAAAAACTGATTCAATATTGAGTCTGGTTTGTCGTAGTGTAAAAGAATCAGTGTTTGTAGAAAAATGTTTTAACATTTCTAGATGTACAGTTAGTATCTCATGTGCAAAATGTTGTTTTAAGCAGACAAATTAACTATTTGGGTGATTTGCATTAAGATACACATGCAACTGTATATTTACGTTACATGTGCTGATAGATTATCATTTTTTTAAGTTCCTCAGAGAAGACACACCAAGAAAGATTATGTGATGACTGCATTGATAATGACACTGTAAACTGTTCAATTCAATTTACTTTAGTACACTCATCCTTGAACCTTAACCCTAACCTTGAGGCTTATCTGTCCATACAGTGTTTCACTGAGGCGTAACAGAAAGAAGCACGTGCCTACATTGTGTGTTTCTCTTTCCAAGGCTCTCTTTTGAAAATGCTAATCATATACAGCCTTCTTTAATATGCCTTGTATGATACCAGCAGGTGAAATCTAAAGCCTGTAAAACTGGCCACACACAATAATTTCCTCTCCATTTTTGGGCTCAGCTTGACCATTCCTCAAGCCATTATCTGGGAGAGTCATGATTTTAGCATCATCTAGACTGATGGATGGCCCTGGAAATCTTTTACAGTAAATAAGTTTAAAACTCAATCTGCTCAAGAGCAGCTGCAGAGTGGCCTTTTATTTTTTTCAATAATAAATAAGCAAATTAGTAAGTGAATATATGAAAAACATTTTCCAATCTGGTCAAATCAAGCAACCTCAGCCCTAAATTTTCCTCAGCATGATCAAGGACAATGACTGCACTGGCAAAGTGAGTGTTTTGTTGGTTAAAAGTAGATTTTTACATGCCTTCAACCATGTAGTATATTTGGATTTGGAAAAAGTGGGAAAAGAAATAGATTAATGACACAAAAAATACCTAAGAGATAAAGAAAGTTTGTAAAAATGTTTTTTAAAGAAAGAGTCTCATTCATATTTCAACTCGAGTTGTTTAGCAGCTCAGCAACTCGAGTTGTTTAGCAGCTCAGCGTTAAGACCATACTGGGAATGATTAGCCTTTCTTTGACTTCACTTTTTGAACAAACAGATGGGGTTTATCTGCTGATCTGAAGTCATACGGCTATACAGAAAAAAACAGCAATAGAGACTTGAATTGCTTTAGAGGTGATTAATAAATGCTCAAATTTTTGAAAGCCTGGTTGCAGCATTCTGAACTAGCTGCAAGGGGATGAACAGATCAGAATACCAAGATCTACAACACTCAATCCAAAATTTTATATAAAAAAAGTGACTTTATCACAGTCCAAAAAAACCTATATTGACATACCATTGCATAAATTAGTGTTGTTTTCAAAATTGCTAATTTGACATTTCTTCTAAAATGTTGAAAATTTGACAGATAATAGAGACAGCAATGACTGAAACAAAGAAACAAAAAATTAATTGTGTAAAGTTCAAAATGTCCAGTTTTTACATCGTAAAAAGCAACTGACTAGCAACTGCAATGAAACTGCTAGACTTTATAATCAACAACTGCGAGGTACCATCAGTATTTCAACACTGAGGTTCTTTAGTTAACAATGGCAAACACATTATTGCCGGGAATATGCACATCTCTAACAGATCAAATCAACAACTCAGCAAACTGTTAAATCTTTTAGTGGCCAGTTTGAGTTGGGGCCCAGATAATTCTGGCTCTGCTGCAGGAGACAATCATTTTGACAGCAATGTCTAGCATGTTGATATCCCATTCATCAGCCTCTGAAATAATTCCTTCTGCTCCACAGAAGTTGTAAAAACAGAACATATATCCTGTTATCAGCATCTTCAAGTATCAACTAAGTCTTGTATTGCATTATATGTTTCAAAGTACATAGCAAACAGTACAGTGCCTAAAGCTGGGGGGGGGCGTGACATAATCACCTTTAACAATTTAAATCTATGCATTGTTGAAGCTGCAATCCAAGGTTCTCACACTGCACTGTGTTCTTGAATTCACTTGATTTTTCAAAGCAGAAGTCTACATTCATCATCAACCTCCTATCCACAACACAAAGCCTCAAGAAAGACGCACACCGAGGTGATTCAGCACCTCCCAGACACACTCCTCTATACATTATAAGCTTCACAGGGGTAGCATTTATTGCAGGGCTGTTGTATTGGATTGCATTATTTTGTGCTGAATGTTCCAGTTATGTCCACCCTCTGTATGTCTACCTCCAGTCACTTTGCCAAAATTGTAGAGTCCTTGCAATTTACTTCTTTACAAGGCAAAATAAAACAACAACTGACTGCTCATTGATTACTGCCAATTCAAGCAATTAGAGGCAGGCTTGTTGTCGATGATTCCTCTGCACAGCCCAGTTGCCAGAATAAAATGTTGGCACTGTACATTTATGTTAACAACAGAAATACTGCATTGGTACGTTTCACACATACCATATAGATGTTTAGAAAGTGACGTAGGTCTGATTTCTTTTTTTTTGTTGTTTTTTATTGATTCTTTTTGCCTTTAAGCCTTTACTTGACAGAGCAGCTTAAGTGTGAAAGGGGGAAAGAGAGGGGATGACATGCAGCAAAGGATAGTTGAACTTTAACCTGCAGCCATTGCAACAAGGACACAACCTCTGTAGATGAGGTGCCCGCTCCACCAGATGCTGGGCACCCCGACATAGACCTGATTTCATGTGTAACAGCTGGCTTTGTCATCTGGAGGTGAAGGGAAGACAGCTGCAAAGCTTCAGTCAACTGCAGCCCACCATTCAAGATCATCAAACATAAAACTGGTTGTTATTTTGGCAATACATCACTGCATTTCAAGCTGCGATTGTGGCACCAAAACCAGGTATTTTACAGCACAGCATCATCTTTCCTAACCATAACCAAGCTAAATGTTTCAACATGTCCACTACACAATAAGGTACAAATGTTACATATTCATGTTTTGCAAAACATGAACACAATAAGGTACAAATGTTACATATTCATGTTTTGCAAAACATGAAGTTTATCACAACTTCAGTAATATCTGCTGCATTATGTTTGGCACACAAACCCTCTTGCTCACTGAAACAGCAGCTACAGTCTCGTGACCTTTCTATGGCACAGCAGCCTTCAGTGTTGATATACATTTTTTGTGACATGTAACCGATCAGATAGTGCTGAGGAGTGGGTCACTCAGCGAAGCTACACATTGGTGACTGACTGCAGACATAAAGATGCAGCTGGATCAAAGCCAAAGCAGCCCATTTTTTCAATTAATTTCTTTTTTCAGCTATTGGATATTTAAAAAAATGATTTAACTAATGTTAACAACAAAAAGAGTGTGATCAAATAATGTGCTGGTGGGACCAACTAAGAAAGTTGGCAGCACCAGTACTACCATTAAATTAGTTAGTTCAGAGCCCTGCGAAGCAAACACTTATTTTTGTGATCCAGGTTGCTCTGTAATGTGACTGGAATTCATTGTGACTAGTAGAGATAAAAGAACTTTGTGTTTTCAAGTGTTTTCAAAGGATCATATAAATTTGAAAGGAGGATGAGGTCACTGGACGTTTTGTGCTCCAGATCCTTATTAAGAGTACCGATGCTGTTAGGTATGCACTGAAGCATGCCTGAACAGAGAAAACTGTCAAAAATGTTCCACCTCACATTGGCACATAAAGGCAGTCTTGGTCTGGGGAAGTAATTATTTGCAGTGAATGGCCACATATCTGAAGCTTCGACAAAGAATGGGCCTGAGTGATTGTTATATCTGGTGTCTCAAAGAGATCAACCAGTGTTTTGTTCAAATAAACCTCACCTGGATAATAGAAAGCAGTCTTTGACATACTGTCAGCTGTCACGGAAAGTCAATGAGGAAAGACATGTTGCCTGCTAAGAGACAAAACCAAAAGCTCTCCTATATTGCAAATATCAAGGGTGCACACTGAGGAATAGAAGCAGGTAATGGAATTTCAGGCTTCTATTGGGTAGGGACACATCACCAATCGACTCGTTTGTAGTTTCTATCTTTCTTTTTCTTCCAGTTTATTTTCATCTATTGTGTAGGTGCCTTTGTTCAATATCTAATTATGTTACCAAAAACTGATAAAAATAGGAGTTCTGGGCTTGGAAAATGGGACACCATGTTGAGGGGAGAAAAATGGATAGTCTGATTATTGACACAAAAATACATTTAGACTTTCCCTTTATTCAACAGAAAAATTACTCGACTTTATAGGATATTGTTGATACAGAATCTGAATCTGAATCATTTTAAAGGCAAAATCTAGCAGGGGGTTTATTTTTCTACAGTGTACACAACTTTGAAATTGGCATTATTTATCATACTGTAAAGCCTTCAAGGTGAATTAGTGTTTTAATTTGGTGAGTAGTGCGCCATGCCCACTGTTTATGGTTCCATGTCAAAGAAAATGGCAGAGTGCTAATGGCAGGCCATGTTCCCGGAGTAAGCACTCCACCAGCTCAGACACAAATGGACATGTATTAATGCCAATTAGCACAACCGTCAAATCAGATGTTATGCTTTTCAGGAGTGAGGCACAGAGGATGGTGCTCTCCATTAAACAAATCAATTAACCCTTAAGTGGTCACATGTTTTATTTTAATTGCTGTCATATAAAATAAAACATGTTGAAAAGATGTGGTGGCAGCAGGAGAAAAAATACAGATAATGTCTGCAGCTATTACATGAGGTAGTCTCAAGAGCCAGTTTTTTTTTTTCATTTTGTTTGTATGAGCTGGTTACACAGACTGCTTGTTCTGCTTGTTCATTCAGAAACTTTGGTGCTGTGAGGAGAAGCTCCGCTCTGTCTGTTTGTCTGTCTCACTGCGCTGCTGTCAGACCATCAGCTGTTTGATCCGCGATAATGAAACGCCATGGAAGCACATATGACTCGGTTGTCAAACACTTAGCTGTATTATAGAGTCAAAGTCATTCTGCATTAAATGACAACACTTCAACACTTTTGCTGTTGCAATGTTTTGGCGTGAGATTTTCCTCTGTGTCATTAGAGCGCGAGACAGAGCCCAAAAGGGTGAGACTCATGCCACATGCGTGCGAGGTGGCAATCCTGATGGGGAGAGGATGAACAGAATTTTCAAAAAAACTAAATAACCATCATCATGGGCACATCGGTTAGCAGCTCTGAACGTCAGTTTTGATTGATTTTTGATTAAATTCTAACAAGGTATGGGTAATTAATATGCAAACTATCATTTTCTGGGTTAGTTGTTTCCTTTAAAAATAATTCAAAGGAAATTAAATGTGATTCACAGACAACTTAAGAAACATGAACATTGTGATTGAACCAATATCAGGATGTAGCAAGAAGCAAGCATATAAGAAGATAATATCCAGTGTTTTCTTTCCACACAGGGCACAGCAGCTCAAGTTGTTGTTGTGGTTTGATTCTTCTGGAGGTTGCTTGCGCTATTAAGTTTAGCCTTGATAAAGGTCATATGATTAAGACTATCAAAAGGAGGAATTCAGTGATCGAGATGAAAAATGTGTTTTTTTAAAACATTATTTTCATTCCGTGCCCCGGCATGAACTTCACTATGTGGCAGACAAAGAAGCACAACAAAGGTGTTAAAAATTCAATTTCTGTTCAGAGCCAAGCGATTTAAAAAACATTTCATTTTCAAGCCTTTTTGTCGGTTAGACTGTTACAGCGATACCATCCTTATTTTTGTAAGGTTTACGAGAGATTCATTTCCTCATAAATCTCTGGGAGATAATAATCCCCACCTTTCTCCCTTGGAAAATCGCACCCTACATGCTGGCTACAAACAAACAAATCCCAGCCATTTGATTGTCAGCTAAGTCTCCCCAAAGTATAAACTTAAAGTCAAGCTAAGAGCTCATAGGATGAAAGTGCATTACAACAGGTCTAGCATGTTTGTAAAACAGTCATTAGATGACTGCTTACATTGAAAATTTTGATGTCTTGGCCATTTGTCTAAGGCACCCTCAGACTTTCAGCAGAATGTTATCTGAAATCACATAAATGTTGTGTAATTTTTGACATTTTATGAGGGAGCTCAAGTGGGTACAAGCTTCCTCCGAGCAGTGCCTATACAACCTTTAGGGAGAACCTGTCATACAACTGCAATTCAAGTTTCAAAAAGAAAGAATATTTATTTTGTTTTTCATTTTTTGCAGTGCTGTAGTTGAGGTGAGCAGAAAAGCTGAATCTATCTATTTATCCTGGATAGACATGGAACATTTCCATACAGCAGTCCTATGTATGAATGCCAAAAACTGCTATTTCTCCAATGTGTGAACCAAGATTTGTTCAGGTTCAAAGTGTTATAAAGGACTCGAGGTGCCTTTCAAGAGAGCTGGAATTCAAATAAGCTGTTAACTCATCACAAAATGCAGCCATTCACCATGCTCAACCTATCCTTTACACAACATAGCCAGAGTAACACCAACACAGATGTTACAAATTGATCTCTGTGTGATGTTACAGCCTTGAGCTCTAGCTGGGAATAAAGGAAATTGACTTGAATCTTTTCATGCTGTATTTGAGAACAAGAGGTTGCTCTGATTCACCTCACTGCATGAGGGAAAAGAGTCGATAAAAGGTGGATAAACTGGCTGTAGGACATTTGCACAGGCTGCATCTGTCTCTTAATAAAGACCATCACTGGAGCACACTGTTCAGAGCAGCATCTGCATGCATGGCATTTTACACAGTACACTATTTTCAAGCAGTGTACTAATGAGGTAAAGATAAGTCATTCCGTGTCATGTAAATATATGGTACATCTGCAATGCACCACAGCTCTGTACTGCACCAGTAAATGAAGACATAAAGCATTACACCATCTAGGAGAGGGGTTTTTCGCTAATTCCTTAAGAAAAAAAACAACTTTTGTTTGCACTCCATGATCAGATTTTCACAGAACAGCATCACTCTATTCATGTAGGTAATTGTATACCTCATGCAAAGCTATAAAATAATCTGTGACAGGTTGGTAAACTACCATAAAGTATAAAGGAAAGGTCAACACAATCTATCATTATCTTCCATTAGACACTCTCACAAGGCTTCTTTCTTGACATATTTTTTATCTTTCAAACTGTAAGGCACCGTGTGACAATGGATTTCTAAAAGGTTTGACCTTGGATTCACACCTTCGAGTGCAGACGGCTCTGGCTGATCCAAATTGCTCTCTGTTCAAAGTCTGATTGGCATTTCAAAAAACAGTCCATCGATTTGCCCAGGTTATTTCCTCCACTGTGACATTCTCTCTAGGCTGTTATCCCAGCAGGAAGTTGACTTGCGGCTCAGTGTAAGAGCAGGCAGCATGAGCTGGCTAAAACCACCACATTACAAGCCTTGGTTGAACTATAACAGCAGTAGTGGACAGATGCTGATCAAGACATAGAGCTATATAAAGATCACAGGTTGAACTGCACATCTTTGCACTTAATGATCAAGACACTTTCCAAAAAAAAATCAGGTAGAGCCAGAGTGCCAAATCATATATAAATGCAGTGTGCTAAAAATGATGCCCGAGTCTGTGTGTCTTCAGGAATCCCTGCCTGATAATACATCTGCTCTGGCAGTAAGGCCTTGGTATACACAGGGGTTTCCAACAGTGAGTTATGATGCTGTCCCAACTCCCACAGGATATGAACACTTAATCGATGAAGCCTGGAATCTGTTTTTTGGGGGAAAAGCAGCATATGGAAAAATAGCAACGTGGACATTTTTTCTCATGATAATTTGACGATGGTAATTTTCGCTGTAGATTCAATTGCCTGGTCATCCTATGTTACAGTTTGAAAGCCAGATTTAGACACGCTGTATTTCAAACTATTGTTGCTGCAAAATAAAGTCACTGTAGTCAGTTTAAGACAAAGACAACGTACATTAAACTGAATGTAGCATGGTAGCAACAATAGTTTGTTTAATCCCTGTATCCACTGCAAATGATAGCCTACCTTTGGGTATTGTTGTAAATAAAAGATAAATAATACTCATCATAGTAATCATTATGATGATAATATATTGCACTTATATATTGCTTTTAATTATACACAGAAAAATTAAAAGTTCACCATGTAGAATTTTTGCAAAAACAATTCCAAAATAATACCTGTCGGTCATCAAATATGACCCAATAGAAGCGTGTAGTGGTTTGTTTATCTGTGGAGACCCTGTCTACTGCCTGTTTTTCTTATTTTCTTCTCATTTTCTTCAGGATATTCCTGGACAGGAAGGGGCACAGGTCGGGATCAGATGCCAGCCTTAAATCATCGTCACAAATCCATGCACAAATATAGCATACAAACATGAGCCTGCAGTAGGTTTTGCAGTCTTTCAAAATGTTTTATCCCCTTCATAATGCAGAGTCTCTGCCCTACCATCAAGTAGTTAATTTTTTTTGTGAACATTGGATTATGACTAATAATCCAATGTTCACAAAAGTTATAATAGATCACAAAAGTTATAATAGATCAGTTATAATAACCCTATTCCTTCCCAGCAAAAGTTATATAGAGATACAATGTTTTCCAGTATGCATTATCAACAACTGACTTCGCTGCTGCCTCTTCATCTTTTTAGTGTATTTTGGAGACGATAACAACCTCCATATTTGCCCTAATGTGCCCTGTGATTGCCTCCAACAAGGGCAGACCAAAGAGACACATTTACCTAGAGTTTGAGTTTCCACAATGCTGTGCTCAAATCCAGACCTAAATGAACCCTTCATCCACATCTCTTCACAGTAAAGCCGCTGGCCTGACAAAAATATTTAGCCCTGCCACTCTCTCGATATTGGATATGTCATCCTCCATTGCCTGTACCATGGACCAATGTCAAACTCATTCTGCCTGTGGTGATTTTCTGTTCCACGAACAGCACAATAGCTTTCTCGGAGATGATGCTGTCCATGAGGAGAATTTCAAAAAAGGTGAAAACACGGTTGGCTCAAAGAGTACAATCTCTAAAGTGGCATGTTAAGTAACTATAATCAAAATATATGAATTGCTCTGCAAACAAGCAGACAGTAGAAGCATGCTTACTGTATTGTTCAAGCCAAGTAAATGCTGCACGCTAAGAATACTTGCTTTGCTTGGGGGTCACTTTTGCAAAATGATAGAAGGCCAGTGGCCAGTCGCAGCAGCCCCATGCATGTTTCTGGGATTCGGGACATTGTCAAGACTTTAGCACTTTTCTGGGGTTTTAGGACGTTTCCCTGACTTTTGGATGCTTCTTGCAATTTCAAGGATTTTAGTATTTTTCAAGGATTTTAGGGCATTTCCAGCATTTAGGACATTTCTAGAATTTTAGCCATGTCTATATTTTAGGATGTTTCTAGGATTTTAGGACATTGTTAGGATTTGAAGGCCTTTATAGAACTTTTGGTTGTTTCTAGGATTTAGGACATGAGGGGTTTAGCTAGGACCTCTGTTCGGGGGTGTGGGGGATCCTCAGCTGACACTTTTTTTGATAGAAAAGCTCTATTTTGATGCTGTTTTATGCACTCTGGCACCTTATGTAGACTAAATGTACAAAAACAATTCCCAGAGTAATTCACTTCATTTTTAGAGTGAATTTGAAAATGGCTGGGGGCTGCCTGGCACCCTATCAAGGATCAGATTTAGCACAAGAGCTGTAAACTGAGTATCACTGCCCTACACAAACATGGAAGACCAACACAGGTGTTTTGTTTTTTTTTTTATATCACTACAGGTGGCATATCACAACACAAAGTTCAGGCTTGACTGACATCTCACTCGTTTGTGTTATATCAGGACAACTCTGTTATTGGTTTATTGAGTTTTGTGACCTCACATAATTCCCTGCACAGCTTCATCTATCTTCAACCTGTGTCTAATCTGCAAGAATCACTAAAAAAAAAAAAAAAGCTCCGTGTCTAACCATTGAACATGCACTAAAACATATTTTCATCTTTACACCAATTATCAATCTCAGTTAACTGTTTAGCCAAACATGGTTTCCAATTACAATTTTCTGTTTGCCTACACTATTATCCTTTCAGCATTAGCAAGTGCAAAAACCAGAGGCCCCTGCAGCCAAGCTGGCAAGATACAAGGTCTGACAGGCAGAAGAAGGGGAGAATTATACCGCCAACACAGTGACAACCAATTTGGCAAAACAACCACTGCCTGGCTGCCTCAATATGATATTTCACCAAGGGAAAGGAACTTTACATGAAATGTCAGGGCAAACATTGACAGTGACAGGCTGACCATTGAAGTAATCCATTACTGGGCTCTGATAACAGTGCCACTCATGGAGACTCCACAATTTCCCTGCGAGTATCCCTCAACACCCTTGGGGTTTTGGGGTGCTGGGATGATGTGAATGATGTGAGTGATGACTGTGAAGATGAATGTCTGTTAGCGGAGCCAAGCCTGAGCCGCAGGGAACGCACTGAGACTTAATACACCACCATCAAATAATGTCTTCCAAGTCCGAGAGCCAAGATCAACCCATCTGCTTCAGTTATTGTGCCATCAGGTGCAGCGTTGTTAGAAAGGCTTCTACGTAGGGATGTGCAAATTTACTGGAATTTCATAGTGTTAATACCTAGTTAAATAAAGATATATAAAGTGATGCAGTCTGGCAACACTGTCGTAAGAAATTCATAGCGTACTGTTTGGAAAAATCATTAAATTTATACCAATTTAATCAATGAAATTAAATAAACTGAGATAGTGGATTTAAATTAGGGCGTCTATAGACTATAGCACCAGAAGTATGATGTCCCCTCTCTCACCATTATGCATTCACACAGAGCTTGTCTGTCATTTCCATAGATGAAACAAATCAAGAACGAATTAAGCATGAAGCTCTAAAGCCAGCGGTTACATTACTGCAAGAACTGCAGCTTCGGAGGTGGCCAAGCAATCTATTACAAGAGCTCTGCCACACACTGACTTAATTATATAAATGAAATCCAGCTCCCAAATGCATTCGGTTAAAAATCAAATGAGATGTCTCTTAATATTCTTATACTCAAATTTAGGAGGATGCAATGCCTTAGGTCTCGTTAACCTCCGGCTGTATGCCATTCACACATGCATGTCTATACAAAATATAATCACACAAAAAGTCTCAGTTCCTGTGTGACAAATAAAAGGTCAAACAACGAAGGATAATTTATGGCATGTTGCGTCTCATAAAGTAAAATGGCAATTATAGCCACAGGTAGCTCTGCGGGCAATAAAGAACTTGGATATTTTCTGAAATTTATCAGCTCAGGCTGAATTTTATATGAGGTACTGTTGGGTGACAAACTGATAAATATATGAATATATTCTCCAATTTATTATACTAATTTTCAGGTGAATACTTGTATTTTGGTTTTATCTACATGTTTGAATTGACGGTTAAAAACACTTTATTTTCCTGATACTGTCTGTGTTTGATCACCTATATTCACTGCATAGTTTTAGTATCTGTCTCTTTAGGTAGAGTGCCTGCAGCAGATAACCATATAGAAAAATGTGCCATGAGCTTGAAAATACAGTTTCAAGTTGGAAACAGAGTTTTCAGAATGATTCAAAGCCTGATGTTTTTGTGACAGAAATGACAGAAAAGCATAACAAGTCCCTTTTAAAGCCAAAACATAGTTGGCTTTGTCTGTTAAGAAAAGAAGATTTTGTTGTTTAATTAGGCAACAATCCAATTAGCATGTCAAAAAGCCCTGCACCTTAAGCTCTAATTTTTACCAATGCTTTATGAGCTAGCCATTGCTTATACACTAGTTCCCATCTGCTCTGACTGTAAGAATGGTATGAAATCTATCAAGAATTGGTCGGATCTCAGCAGCGGTGAACAGTACTTAAGTACATTTATTAAAGTTAAATTTAAGCAATTTAGGTAAAAACTTAAGGTACTTGGATATTGTTTGAAATTTTCATTTCATGCTACTTTATACTACTTCATATTACACTATTTGAGAGGGAAGTATTGTACTTTTTACTCCACTACCTTCATTTGACAACTATGGTTACTAGTTTCTCAGCGAGACTTCACAAACAAAATAATCGGTTTACAAAATAAGAGGTATTGTTACATGTTAAACTGCCCAAAAATATATAAAGTAAAAAATAGCTACAGCTCTAAAGCTACAAATCTGAATCTAATTCTGATGAATGTATCGCAAATGTTTGTGTAACAAGTCCTTTTACTTTTGATCCTTTATGCATTTACTAAGTATGAATTAGAAAACATAGCTTTTCCTTGTAATGTGAGTTGCAGCAATATACAAGTTTTAAGGTATACCGTGATAAGAATTATTATACCATGCGCATTTGCTTATCTACAATATTGGGTGGAGAATGCAACTGGACAGTGAGTCTCACCTTTATATTAGATCATTTCAAAAGGAAGAGTTTTTACATATAACTCCACTAAAAAATGGTTTAAAGTCTTACTTATAGCGATGAAATATTTGTTCATCCAAAACTAATCCCTCTGTTTTCATTTTTTTAAAGGTCATTCTGGCTGATAATACATTCTGTAATGCCATGAAACTGTTAAACCGAGATATTTTCTAAGACAGTTATCTTACTGTGAAAATCTTATACTGTTGCCCTTGTAATTGACTTTTTTTTTTGCACACCACAGCATTGCTAATTTTACCTATGTTAAAACTGAATATTTGTTACGCCACTGACTTTCAGTATTTTCATTTTTTAACTTTAAACACAAGTAGTGATAATTTATTTAGCACTCATCACAGATGATTACAATATTAATACTGTCAGGACATAAGTAAAATGAGAATAGAATCAGAGTTACAACAGAATAAAAACAATATAAATCCACCAGCCACACAGAACTAAAATAGCAGTCATAGCAGTTCATTAGTTATAGATGAAACCAGCTGTCTAGTTCTTTACTCTGTCCTTCAGGAAAAAAATATGTGTATTACACAAAATAATCTCTGATGCTGCCTTGGGTTTACAAACAACAAGTCAAATATTATTTTTTTCTTTGTGGAATTAATTGCTCACGCAAAAAAAGTGGCCTTACAAATCCGTACACGTCAAGCTTCTCATCAAAGAAAAGTCTACAACCATTCACAATTTATTGTTTCCCGGACACTTCTCTTCGTGGCTGGAGCTGATTAGCAAGCTAGTAGGATATTCCCTCACATCACTATTCAAAAAAGTACCAAAACATTGAGGGAATATACTGGAATGAATAAACAAACATAAACTACAGGCTTGCAGCTAAATGAGACCATTACAAGGATACAATCTGAGCATCTTGCACTGCCCACAGGCAACTTAGACTGGTTGCAGCCCATCAATCCATTTGCTCCGAGTGTATAAACAAGTCAATTTCCTTCTCTTCAGATTAAGTCTAGCTGTCAAGATGCTCCTCAAACAATGATCTACATGCCTGCACTATGGGAGGGCACGCACACGCAAGCAGGTGCTCCTCCTTTTCCTTTTAACAAGCTTCATTCAACCTGTGGATCATATCTGTGAATATTTTAGCACATTCGAGTAAGCAAGTTGTAAGTGCCTTGACTGACAATAAAGCGGACGAAGGGAGAGTCACAGAAAGAGGAGAACTTGTTTAAGTTGAAATGCGAAGTTGCCCACAACTGTAGTTCCTGTCATCAGTATTCTGGGTCACTCGGAGATACTCATTTATTTATTTTATTCTGTCTCTCACTTCCTATTCACAAGGTCTGGGGCTTTTCATATCACTCTGTGTGATGGAATGTACCCATTGTTCCCCCCTGGAGATTAAAATCCATGAAATGTCAATTTGAAATAAACTGTGAAAAAAGTGAGTCAAAATCCAACCCAAGCACTAGGGAGGAAAGGCAAAGGCGAGTGAGACGGAGGGGAGGGGACAGAGAGAATCTGTGGAGGGATGAGGAAAATCGAGAGTGGAGGGGGGTTCCAACATGTCTTCTGATGTGTCTTGGGCATGGGAATAAGTAGAGAGTGTTAAAGTGCCATAAAAGCGTCTAAAAAATTTGGTCTGAGCCGCCAAGCAAATCCTTTTTATTCCCCGAGCAAAACAGCCATCTTGGAAGGAAAGTGTTTCATTCCTGCACATTTTCTGCTACGGGCGATTGGACGAACCAGCAGCCAATACATTGTAAAGTGCCACAGGAAGCTTGGGTGAGGAAGGTTAATGAACCCACCTTTTCCATCATCCCAGTGGGCGTTTTTATGGGAGAAAAAATTAATTACTTGTGACAAATACATTGGTGCTTGGACTGCCATGTCTGCCAGGCGGCCTGTGAACAAAAACATTTTTCCAATGCTGTTATATTAGCCATGGACCTGCCTAATCAGTGCTATATGCAAAAACTCGTGTCAACACACTCAAAAGACACATAACCCAAGCTTCATCCCTAGACTCGCTGACAAAACAAGACAGCCTATGAAAAATGCAAAGTTCACAAGCTCTGGCACTGATGGCATGCTGTTTCCAGAATAAAACGCTCTCTGCCATTATGCCTCGACTCTCTGGAGGGAACAGCTATGTGAAATGACAGACATTCGTCCTTTTGAGCTTACAGCTCAACCGTCTTCCATCCCTGGCATCCTTACATGGGAAGAACCACATTTCTTGAGGATTTTTTTTTTTAAGCAGTGCAGCAATATGCTCGAAAATGGTCCTCAACTCTCCCACAAGCATCACCATGATTAAAATGACATGTTTTAGTATCCCCCCTTAGCAGCATATTGACCCCATTAATCATGCTGCTAAACGCCGTTTCCTTTTCCGGATTGGTCAGTTTGATGAACTGTTTATTGGCTTCATGTGTAAGAGAGTGCCGGGGTATGAACCAAAATTACAAAGCTAATAAAGAATATGGAGTTTTAATAATTAAAAGCATGCTGGCTTATGATTACATTCACTGTACCGAGCAGACACCACAAAGACATGATATTGCATATAAATGGCGCATTAGCTGTATGACTAAATAAATATAAAACAAATTGCTTAAAGATCACCTGACACCCAAGGAAACAGCTATAAACTGTGTGTGCCTACAAAATAAGGTAAACCATCTCCCTCTCTGATAATCATCCCACTGACTATCAACACACGTGTCTGTCGGTATATGCACATGGCCCGGCTCACCTTAAATCCTTTGAGCTGGCCAAAGAGAAGTGTCCCCAAAGGAGAGCGGTAATCCCCACACGTGATTCATACCTTTGCATAATCCTGGGAGAGAAAAACAGGAAGAGGGGGAGAGATATCAGCCAAGAAAGACAGGTACCAAAAGGTGAAGAATTTAATGTGGATGTCAAATCAAAATAAAACAGAGGAGGTAATTCAACAAGGCTTTAGACACTACTGTCATTGAAAGCGCTGAAGTATAGCCACAGCAAGACAATTAAATAGCTATCCATTTCCTCTAATGGCCGCATTTGGTGGAGGAATGACAAATTAGAATCCAATGAAGTTGTACTTATTATAGCTGGATGCTTGCCTTTAATGTCTGCGTGGTGCCACCGTGAACTCACAGACAAATTACCCAGAACACCACAGCGATGAATTATTTATTATGTGATACTGGATGACGGACACCTTCAGTTGAAACTTGCCCAAGAAAAAGAGTAAAACTTTGAAAATGTTCACTGACTAAAAGCTTCAATTCTTGTGTTTTGTTTGTAAAACAAAGCCATTCTGGCATGAGTATCCAACATATACAGATATAGTTTGAGCACAGAAACCATTTGTTTATAGCTGTAGACCCATCTGACCACACAGTAATAGAGGAAAACTGCCACCAGTGAAAACATCAGTATTTTCAAAAGATGGTAACTGAAAGGAGGTTTCCAGCGTTATTTCATTTCTAGCATCACTGCAGCTTCCACACTTGAGCATAAAGCCAAAGGATATTGTTTTTAAAATTATTACTATATGATGTTGCACAATATACTGTAAAGGTATTTGGCATTAGAGTTTATGTCTGTATAGAAAGGAAGTGCCATATTTGATCTGCTCCAAATATGGTGCTAAGAAGACAGTTGAGAGGTGGATGATTAATCGGTTAGGCCTATTTAACCATCCTCCGTCATTTCCATGGAGACATACATCACATCCCTTGAAGAGGGAAGGTTTGTTCTTTCTGGTATACATGATGTTTTTGGTTGGATTGCAATAGTAGGGGCAGTCCTATAGACACTAAAAACCATGATTGTATGACTGACTTACTGACTGACACCATGTTACACTATTGGTCGGCTGAATGCCATCTCTTTCTGATCCAAACTATTGGTATTATTATGGCCTTTAAAAACTGGTCGACCTCTAGACAGCATTTAACTGAAAATAAACAAACATTGCATTTTTTTCTTCCCAAACTCTAAAAGGCATCCATCTGCCAGCAGAGATGTCAAAGGACTAAATAAGCCTTTAATTTCATTGCCAGCGCATCAAACAATCAAAAAATGCATTTGAATGTACAATTTAATCAATCCACTTTCAGTCTAGGTGGCCTGTTGGGAACAGCACTTAATTGACAGTATTTGCGCAGGAATACTAAATAAGCAGTGGCATAGATTGCCTTTAAAGCTCTCTTAGTGGGACATGCATAATTATGGAAACACAGACACAGATGCTCTGGGTGATATGATGGCATCAGAAGGCTCACTTAATTTAATGCAGGCACATCATTTGTCCTATGGGAGCTTTATCCTAATACAGGAGCTTATTGCAGATTTAGTTAGATACTAATTTCCGTCATCACTCACATAAAGGAGTCTGCCAGAACTGCTACTGTATAAAATGTATAGGACATTTACAAAGGATCTGCTTTTTTATTTAATGTGTTCCCAAAAGGATAGAGGACATAACCCACCTGATTGACTTACGCACTTATTCTATATATAAACATTTCTTTCCTATATTAATATTTTTCATAGAAAAATGTTTATGTACTTTGTCAGTAAATAAGAATTTGCCAACCCACACTCTGACATACAGTTAGAATATGGTAGAATATGGTTACAATGTATCATTTTTCTAAATTATAAAGTCTAATATTTTAGATAGAGCTACAGACACACAGCTGTATTTTCCTCTAAGGTATAATAATACCTGGAAAAGGCTGAAGTCGACTTTCTTTATCCAGTAGGCCATTTGTTGTCTTAAATTGCTCCCAAGACAAGGGCATTTGGCTCACTCATGTATGATCTACTTGAAACGGTGTATTGTCAAAGGCTTGAGAAACTTGTCTTGGTTAGCTTCTCCAGGGGAAGAGAATACCACCACTGTCTATGATATCTGATATAAATGAATAGCTGCAGTTCTGAATGGAAATAGGTCTTGCTCAGCTTCGGGGTCATTACTTTAAGTTAGATGGAAGAAAGAGGATTTTGACTTAAACTCATATCTCAATGAGACAATGTAAGTGCAGGGCAGTAACATGGGAATGACAGCATGTTGGAGCATGGATAACATGTTGAAGAAGCACCATATGTAATACTGACTGATTTAAAACACAGCTCTATGTTTTGATGACAGAGTCAACCAGCAGGTTATTAGACAAAAAAAAAAAAAAAAAGAGGTCATCCTTCCAACTGGACTAAAGATAATACAAACAGGATGTCCGGCAGCAAAAAATAAAACAAACAAAAAAAGATGTGGCAGAAATTGAAGACTGACACATTTTGTTGTTCTTTTGTGTTTCACAACATACCTAGGGACTACACTAAAATATCTACTCTAAGGAACAAAGAAATCTGTCAACACGGGACAGACAAGACTCCCAAAAGTCCACTTGCCAATATCAAACTATTGAGGACCCATCAAAAGGAGAGATGAAAAGGAAAAGGAAGCCCCAAGAACCATTAAGAGGAGGACATCAAATTCAAAATGCCTGATAAGCAGCCCTATTATCAATATACTTTAGCAAATATGGACTGACTTGTGTTGCAACCTGCTGTTTATTTGAATCAGCTATTCCAAACCTTGAAAAGTGGCTTGATCTTGATTCCAATGTGTGAAAATACAAACATGGAGTGTAAAGCGTCACTGCCAGTGTACATGCTCGGCCTTGAACATACTTTATTGGCACTGTCAAACAGGATTGGTGTGACTTGACAAGCTCACAAACCACCAAAACAGGGATGATGTGAGTGCGAGCCTTGGAGCTGACGAAAAAGGGAGTTTGTTCAATGCAATGGCCTGAATGGCTGAGAGAAAATATGGTGCACTGGGTAATAAAATTACCCCTAAAGCAACAAAAGAAAAAAGTTTTTACAAGCTCCAACTATGTATTGGGTGTTTTTGGACCTGTACTTGAGGGTCATTGCATTATATTGCACATATTTTTGCAATATTTTCTTTGAAACTGCAACTCGATACCTATGTTTTTAGCTTAACCATGACCCCTTCACACATTGCAATATCCATTCAAATCTACAGGAGAGCATGATATGATTTTCTCTGGAAAGAAGCAAAGAACTACAGTTTTGACCAACAGTTTCTAACCAACAATGAAAAGATGCTTTTAAAATATTATTAATGTTGTAATATGTATGTTATGTTATTCCCTAATTCGAGGAGTTACACAGTGTTGCATACATTCAGGCACAATAGGGCTGTAACTGATTCAGGATTATGCCAGTCGAGTTGGATTTGGGTGTTCAATATGAATATTCAATGGTTCGATTTTTTCAAACAATGTTTGAAGTCTGAACAGGCTCTGCTGCATCCACACGTCACATGGGCTAGTAAAAGAGCTAACAGCACTATCAGCCAAACAGCATTTTTTGCAGACACTAGGTATCAACAAAACCCAGAGACTGTATTGTATTAACTTGCTGTGAGCTGTAAAGTCACCAATTCTTCACTTTATAGTGAGGTCTCTCTGCAGCTGCAAAATGCAGCATGAAAGTCAAGAGCATTCACTCTGCAGCAAAATGTAGGGACCAAACGTCCCCACAAATACACTGCACAGAAAGAACAAAAAAACAATTGCTTGACTCGAGGCAATCTCAGTCAAATGGGGCGTCTCCAACTGATGATTTGAGCTTTCGACTTTCATGGTCAGTCCTAAGGCCCATCTATGAGTGTTATCTCACTCATGTTTTGGTTGTGCTCAGAACCCAACCAACACACAATCACTGTCGTCAAGTGCATAAAAGACAGAATATTGTTGTCATTGTCATTGTCAAGTCAATTTTGTTTATACAGCCCAGTGTGACAAATGACAATTTGCTTCAGGGGCTTTACAATCTATACAGACCCCTGTACAGAGTTTAAGTGTAGAGATATGCTTCAGGTCACCGTTAACGCACATATAGAACAACTAAACCAAAACCAGAAGTATAACCTATGTAAATCTTATTACAAATAAATTAATAATAACACAAACATATCTATTCAGACAAACACGCATTTAAAAAAGCATCTGAAGCCCTTCCTGAATAGACATGCCTTTTATACAAAAAAATGTATCACTGTAATTACACAGGATCTTAATGTAATATTAAAATAATATAACAGCATTAAACATTTTCAGGTTCATAGCTGTTTTTTGGGGGTTTCCACGAGATAATATTTCCATGTTTTATTGTTTAGCATCTGTGCTGGAACACCTGTACTCACACACCGTCTCAAATACTGTGTTTTAGTGCTTCCACATCTGCGCTTTTGGCATCGCCATCGCAGCAGGGCAATGACTATAACATGGTAATATATTACATATAAAATCACCAACAGAAGTATCTAAGAAAAACCATCTTCCCAACCAGCAGGAACACAAAGCCGAATTCAGGGAGAAATTAACAAAATCGAAAAGCAACATTTAAGGTTTCTTTGACATTATGTTGCTACATTTAGCAGCATATGTAATGTAAACACTTGCAGTAATGTGCCTGGAACAGGTGACCAAATCCGTCATGAGCTGACGTCAGCTTATCACTAAAGTGCAAAAACAATGAGAAACAGTACATTCAGAATTGTATGAAGCCTGAGATTTTTGCTTTTCCTTCAATATGAACATCTGACATTGAACAATGATATTAAAGTCCCCTTTAATGAACAGAGAATGTATCTGTCATGCCTCATATTTATAGATTTTCAGTGTCTCTTCTGTGTAGTTCATTTTAATCTCATCTTCTTAATCACGTGTTAATCAAATCAGCACTGACATCAGTGTGCTCTGACTTTTTGGCATGTATATATCTCATACAAAGCAGTAAACAACTGCAGCTCACAACATTTAATCACTGCTCTAACACCTTACTAGTCACAAAAACACATAGCTTTCCTTCAAAATACAGTATTTCATACAAAATAACTACCATTAAGTCTGACATTTGCACGAGCAGACCCTCAGCATAAAAATCAACTACATTACAAAATGGCTTTTTCCTCCCCCTCCATCTGTGTGACAGTTCAATTTCCTGTGCAAAGCTTTAATTTGGAGCATCCTCTCTATACTGTATCTGGAATTTAGATCTTACAAGGTCATCCAGGCATACAAAAGAAAAGGCTGCCGTGCAGATATTCATCTGCAATGTGATTTCTTATTTTACTCTTGTGCCACTGTAAACCTTGAAGAGAACCACGCTTATTTGCAGGGGGTCACAGTTATCTGTATTCTCGTAAAAGAGCCAGAGGGCATTTAGTTTGGGCAGCTGCTGGTCAGAGGCGGCAGCTTGATCACACTAAAGATTCATCAAAAAACTAAAAAGCCAGGAACCCTCATTCTTAAATGCTGTCACTCCTACTTGCCCATTTATTATCCATAGAGGTAATGGCAGAGGTAGGCACTGAAAACTACCTGTTTTGCAACGCTTATCAAATGAAAAACTATTTCTACAACAGTAATGAGAAGCAAAAGAATGAAGGTCGAATGTTGCACAAAAGCAACACATCTAACATAACTTGGTCGTGTTGCATCAACCTAAGAAGCTGGAAAACACACAGCTTTGCATCACACATGCGCACGCGCACACACACACAGAAAAAGAACTAGTGTTTTATTGATTGAGGAATGTGCTTTAAGTAATTGCCTAAGGTCAATCTAGCCAGATAAACTGTTTTCTTGCTTCATTAAAGGAAACCACAACTTCTCCCTCAGTCATTAAATGTGAGTTATTGACTCCTAGTCCCATGACATTTTGATACAAAAGAAAAGTCCCACTGATTTTAGATAAACTGATTGTGTTTGCTGCCCTTTGTCTTGTAAAAAATGGCTTTATCTGACTTACTCCCATTTGGTTTGGCCACCGAGCAAAGAGGATGAATGGTTATGACTCACAGCTCACAGCTATCCTTTGAACTTGTGATGAGGAGCAACTGCATAGGTATTTGTTTATTTCTGCATGTGAGTGAAAAATCATTTTTCTTTGATTACTCCAAACTAAACTACCATGTCATTCAAATTTGTAAAAATGTATAAATTCCCACCTATAATGCCATATCATCTGCATTAAAGTCAACATGTTATTTCCATGAATTAAATGTTAATCAATATGGAGGCCTGACACTCGCTGGACTTTGTTTGATCACGGTTTTTGTCAGGGACATTAGTGTTAGAGAATTGCAGTAAAGAGAAGAATCATTTTATTAAAAAAAGGTGCATCACCTATAAACCATAACGCAATTTTATAAACAATAAACACAGGCATGGTGTTCACTGCTGTGATGGACTACCAAACTCAAGCAAGTTTCATGTCTCAACTTGATTTTCATGGGTTATAGAAATGAATGGAAATCAATGGTAGCCCTGAAGGTAAGAGAAACACATTCAATAATTCAAACCACTATAATATGCCATGGGAAAAGGCAAGCAATAATATAAAGCATATGTCATTTGAGTTAAATGGTTTAATACATACCAGAAAGTGGCAATTGTGGGGACGGGGTGGTGCAGACGTACCAAAAACACAATAACAGAGGTAATGGTGGGAAAATATCAATTCATTTACACATTGTCTACATAAATAAAACATTCAGCAGCACATTGGCCATATACTGCAGTGTGTGCATGACATAATTCATGACACACCACTGAGCTCTTGGTTCTATCTAGCCCATTGTATGCATCGTCAGCCCTCGGATCAAGAGCATAACCTGAAAATATAGCAGTACCAAAATAAATAGCACCTCTAATATTATCAGCTCATCTGTGTGGACTCTTGATTTGGATTCACTGCATTATAAATATGTTTGTACATAGACAAGTTTGTCTATGAAAAAAAAGTTTGCAGGGAATGGTCAAAGTCTCTTCGATGCATCCGCTCACAGACTCTGTGACTTGATTAAAAATAAGGCTTAAAAAGTGTGTCCCTTTGTATCAGAATATGGGGCGTTGTCCTATATTTAACTGGCATCTTGTCTGCAAAAGCTTTTTTTGTTTGTTTGTTTGTTTTTTTACTGAAGCCTCAGCAATAAAGCTAAACTGTGGTTTAATTATATCCTTTTGATTATTCTTTCTTAAGGAAAGACAGAAAATATTGCGATTACATACTGTTGAATTGTTTAAACTTTTATTTGCTGTGGTGATACGTGGGACTGTAAAGTAATCACAATGTGTTACAGTCAAGGTTCAACTTTTAAACAAAAATGTATCTCAAAATACTTAATTTTTGGCAAATACTTTTGGGAAGTCATTAAAAAATGTAATTCAGATGTTTTGTGACTGAGGCACCAAAAGTTGCAGCCACTATTACCAATTATAAATACCAATTAGGAATGTAATTATAATCATTAGGCATGTAATTATACTTTAAGAAGATGCTGTGCTACTAGGTTCACCGTGCACTGTATAATCCATTCTCATGAGATTCCCCTTTGCATCACTATTGTGTCCACTAATTCTTTGAATCCTCTGTTCAACTTAAACTGAAATAGCTACAGCATACACAAATATCACTGTTATCACTTGCAGAAAACTCACAATGCAGCTAATGCTAGTTGAACTAAACTATTTTAATGTAAACAGATTCAGCTCCTACAGCAGCAAAGTAGGTCTGAATCTTAAAAGCTAAAAGTATTGTGTCAGCGGCAAAGCTAAAAGCATACAACAGCAGCTCTGAAAATACACAAGGAGCAGGAAATTATGGTAACTGTCACACAAAAAAGGAGGGGAGTTAAGATTACTACAAAACCTCACCCCTCACTGAAATATTTGGACCTAAATCTGCCAGAGATCATCTAAGCTCTGTTGGCTTACATTAGAAGCTACACAGCTTGTCAGCATCTAAGTCAAATACAGAGCTAAAGATTCATTACTGACCCTGAAATCATCATAATGTTAGCCCAGAAATGCCAGTGCTACTATTTTAAGTCATAATCAAAACCAGTATTAATTTTTTTCATTTCAAAGTGGCTCTACTACCTTCACAGCAAATATTAATGACTGTATAAAAATAGGTAGTCACCGTGATGTCACCCATTGATTTGTAGACTCCTGTATTGAAGCCTCCAGTCTGGCTCTCTAGCCATCTCTATCTTAGATATTTGGAGTCATAAGTGACCAAATTTCGATGAGAAGGTGGAGTTGTGTTTGAGTCAGGAGTGGATCTGACTCATACACTTGCAGACAGCTTGTCACTCAAAATGGCCACGCCCTTAATTATGCATAACTTCAAGCCTTAATGAAATGTAATAGTGAGTTAAATGAAAATACTCCCCAAAGAGACCAAAATTGTTTTTTTGTACCAGGCTGTAAACATGTTTATTTCTGCTGTAGTAAATCTCCATAGACACCCAAGTGAAAATGCCCAACTTGATAGCAGAAATAAACATGTTTATAGCCTGGTACAAAAAATGTTTTTGGTCTCTAGTTAATTTCCTTATTCATGACAACTGTATAGGGCTGAATTTTTACATAACTAATTAACTATAACTAATTTAAAGTAATTTAAATACAGTCACCTCGGGCCACTTCTGGCCAGAACTGCAAGATGGCAACAGCAAAAACACCAAGCTTGAGGCATCAAAACAGGAGTCCAAATGATGGGTGACATCACAATGACAATGTTATTTTTTTTTTTTACAGTTTATGCATGGGGTCAATATAAGGTCTGGCAAACTAAAAATGTACTTTTCGTACTTGTATTTTCTGACTTGACATAGTTCATCTACATATTTGTACACTCAACTAAAAATTACACTAAACAAACCTGCCAGGAATTTACATCTGACTCCCCATGTTGTTTCAGAGAGCCATTGATTGAAATTAAGCCAATTAAGAATGTACAAGGAGAGCCAGACAATTAGTGATTTGGATGCTTTGTTCAAAGCCTGAAATCAAACTACTTAATCATTGCACAAATCCTTAGACTCTCAGAAACACTCTTCTAATGTGAAGCATGCAATTGCAGATTTAGACGAAAATGTCTACTCCTGTGGCAGCAGTCAAAATCGAGCCTGTTCGCACTGTGTAATAAAACGTTCTTTGAGTTCAATGCAATTATGCCCTGGATATGAGAATTTAATACCACTCATATCAAAAATAATATTCCCACATGGATTCAAATGTCAACTGGCTTGACAACAGCTTATTCAAGGTTTCTGTTTCGGGACATTTTTATGAAACTTGAACCTCTAGCTTCCAGAGAGCATCTCTGCCTCTCCAACAAACCCAGACTCCGGCTGCTCAGCAACCCAATTAGAAAACATGGCACATTACAGCTTCATCATTTATGTCTAACTGTGTACCACTACATGCTAGCATCCATGAAATAATCCAATGTCGGTATTAGCATCCAGCCATATCTGGCCCCTGTGATGAAAGCAGATGTGTACACATTAGTGAGAGCATCCCTTTAGGAGATCTCATTAAATTGCTGGATCACAGCAGTGTCCAATCAACAGTATCCACAGCGGATCCAGAGGTATATTTTTTTTATATCTTGGGGGCTCTATATATGAAGCTTATTTTTGGATTCACGCTCTGAATGTTCCCATGCCTGTTGAAACCCAGACCTATCCCAACAGACAGCCTTATCTTGGGTCTCAATAGCATATTTTGAAGCAACACTGATTATAATCGAGCAAGGTCAAGAGATTAATGGATCAGTGAGCTCATTAGAACCACACATGGTGATCTTGTAAACTGACATCAAGAAACAGTGTACTTTCTTCTTTTACTTTTAACCCGATCAAAAAGGAAAATATCTGCAGTTTGGACATAGGGGGAAAAAAGACACAGCTTGTATGGTTGAAGGTTTTAAGATGCTGGTGGTGCATCTGGGACCGGCACACCAACCCTGCCGTGACACTATCGCCAGAGTCAATCTACAATATGCTGATTCTATCATAATAAAGAAAATTGGCTCAATCCCCGAGGAGAGGGGCCCTAATAGAAAATAATTCTGCCCTTGAAACACTCTGGGCCTGGCTTTGATTAGATGATGCTATCTTTGTTTAGACTTGAGCATCTGGGGCAGGACCATGTGTTCATATATTTAATTAAAATACCATTGCCTGCCCTGACAAAGGGTACTTATCTCATCAAAGTGTTCACCCTGGATTTTTTCTCTTAATTCAAAAGATTATCTTTGTTGATTGGCCATAGAGGTGGGATGGATGGGGGCAATGGTTTGGAATCTATTGGCCTGTCAAAGTACTGGCTCGTCTGCTGTCCACCTTGACTGCGAGCCAGGCATCATCACTGCAGGCCATCTGGCTCAGAGACAGAACTATTTTACCTTTATCACCGCATTTTTATCATTCATCTAGAGGTGTGCGAGAGCATAATTACAGTGTCATTATGGTTGTCACAAGCTTGCGACAACAAAATTTGTATCACTGACCCACCAAAAATGACCTCTGTATGCCTCTACAACAAGCCTCTGTTACTCCTGATACACTTTAAGAGTACAACACATACGGGCTTAAAATATAGTACAGTAACACTTATTTCAAGTACCATAATTGTTTTATTTTTCATATTAATCTGCACAGTATTATTTCTCAATTAATCTGTAAAAAGTAAGAAAATAGCAGGTAATGCCTGTTCTAATTTCCCAAAAACCAAAGAGATATAGGAGACAGGGAATGGTTATGAAGGCCTTGTTTAGCAGTTATTTCTCACATGAGGTATTAGTGCCTTACGGCAGACACAGCCACATTTTTAAGGAAAAAAAAACAATTTGTGGTAAGACAGCATTGTCCAAAATTAACTTTTTGATTCATCAACAAAGGAGACTGGTAGATAATGAAAATCCACCAGACAAGCATACTTTCTACAAGCCAAAATAATGGTAATAAGCAGAAGACCGGCAACTAATAACAGTTACATTTATTTCGAACATGCATTTTTTTACCAGACAAAATGTATGCATATTGAGTTTGACCTCAGTTTTGAATCATTTAAAAATGATGTAAAAGAACAACTGAATATAATCAGTTACTTGGGGAGTTATTAAATGAGAACATAACGGGGTTTGCCGATAACTTGATTTGATCTTTAAATAGAATTTTTAAAATCTGCCTGTAAAGATGGATCGGATATTGTTAAGATTTAGAGTCCATTAAATAAAAATCCTCTTTGTATTTTTAAGGTAATTTCAATATAGATTACTGAGTTTAATACATGCACTTGAATGCACCATAGCAGCTACCAAATGCTTTGCCATACAATGTAAATTTTAATTATTAATGTAGTTTTTAATGTTTACAAATTGCACCTGAATGCAACATGAAGTCTCTGTTGCTGTACCTTTGACAGACAAAACACAGAGGCACGTGACCATAAATGACACCAAAATGCTGTAGACTCTTAGCAGTTTTTTTTTTTTTGTAACTATTTTGATCGAAACATTCACCAGGCAGTTAGGCGGACAGCCATCTGGGATTTACTCGCCAGACAGAAAATCTACCTGCATTTGACGTAGGCGGGTGATAATTTCATCAAAATTAAATCCCATTTTTCTGTGTCTATGCAGATATCTTTCCTGCAAGTTGTTTGTGCTAATGTTTCAGCTGTTAGCTGTAAAGGAAGCTACTTTGTGGTTATCAGTGTCTGTGTTGCATATGTACATAATATACATATGCGAGTGTTGAATAAAAAGCTTTCAACCTCTTAAGCTTTTGTCATAATCCTTATTTCATAAAGTTACATCTCACCTCTAGCTATGTTACAACTAACCCCGACAAAGGGGTGAATTGTGACATTTCAGCCCTTTTGTTTGAGACTAAACCATGCCTTTTCTGTCTGCGTGCCAGAGATAACAGCTACAGTGCATCATTTAATACAAGACACATGTAACCAGTTGCAATCACAATTTGACTTGACTGACTTAAAAGAGCTCCAAGATGCACACAGAAATGTCGAAAATGTTACAACCATCCCCAGTCTTCCTCTAATGTCTTGCTTATTCAACCATCAGTCAAAAAGCAGAGCAAAACATAAAATCCTAACATATGAAAGCTGGATGCAGGGAATCTTTGCTTGACACATCACTAAAATGAATAATCAATTATGAAAATAGTTGCAGCTTAAATTTCTATCAAGCAACCAATTGAGTAATCAACTAATGATTTGTGCTCTATATGTAAGCATGGTTTAAAATGACTGTATCATCAAATGTGTGTCCTGACTGTAGGGGTAACATCTGATCTGAAACAACACATAGACACACAAAATTTCCTCCTTGAGTAGATAATTAAATGAATCAAGAACATCACTTGAAAACCTCTTAAATGTTAACTGGGTTTTTACATGAAGTGGTTTTGAGAAAAAATGTTTTCTAAATTAAAGAGACGACATTTGCACAAAAAAAAGTCACTTGAATTCCCATGCAATTCATTCAAAATTTACTGAAATTCGGAACTTATCTCGTATGCTGG
The DNA here is from genome assembly GCF_008729295.1 of Plectropomus leopardus. Classification (NCBI taxonomy): domain Eukaryota; kingdom Metazoa; phylum Chordata; class Actinopteri; order Perciformes; family Serranidae; genus Plectropomus; species Plectropomus leopardus. Next base: position 11,359,611 of record NC_056485.1, on the reverse strand, counting down.
CTTAAAAAGTAACTAAATACATTGATTAAATGACCTGTCAAACTACATCCCATTGGATAAAATCAACAACAACATAAACAACTCATCACCACAACCTCAGCATGTGATTAAATTCACTCTGGTAAGCAGTAATGCAGTGTATCTGTCCAGGGCTTTTATTGTGAATGGAAAAAGTGCAGCTAATGCACTGTTGTTGACAATGAGTGGTGCAATAAAGAGATTGCCATCTTGGTTCAAACTGCGGGGTCTCCGTATTAATATTTCATAACCTTCATTAGAATAATTGCAACCTACCTAGCAGCAGACGGTGGCAGGTGATAGTTTCGCGGATCAGCTGTTGTTCCATACAGTAAACAGCGCATTTAAACGAGGAGCACTCCTGATGGTCAGGTTCTGCCGCACCGTGTGTGTGTGTGTTGGGGATACAGACAGCAGAGAAGCAGCAGAGCCAGGCGCCCCTAAAAGACAAGAGACTCTTACATGACTGTTTTGGTAGAAACATTTACGCACATTGTTAATGACATGAATTTTCTTGTCTGTTTGTCTGTTTTTTAATTACTGGCACCATGGGGTGAAGGATGGTTGTAAGGGTAGGCCTTTAGTGGGCAGAGCAAAGTGGGTACAGTTGTCTAATGAACTTTCATCTATCCATCTTTCTGAAAGTATGATACACCTGAAAAAACTAAAAAAGTGATTCAATTGTTTTAATAAAAACAGTGGGTATTTTTGCAACTGCAGTCCTTACAATAATTAAGGCCTGGCAAAGACAGGTATTATATCAACCCCATTAGTCCAAATATTGTAATGTAACACAGTAAAGCTTTTGATCACAACTTAAAAGTTGTGAGATCCAATCACACTAAATGACAGAAAATCACCATGCATCACCTTATCTGGTTTGTCAAGGTTAACATGCTGCAACATCTCAACTCATGTCTGGACTGACTGTAAACAAGACTGCAGCTGAATAAATTTATGAGCTTTCAGGCCGCTGAGACCGTACTAAGAAATAAGGAACATGTGAACTCAACATGCTGCAGTAGTCTTTCTGCTTATGTATACAGTAGCACACTCCATCCCGTGACCTGCAGTAAAGAACAAAAATTCCCTGGACAGCCATTACCATGTTCCAGGGTAGCATGCTCCTTCTCCTGTGGCCTTTGCACTGAAAATTATCCTCCAAATTAACTCACAGAGGATCCTAGTGAATGTCACGTAACCTGTTTGCCCGTGGCATGAGGGGCCTGTTTGCTTCTCCCCGGTGAGTAAGTGTTGTGATACTGTCAGGCATTAAAGAGGGACGAGGGCTTTTGCTGCTTATCCCTTCTGTCATAAAACAAGGCTGGGATGGGACATGATGAAGTACATTTACAAGGGAGCAAAGTGACAAGGGAGACCGGGAGTGAGTTTAAGATACGGAGCTCTGTATGAGGGGCACGCAGAAGAATTTGGATGACATTCATAAGATTGAAATACAAAACTACATGGATTAGGGAGAAAAAAACGCTCTTTGAAACAAACTTTTGAGTGACTAAAACAACAATGCAAACTCCTCTAAAACGTCACATCAAGTGGCATGCTAATAAGCAGTATTTGTCAACACCGGTTCATATTTTTAAAGCAATGATTCAATTTATCAAGTCCTTCATCGCCAGGACAATTAGAATAAAAAAAAATACTTGTACTAATACTTGTTGTATTCATTAGTATGATTATTAATAAATAAAGTTGTTTTTTTAAGCAAAACTGCCAAAAATGCTTCTCAAATGTTTCAAATTCTGTTTTTTTTTAATCTTCTATGACTGAACTGAATATATTTCGGTTCTGGGCTGCTGATTGGATAAAACAAGACCGTTACAGTTGTCAGCTTGGTTTCTGGGAAACTGTGATGGGCAATTTTCTTTTTTTTCTGACAAATTACAAACTCAAATGATCAATCAAAAATAATTGTGGCTGCAACCCTGATCATTTAAGAGGAGTGTAGGCTAATATTGCTGCCAGATTCAACTGTAACCACTGTGCCTCCTTTACACAGCAGTTTGTTTTCTTTATCTTCCCCTTAATTGTTGGAGCGTTTCCTGTGGTGTCAAAAAATAATAATTTTACAGTTGTTTTGATAGATGTGCCTGCTATTAGGTCACAGATGATTCTGCCTTATTTTTTTTTTAGTGTTTTTTGTGGTGGCAAAAAAAAAATAATTTTACAATTGATTTGACAGATGCACAGGCAATTTGGCCACACATGATTCAGACCTTTTTTTTTTAGATGTAATTCAGCCACCTCACGTTGTTGTTATTTCATGTTTTTCTAAACTAATATTTCATAGAACTGCACACCAGCTGCCAATACTTTAATGTCATTCAATGTACCCCATCTGCAGTATTCATAATTGTAATGAGGTTACTTCAGAATTCATTCGGGAGCAGCTGACATTTCCATGTTGACCCTGTTGTAAGTTGACCTTAACACAACCTTTGCATTACATATAATGGTGGGCCTCATCAGTGCTGAGGAGCAGTTAACTACATGGAATTACATTAGTAGCTTAAATTTTCAGTTGTGTTCTGGTAGTGCAACTAAATTCAAAATTGCATAGTGATTCAAAGAGTTAAATTACTCTTCCCATTTTTTGTGTAGTTTACTGATAAAAATACAAACAATTTGGGGAAATAAAAGAAAAGAAATTACTTTCTATTTTTGTATTTACATTGTTTGAACCCCCTTTGACCACAATTTGTCACAAGCATTGATTATTTCTATTTATTAACAAATGTTCAGAGAAGTTGTTGCATATTATTTATAAGATAGCTTGCTATACTCACCCTATATACTCACACACTTTATAACACCCCCACCTGGACTCTAGTTTCAAGAGTGCAGGTGTCTGAGTGACACTGTTTACTCACTCTCCTTGCACTTGTCCAAGCGTTTCCAAAAAGTGTAATAAACTCAACTAAGTGTCTTAAATTGAGTGTCATTTAGGCAGAATAAACAGTCTGGTTACAAATTTACATTAGACTCGACATCAATTCACAATTTATCAAACTCAACACCTTGAAACCTCTTCTCTAGTAATTGTCTTAAATGGTGAGTATTAATGCCACATTTTTAATTAACTGTCCAATGAAACATGAAACTCACCTTTGTGCGTCTTGTCCAGGCGTGGTTTCGACCGCAGCATGGCGTGTAAACCTCTATCGTCATTTTAAGTCACCAAAATGTTTAGTACTTTCCACTTTTGAGACCGGGGAAATGTTTTCTTTGGATAGTAGCTACCTTTTCTCAGCTAGCCGTTTTTAACGCCATTGTAATTCCGCGTTTCTGTCTGCGCGATTGCGACGCTGCTCGGGCTTAACGTCCCATTTAAGACGTCTCGAGGCGCTTTCTACTTCTGTTATTTCCTCCGCAGTTAAAATAGGTAAACTAACATAACATCGTGTTGGTTAAACTTAGTCTATCCGTCACTTTTACAGCTAACTAACTGGAGCAGAAAGTTCAGCAGGTGGAAACGTCAAAGCTCATTAGCCATGCGTGCGCTAAAAACAACCCAGAATGCACTTCGTCAAAGTCTCGCGTGGCCCACACCCTACCATAATCAATATCATTAAGCTATTGGAAATATTTAGTTCAATTGCAAAGTGAGGAAGCATCAGAGAAAAGATTTTATATAATATTAATAGCACTATTTTTTCTTTTTTTTTTTCTTTATGATTATTGACTGAAATTACACGCATGATATTTTTTTTCTTCTTCCCCTCAAAGCGTTTTCAGCATTGTCTCTACATAATATTAGGCTTTAATCTAATTACATGGGAGTGAACCAAGTCCTCATTTTTGTGCTTGTAGCCTACCTGCATATTTGACTAATAATGCATAGTCTAATAAAGGTTATATGTCGGCTCTAAGCACAAAAAAAAAACAGATTGACTGTTTTCAGTCGAGATTAATATAATACTATAGTTATATAATAATATAGTACTGTAGGCATAAAGGGAAGTTAAGATTTACATACTTGAAAAATGTAGTTTTACCAAGTTTCTGTGACCTTCCTCTTTTATCAGGAACATTGTGTTGCAGTACTGACCAGACTTTAATATCTGAAGTACAGCCACAGCCCAAATTCTTGAACACTTTGGGCCTAAAAGTGGCAAACACTGACAACCCCCCCCTCCATCTTAAATCAATGTTATCTTGACTAAAAAAGCAGGAGAGGTATTTTCTTTTATGTGCTAAGGCGGTCAAGATGTCCCAATACACAAAGCTGGAGATGACATTGATTCACCTTTCATTTGGAATTCGGCCAGGCATTCAGCCATTGATTTTTTCACTAGGGGGCGAGATATGAAAAAATGTGCCATTTTTGTGTATCGCATCTGAGCTATCCACTGTTTGTTGTTCACTTGGCATGCAAGTGTTTCTCCAGTTGCTTGTTCCCATTCACTCACATATCCATACATGCAGATTCACGTCCTGAGACACACACCATATGTGAACGCACATATCCACAGCTGCTCACAGACACGTGTGGACGCGGATGGCAGACGACGGCTTTCCAATAACATCTCCTCCGCCAGACAGCTTGCAAATGGACACTTGTCCTTATCAGCACATCCACAGTGTCTCTACTCCACTTTCTCTCCTGTGCTAAAACAGATCTCTCCTGTGTAATTGGATATACAGTCATCACAGAAGACAGGAAAGCGTAAGCTAGTGATAACTTACAGAAGATAACATATTCTTAATTCAGTGGTGTCAGACGAAGGTCCCTGAAACAGACATAAAACAGTGTCATTTTCAGTGCCACTGTAAACAGATTACACTGATTTTTACAAAATAAAGTACAACTGATGGCTTTCATATATAGTTAAATTAAAGATAAAATCATATAAATCAGTCATGTACAGCGGTGGAAGAAGTATGCAGATCCTTAACTTAAGTAAAACTTCTAATACCATACCCAATGCAAAAAAGGACCCAATGCAGAAAAATCTGGAAAAAAAAAGAAGAAACAGAACTCCTGATAACCTAAAAAAAAAAAAAACACACTCAAATTTATTTTTTAAAAATTTTGAAAAACCCACCAAAAATAATCTATTTTTTCCCAAAACAATTCAAAATCATTTTATAATATATGCAGAAAAACCTACAATTATATTTAAAAAATCTTGATAAAACTTAAAATTATTTAAAAACAAACAAAAAAAAAATTAGAAAAATCAAACAAAATACTTGGCAATTTATTTTCTGTCAAATGACTTCTCGTTGCAGTTGTGCTTATATTAACGTTTGTGTGGTGCAGGGAAAAGTACAGTATTTCTCTCTGTTATGTAGTGGAGCAGTATAAAATGGCATGGAAATAAAGAAAACACAAGTACTTCTAATATGTACTTTTGTACAGTACTTGTGTAAATTTACTTTGTTAAATTCCACCACTGCTCATGGATTAGGAGATTGTAGGATATGAGATTGGTAAAGTGCTGGAGGAGGGGTGCAGGGCGATCGCCCTTAACTGTCAGCAACAAGGATATCTCCACTCACATGGACTGTCGAATGAAACAGCTTGCCAGAGAAAAGCTTCCACAGGGGCTCGGATGTGTTGTTTCTTCTATCATCATCAGCATATGCTCCATTGTCTGTTAAAAAAGGTTTGAGAAGTGTAAATAAAGTCATGTTTGACAATTTTTTTTAAGTCTTAAATTTTAAAACACAAAATAAATACAGCTAATATTAACCTTTTGACAACTAGAGTGACATCATTTTTCTTGTGCTGCTTTCAGAAGCTTTTCACAAGTTTTTTTAACCTTTGAACTCTGAGAAAATTGGTGTGATTTTTTTCAGAAACATGGGGAAATGTTCCACAAATGATAAGAAATTAGTAGATTTAGAACACTATTTTTAAAAAGCTAGGGAAAATGTCTACAAGGTAAAATTAAAAAAAAAAAAAAATAGGGAACAGTGTATTTATAATTATCATAATTACACATTTAAAGTTGTTACATAATTATTGTGAATTTTTTAACAAATTTTTGAAGGTTATTTCTCTGTTGTTTTTTTAATTCTTTTTTGTCATTTATTTTTTATTATTACTATAATTATCAAGCCAATTTGCTTAGGTTTCAAAGGGTAAAATTTAATCTCTACCGCAACATTTAATGAGTGAGACAAGTTCCAGAAAATAGCTCAAATACTGTATATTGATTATTTCTTTAGGAGGGCTCTACTTTTAGAGTGCTGAGCTTATGTGAACACTTACTTTGTGGTTAGGGAGCAAGCAGAAAACCTTTAGTAATTAAGGTTTTCAGTCTTAAGTCTGATGGCCCGCCAGTAAAAATCAATACACACTTGAGCAAGTCAGAAAATATTCTCACATGAGCAAACAGCATGAATTAAGGATACTGCTTGACTTGAAAATATCATACATCGACTGCAATCTGTGTCTTTTTATGTGCCAGTAAACATCTGTGTGGCATTACAAGCCTGCAAAGCCAATGGGAAACAAGCTGCAGTGCTGCTTATTCACCATGGCATTTTGTGCCGCGCAAGCATGTTCGTGGGTAGCGTAGGGGACCCAGGGTGGCTTATGAGCTTGCATAACAACTCTTTAATAAAGTGGATAGGGGGACAGAGTCACATCTTCAGCACATTTCATGAACTCGCCCTGGTCTGCAAATGCCATTCAAAATGATGCGGTGATGACGGCCCAGAGCTCTCTCTGTCCACCAAAGTCATATCTCTAAGTGAAGATCCACGCTCGAGCATATGGGCCAGAGAAAGCACTGGAGCTCATCTCCCCTCCCCTCCATCTCTTGACGCAAGATCCAGGCTGCAATAAGAGGAGCCAAACATCTCTGGCAATTTCTCACAATGACTCAGCCATCAATCACAGTACCAGCTCTGTGAAAATGGGCTGAATTCTCCCTTTCTTCCTGCAGCATGTTACAGCACAATATAGTGAGTTACAATAGGCAAGCATGGTGCGAAAGAGGTGCAGAAAGCCTGTTATTGGTCATTACACAGTGTTGCAATGAATTTATTACTCCACTGGGAAGGCAACTACAGAATACAGCATGTCATGGATTTTGTAATCTCAATTTATAGCTGTAATGATATTTAAATATTATACCGTATAACCCAAATCATTAGGACCATGAATTAAATGTATGGATTAATTCACATTTTAAATTCAGCCCCTTATCTGTGTGTTGCTGAAATATCGTGCTTAAAAAATGTTCATCCCGTTCATCATTTAATTTGTTCATTTAATTTTTACAATGTAATGTCGAATGCAAGAACTTATTTTAAACCGGTACCCAATCAGCACATAGCACTAACTAACATGATGGCTGCCGCGCGGCAAACAGCGGAAGACTGCTGTTCGAGGCCAGCAAAAATGGGTGTTTTTAAAAGGGGACGAGACATTTCCAGCTGTGTTTGTTGCAAGAAAGCTGGTATGATTTATAGAGAGTTTGGGACATTTCCTGCCTTGTTTGTAGTGACAAATCTGCAGAATTTTTATTGAAAGTTTGGGACATTTCCACTCCTGTCTGTAGCAACCAATCTAGGTATTTTTTAACGACAGGGTCGAAACATTTCTAGCTGTGTTTATAGGGAAGAAAGAGGGTACATTTTGACTTCAGTTTGGTATATTTCCCGCTGTGTTTGTAGCAACAAATGTGGGTATTATTTAAGACATAGTTTGGGATATAACCATCCTCGTTTCTAGCGACCAACCAAGACTTTGGGACATTCTCCGCCATTTTGGCAGCTACAAAAGTAGGTATTTTTTAACAAGAATTTGGGACATTTTCAGTCATGTTTGTAGCAACCAAACTGGGAATTTTGAGCAAAAACATTGATTTTTAACCCTGTTTTTTGTGCCTAAACTTGACCACAGTTGTTAACCACAGCTCTGCCGCAACACAAAACTGAAAAATTCAAATGTAAACAAGGCTCAACATACATGCAATCTGCTACATAATAAATGCACAAATGTAACATATTGTTATTGATGCCGATAACATTGTGAGCATGACCATTCTGTGTTTCAGTTTCTATGGCATGAAACAGTTAAATACTGTGAGAGACAAGTTACTTTATGGGTTAGAACATACTTACGCCTCTTCATATCCTCTGCCACGATGGTGCGGGTGACTTTCACGGCTCCTGCTCATATCGAACAAATTTAAAACATACAGTATCTGAAAAGAATTAATTGGTTACACCAGCAATGATATTGAAATATTTATTACAGCTTATGAAATCACTGCTTCTATTGTAAAGCAGACCAGAGCATACAGAGCACATCCACTGTTGCCAGGCCAAAAATTCATTTGGCACTAAAATGGACAGAGGGCTAATGAGGGATATTAACTGATAATTTAAAAAAAAAATGAACTGATTGTTCTATCATTTGGAGGTCCTTCACTGTTATCCATATAAAAAGAGTTCCAAGACCCAGACAAAACACCAGAGCTTCTGTCATAGCTAGGTGATAAATCTTAATCAGTAATTTATTTGTTGGCAAACAAGTTTCACTGTTACAACAAATATTAGTTATGAGGTCATTCAACTTGGAAACCATTACAAAAAGGAATAAATAAGAAGCCATAATCATAGCCAATAATAAAAACTTATCTGTGCCACTAAACGTACTTCCACCCTCCACTTTTATTACTGTTTATTTAAACAAATAAATAAATATATTTTCTCCTCGAGGAAGAAAAACAAAAACACTTCCAGTTTTTCTCACTCCATAAGCTCTTTCTTTAATAAGTAAAACAACCATCTTCCTTTTTTTACACAAGTGCCTAGTGCTCATCATTGTTCAATTTGTTCTCTTTCTGAGAAGCACAAGCGTTTTCTGAATGCCAATAGAGATGCAGAATGCACTTTGAACCTTTCTGAGGGACACCTCATGATTAACTTGGACTTTTTTTGTCTCCTCGATGGTCTGCGAATCAGAGCTCTGCTATCTACACAGTAAAAAAAAAAAAAAAAAAAGGAAAGAGAAATCAAACTGAAACAGAAAATAGACCGTGAAACAAAGATGAATATGAAGCACAAAAATGCTTGCACGGTAAGTGTTTTGTCGTGATATTTTTTGTGTTATTTTGCATCTATTTAGATGGTCATTTGTTGGAAAGTGATAAAAGAGGAAAACAAAAAAAGACTGGTACCAGAAACCCAGAAAGGCCAGCACAACAGAACAAAATTGCTCCTAACCACTACATTTACAGAGACAAAGGGTTTGCTTGGAACAAAAAAAGCATACTATTGTGTGCAATGCTAGTTATCTGTACAATTACATAGAAATATCTCATAATTCTCTTATTAGTTTTTTTTCTCCCTCTTTTAACAACTGTTATTACAGTAAAATGAAAGAAAAAAAGAACAGCTATGCTTGAAAGCATACAATCAATAATTCCTTCTCGGTAATTGTTCAAAATGTGTTTGTGTTTGTTGTTTTTTTTTGTCTTTTTTTTTCATTGAAGGGACACTTCAGCAAACAAAATGTGCTGCAACTCACCAAAGAGGAAGAAAATCTTTCAAAAAGTCAATATAGATACAGAAGTATAATAAAATAGTCCTTTTTTTAAATTTCCCATTTATTCTGGTGAAGTCTATAGTTTAGACTTGTATAGTTTGGGGCTACACAGTTCAGTTTGACTGTCAGACTATATCTCTGAGACCTAAAAATCCTGTGTGAGTAATTGTCTCTTTTCACACTGAGACAAAACACGCCAAACCACACAGGGTCGGAGGGGCGGGGGGAACACAACATCAACAGATTCCTGCAATGTTTAACAAATATAGTCACATATTAGCCCCCATATCTAGCAATCATTATCCTGTTTGTGGTCAGTAACAGCGAGAGTACAGTCATTTGCTCTGCCTCAGTCTTCGGGATACAGAATAAAAAGAAAGGCTACCACTGCCAACGACTGATGGAACGAGGGGACACGGGTAAGAGGACTACGGTAATCGGAGTGACACTGGAGAAGAGGGAGGGTGTTGGGCCTATAGGCTGGTGACCAGGTGTGAGGGCTCCGGCTGGGCCTCTTCTGGAGATAGATCCTCTTTGTTTGGCGGCACGATGAAGCCGTCGCTGCTGCCCCGTCCTAGATGGTAGTAGGAGTGCAGCTGATGGAGGTGGTTACGTGAGCCCAGGTTGGGCATGCTCTTGTAGTAAACGTCGTCCGAGCTGGCCTCTGGGCTCTTGGCGTCCCCACTGTCCTTGGAGCCATCGGCAGACTCTCCAGACACGTCGGGCAGGCCGGGCAGCATGGGCATGCTGGTATAGAGGGAGTCTCTCTGGTGGTTGTGGCTGGGTGACGAGCCTTCATCATCGGTGTGCTCGTTAGTGAGTAAAGGAAAGAAACTTTCGCTGTTCTCCTGGGGGATCCTCCTCCGAGATGAGGAGGAAGTGGTGGCGGATGAGAAAGGGTGGTGGGGCAGCGGAAGGGGTGGCGGCGCTGACTGGTGGAGGTGATTGTTAAGGTTGTCCACCGCCTGCAGTGTCGGGGGCGGTCTTTGAGGCAACAGCGGGGCATGAGACTCCTCGCGGATTAACTCTAGGCCCAGGCCTTCGTCATGGTGAGGACCAAAGGTGGAGTGGTCGTCCAGGCCCAGCGCCACATTCATGCCCATCCCCACTCCCAAGCCCATCCCGTAGCCACTATCCTTGCCGCCGTTGCTGACGTTATTGACCAGCTTATTCATAAGGTTCCGGTTCTGCTCGGTCGAGCGCTCGTGGGAATTGTTGAGGTAGGAGGGGATGTAATTGGAGGTGAGCTCTTTCAGGATCTTCTTTTCCAGGGTGGTCTCCTTGTGGTTATAACCCCGATCAATGATCTGGACGCAGTCACTCATGTACTCGGCGCTCGCAATGCTGTAGCTGTTGCCATGGTTACCATTCAGTGGTAGAGTATCCATGACACTTGTATCCCGGGCATTGTTCAGGATTCCCTCTGGAATGACAAACATGGGTTGGGTTGGGGGGTAGAGCGGGCGAATGAGAAGGGTGAAATCTGATGGGATGTAATTGCCACAGCTAAATGTCAGAACAGTTTTACAAACACAAATTACATCCATCAAATACTGTAGCCCCTTTATTCTGAAAATATGTCCTGAACCTCCATCACCCTCAGCACCTTATCATCCACAATTCTGTAAAGTGCACTTTGTAGAAATGAAGACCCTACAGTATTTGGATTAGGCAAAACATTATAGGGACAGTTCAGGTTTTTTTTAAGTGGGGTGCTAGGGGGTACTTATCCATTGTCAGAATATTTTATACAGTAGATTTCAGTCAGCACGCCCTGAGTTTGGGGAAGCAGGCTGGATTTTGAAACAGAAGCTAAGCAATGTTCTGCTATGAAGAAGTCAATAACAATTTGTATTTTAGCCACCTAAAAAGAAGTCAGGGTTCCCACACATTTTCATGGATAGAACTTCAAAACTTGTCCATGACTTTACAAGGACCTCAATAATAATAATAATAAAGGTTTTTGTCCCATTTGGCCTGCATATTTCAAACTTATCAGACTCAAACTCTACTTAAAATCATTACATCTGACTGCCATACATGAAGGGAAAGCCAGAACACCAGAAGAAAAGTAAGAAATGTGCATGATATATTGGCTTCAGTGTTCCGCTGAAAATCGCCGTCTGACATTAAGGGAAAGCAGTGAAAATATTCTAAATATGGCATACACTTAAAGTGATATGTATTTTTTTGGGTGGGACTTTTTTTTGAGTGGCTAAAATTTATTGTCTTGTTGACCCCATCCACAGCAGTACATTGCTCAACTTCTGTGTCGGACTCCAGCCTGCTTCTCCAAACTGGGGGTGTACCGACTGATCTACTTCATGTGATACACTATGGATATGTATACCATAAAGCCCCACTTGAAAAAATCTGAACTTTCCCTTTAAGCACAATATCTACAAAGGCGCCTATAAACTGAAAATATGAACATCATACACACTTACCTTGTCACAAATATATCATTTTCTAACACCCAATTTCACTTTGCATTATAGATTGTTCTATGGCAGTGATGAAAACATTGATATATGTACGACACGTGACAACACAAAGCACAGCACAAAACACTAATGCACCACATTCAAGCAGACAAAAATCATAGTCATGCATTTAACACTTAAAGTGAACCAGAGCAACAGCTGTAAATTTGGACCCCAGCCATATTGTCCCATATGAGCATTGCAATATAACACTGTAATACTGGGGGGGAAAGTAATTTATTCATGTCTGCTTTGTCCGTGTGAACATAACTAGCATTTTCTCCAGACATGAATTAGTTAAAGCACTTCAACCCACACTGGAAGGAAGGAGACTTTCTGTTCTCTCTGTTGCATGAACATGTAGATTTCATTTTTCATCAGTTTGACCAAGTCTGTGCCATCAGCATCAAAGCAACATTTTTTGACGATAATTCAAACTGCATCAGACAAGGCCATCCAGCTTGTTAAGAGTGTCAAGCCCGCAAGTTTGACCTCTTGAAAATTTGACAAGACTCATTTCGGAGACCTTCAAAAAGTGTATTGGCTTGATCAAAGTGAATAGTAGAAATAAAGTGCATGAACAAAGGCACGGATGTTCGATATCCACTGAAGAGAATGCAGATCAATTTATATCGACGTGCCTTATGAAATGTTTAGGTGAGTCTGAATGTTGACTATAATTGGATTATTCAGAGTAAAACGTGCCAATGGATATTTGCCTGGAAGACGCAGCAAATGCCTGAAGTCTTTTTTACATCAAGCAGTGCCAACTACAGTAAGCAGCGCAATTCAAGATGTGATTGAAACTGATTTGAACAGGTCTATTTGAAATGGTGAGAGCCTTTGTCATAAAAAGAACGTTATTACTTCCAAAGGGAATGACATTCTGTTTTCATTACCCCTTTGTCAGCATCGAGTGAAAAGAAAGTAAAGCCAAAGTCAATTACATTTGATAAGCAATGTTTAGTTTGACTCCCATACTTGTCTCTCTGTAGGGCTCTTTTAGGGACAGCATGAGGGGAAGGAAAGAAGAAAAAGAAAACACAATAAGCATAAGAGTGACAGAAGAGAAATGTGCACATACAATATGCTGATGACGCATCAAGAAAAATGTTTCTGGAATGCAACTGTTTTATGTCACCATGCAAAGAACCACAACATATCTATTAACAAATATAGAAGACGTTTTGCTGTAACTTGTTTTGTTTTTTTTGGCAGGATCCTTGGGGTAAAACATGGCAGCAGTACTTGAGCATCGAATGCAGCAGTAAATCTTTTGATGCATTAGCATTTTCATCCTTCCAGATATTTCTTGTACATCTATGGCAATGTAAGTGAATTATAGCCCTCTGTCACAAGCTCATATGCAGTACTTGTATTACACACATAAATTATGCCCTGATCAAAGCTCTCTGAGCTTTTTTATTTCGTTTTTTCACACGAGTTTCTCAGTTTTACAGACCCACGAAGTTGCAGTGATCTCATATTGACTGCTGAAGAGTTGGAATAAAATAATAATAGGTCTGCATGTAGAAAAATCACATTTCAATAGCCCAGACTAAAGTGGATTTCTTGTTGGCTGATCATAGATAGTCTCTAACTCTCAGATCTAAAATTTATATTGGTATTATAGTCAAAAACCAAAAAAGTGAAAAACCAATCCCTTTCTAAAAAAAGCTAAATAAAGCGTAGATAAATCTATGTTGATTTAATTTCCTTTTTTAAAAATATATGGCAATAAATTCAATTAACCCGTTCAGATCCACCCTCCATTCCAATGGAAATAACTTTTCTCGGATGTCTAGACTTACGGTAACAGTCATCTTACTCCTCCCAAATGCACAGACTAATTTGTGGGATTCTGTAAGGCATTCAAAGTGTTCCCCATCATCTAATGTTGACTGCAGTGGAGCCACGCCTCTGTTTTTAAAAAGTTTGGATGACCGTGAGGGAAGAAGGAAGAGCATGGCGTGTTTCAGTCTATAAATGATATTGTTAAAATACATAATTTGTGTCTAAACAGTTTTAAAGTGAATATTAGATGTTATTTTACTTTTACATGTAAAAAAAAAAAAAACGTGAAAGATTTAAAGATTTAGTCAGGTTTCTTTCAAATCTGAGTGTCACCAGAAAATGAAGAAAATACAGTTTAAATGGGAAAATAATGTTTTGATTTCATTTTCTAACAAAACAAAACAACTTATGCTGATTATGTTCATAGGATATATATATATGTGTGTGTGTGTTAATGTGTGTGTGTGTGTGTTTGTGTGTGTGCTTTGAATAAACTCATGTTTTAATGGTCTGTTCAGAACATTTATTATCATTTATACTATTAGATGGTTCCTGTGTTAACTTTCTTTGTCTATCAGAAAGGACAGAAAAAAAACATAAAGCATCTTAATCAAAAAAACAATTTGTGAGTGCATTTAGAATAGAGCACTGTTTTGAACATAATTGGTTTCTGAACAGGTTAAATGTTTCACATAATGGGGCAATTTTGCATTTTAAGGAGGCAGAAAATGAAACTATTTATGCCTTATTAAGGGGAATTATTTCAACATAATATTATAAATGTTTTGTATTTTGAATTTAAATAGATCACAAACAACAATGTTGGACAATCCAACAGCAGCATAAAAAGAAAGAAATGCTAAAACTAAAAACAGAGACAGAGGACATGGCACACAAGCTTCACCAACAACATTACAGCACATTTAAAATAAATGACTGGGGATGTATCCGGCTCCCTACAGCCACTCATTCTTGATCATTTTCACAATGTCTTTATTAGCCAAACAGCCGTGTGTGTAACCGAATCGCATGGCCTTACAGAAGCCAAGATACACCCCCAAAGAAAAACCCCACAGCAGGACAAACCTGTGGGGTTTTTGCAATACAGCTTTAGTTTGTTCAATGCTAACACACAACATCTAGAGCAGTGTTTTTTTTGTTGTTGTTTTTTTTAATCAAAGCCCTGTAAAAACCCTCAAGGGTGAACACTGGCATTTCAGCTTAGTGCAAGTCCATTACTTTTAACTCTCCAATCATAGAGTTGCTTTCTGTTCCTGGGCAGGAACAAAGATGTGCAACCTCACAGTTTCTTCAGGACCACACAGGAGAAAAAAAACACTGCCCTAGCCACAATGTTAAAGAATGAAAAGAAGCTAGCACACCTTGTGTGTTGTACATGCCCAGAGGGTTGTTATAGACTGCCGATTCCCCAAGCAATGTATTATAGGGATTGTTAGTGCCATGAGGACGTAGGAGTGCATTAGGTATAAGATGGTTAGCCATAGCCCCTGGTGCAGCCAGAAAGAGACAGAGTGAGACAGAAAAAAAAGAGAACAAGAGCGTAGAGACAGAAAAAGGTAGGTGGGTAGATAAATTGAGATATAGACAGAGAGAAAGAGAGAGAACATACATATCAGTTGGGCAGATGCAGCTGAGCAATGACAGCCATTAACATCCAAATGATCACATGATCATTAATGTGAGGGGTTTCGCTACATGAAAGTGGCAGAGCTGAGCTGAACTGACATGACTAATGGGACCGATGGAGAGTGTGTTAATTGTATTGTTAATGCTGGCCATTAGTGTTAAGCCTGTTTTTGTGCTCCACATTCAGGCAGCATACTGGTGTTAACAGACATAAATTACAAAGAAGCACCGACATGGTCAACACAACACACGTGCTGCTACATTTCTGTACTCAAACAGCACAGAATACATTAAGAACTCAGGATACTTTTTCAACTTTGAGACTGAAGTCATCTCTATTAATATGTATACAAAATCTCTAGGCAGTGGGTAATGGAGGCGTTCTGGTTTGTAGTCTGTCTGTAGTCACAGTAGACTGATTCAGCATGATTGATTGAGAGAGGTGGAACGCACTGGTCAAATGCAATTTTGAAACCCAACGGCTATCGTAGCTATCAGCTTTTTAAAAATGTATCTTCATTAATATGCAAATATGCGTTTATAGACATTAGTTGAAATGACTTATACATAGTCCCACACTCCCAAAATCTTGGCAGGTGCCCCCAGAGGCTTATTTTCATCATACCAATAGCCGATGGATTCCTAAATTGAGGCTAAAGTAAAAAAAAGAGAAAACAAAATCCTCCAAATTCTTTGAATTGACTGTTTGCTAATCACCTTCTCTGACCAGCAATTGCATAATGGTAAGTATGGCAGGCCTGTTAAGCTTTAAATTTCCCAACTTAACATTTATCCCGATGCAATAAATTTATCTAATAGTATCTTTTTTCAACGCTCAAATGACCAAGAACATAAAGACAGAATTAAACTGTGTTAATCTGCTCTGATCTACTACTATGACCTGAACTACCCCTTACAGTTATTGTTTTTTTAATTTTTTATTTTCATCCTTTTTAATTAACTGGTTAAGCTTAGTTTAACTTAATTAACTAACCAGCTACAGCTAATAAAATCAGGCACCCAGGAAATGTAGCAGGCTCTGAGGCCTATTTTTATAATGGCCAAACAGCATGTAATGCCATTTCTTGACTTTTCTAACTCGTACTGGAATCAAAGATCCATAGAAACAATTTTAAAACAAATTTCAAGAACTATTATCATAGTGAGCTGCATATGTACAGTGCTTGAACAGAAAGCTTGACTGATGTAGGAACAGAAAGAGAGAGGGGGTGAGGCCTGCTCAACAGTCAAACGCTGCTCTATTATTATTGCTTGTGGTTTTGCCAATCTTATGAACTTAAGTGGTCTAATATTTCCTTTCCCTCCAAAGAGCAAAGCTCACATTTTCTCTGATTTTCTCAAGTGCTGAAATAACTTCTGCACATAGTGACATGTCCTCTCTTTGGTCAAGACAGTCATTACTTTGCTCCAACCCTGCATCCAACAGAACACAGGCTCATTTTCTATTTATACGATGCTTCGCCTCAGATACTTTGCTGCCAGGATCTTGCCTGAAGAATGACTCATCAGTTTCCAAACTACATCGCACCACACCAAAGCAACCTTCACAGCCTGAGCCCTGTGATTAGCTGCAGATTTGAGGGCTGCAATCTTGAACATGAATGGTGTAGATTCCCTGATGTTTGTTTTTCTTTGCTGCTGATAAAAATAATTTATTTTCAAGTGTTTGAATACATTATGCAGAATATCAAGAATGCTGAAAAATATTTGGGACTCGCATTCATTTCCTGTTTACAAGATTTTATCCCCCCCCACCCTGTCAACATGATATGATGCTATTATTTGTAAAGCAGCAAATTCAAGACTTGTGAAGGCGATTACATGCGTGTGCTTCCAGTATGCACTGTCAGAGGGGGTAAACAACTTTTATCTGAGGTACGAGTACACAGCAATTAGATCCTCTGGCTGACTGTGCTGTTCTTTTCTAATGCTCTGAATCTGTCAAACTAATGGAGAATGATTTTCATATTACCTCCTGACTGTTCCCATCTTTTCAAAAAGTTAATCTCATACTTTTGAGGGTGTTTTAATTCCAGAAATATTTTCTCATCTTTTAGCATTAATCAAATTTAGAGTTTAGTATTAATTAGACATCATAGAAATTTTCAAATAAATCAGAATATTATTCAGATTTTCAAAAAAAAAAACCCTAATTTGTTGTTGCTGTTTCTGCTTGCCCTAATTACAGTGCATCCCACAAACACAAGCCCCCTTTAGAATTCTCCGATGACAGATCCCCCACTTATTGTGTCTGTGTTTGGTAAATTGGACAATCTCCAAAACAGCACTGATTGTGTGGTGCAATAATCCCAAATGCTGGAAGAAATTGAACATGCAACTGTATCGAGATGATTGCATGACTCCGCTCTTGAGAGGAGCGCAGCAAGAGTGTCAGCTGCAAGCTCGCTTTCAGGTGTGACGGGGGGAGAAGCCGGGGCGTTGAGAATCAAAAGGACGAATCAGCTAGAAATATTCGCTCCTCAACACATAATTCCTTAATAACAACATGGGAGCAGCCGTGGATAAGTGCGACTCTCCTCGCATCTGTTCCTTATGATACTTGTTAATTTGGAACACACTTTCCAGCACACTCTTGAGCTCTTCTGAGTCTCTATCAGATCCAGCCTGGTAAAAAGCCAGGGGTATGAAACTGTGTTAACAATTTCTAGCTCCGCCTTTTGCTTTTATGGAACATCCTTGTAGGCTTAATTCAACTCCCGACCTACAGCCTCTACCTCCCGCCCCAATACAGCCTCTCCACAATGGATAAAAGCTGTGTCTGTTGATGGTGCTAAGCTGAGTGCCTAATTATTGAGATCTTGACACTTCCTCCCTGTGTCGAACATTAATCCATCATTGTAACTATGCATTAGTGTCTACGCAAGCAGGCGCCCAGAGCGAATTTAGAGAGCAAGCAGTGTGGAACTGGAGCCCTCCATCAAGAGATGCGATGAGCGGGGAGAGTGTTAGGGATGGATGCCAGCCAGGGCGGTATTTGCCACTTGATGTCAGATGTAGTCTGGTATCTATTTTCTGTATAACCTGAGAGACTCCGAAGTTAACTCTATTCACTGCGCCGCTGTCAAATGCATTATGGTAAAATACTTTTTATTAACGTGTTCCTGTGAGGGAATTCCACTGAATTGATTTTTTTAGGTTGTTATTCAGCACTTTTCTTGAGAGTGAGCCTGGTTTCACTTGCAGGGCTTTTGCAGTTGGATGGCACAAAGTTGCATCGCTTGACAGGGTGAAAGAAATAAAGACGTAATTTTATCAGCCTTATCAGATGCCCCCAAATTAGAATTTCCATAAACAGTATGATTAGATTATTCTTACTTGCATTTTTTATACTGTTTAGATTTAACTATTTATAATAACATTTTTTATATTTGTAAAATGTCCTTTTATACTGTATTTCCTTGCTGGCCTGTTTTATGTTCATTTTGTCAGTTTTCATGTGAAGCACTCTGTGCTTACAATGTCCTAATTGTAAAACACTTTGTGCTGCATTTCTTGTATGAAAGGTGCTATATAACTTAACTTAACAATACAAATACTAATACTTATACTATTACTATTACTATTACTAATACTTATACTAATTATTATTAATAATGGTACTTGACCTTTGACCACCAAATTCTAATCACTTTATTGCTGAGTGAATGTTTGTGCCAGATTTTAACGAAATTCCCTCAAGGTGTTTTTGAAATATCACATTCACAAGAATGATACAGACAAAGTCACAGTGACCTTGACTTTTGCTTCATGACCACAAAAATCTCATCAGTTTATCAGTGAGTCAGAGTAGATGTTTGTGCCAAATTTAAAATTTTCTCAAGGCATTCTTGGGATATCGTGTTTACCTGAATAGGACTGACTGACGCATGGAGGAATGGACGAACCGACAGACAACATGAAAACATAATGCCTCGGCAGCATAAAATTGACCAGAGGTCTTCAGGTAATACTAGTCTGGTGCAAATAGTGCTAAAGATGTTAAACAGTCTAAGGAGGTAATATGTGGAACAAAATGTGTAATACACTTAAACGATATTAAAAAAAAAATCATTTTAATTGTATGAATACTAAGGAAACAGTAGAAAACAACAACACAACTAAAAATGAGTAGGTGAAATAAGCTAAGGCTTCAACCTACACCCTGTCAGCCTTGCTTCAGTCTGTCACTGCTTTGAAAGTAATGACTTACTGTTATTATTTATTACTTTTTTGTGTGTGTATTTGTGTTGTACAGGTTAGACAAGGATTGGACGAAACTAAATCCAATGAAACCCCTTTTTGGGACTCCTTTCAATGACTAGAAATGATTGAAATGATTTGTTGATGCTTCAAAATAAAAGATGTGATAAACAATTTTCTGGAGCAGTATGACACCAAAGACGGATTTCATCCTTCCAATCTCTGCCTTGTATTCATAATCATGTTCTCTTTCATCCAGGCAAAACTGTTGACAAACACAGCCAGCCGTTTTAATAGTCACACTGCTATTAACTGCAGTTCTGATGCATTTAATTTCGCATTCAATATTTGGTGATAATTAACAGCTGAGTAAAAAATATGCTTTTCACTTGGTATTTTAATTCATGTGAAGTATCTGCAACAAACAATTGTGATGTGACTAATTTACCTTGACTTGAGGTTTGTAGTTGAAAGCGTTGCTTGTTAAAAATTTTAAAAAAGGATTTTGAGATTTAAAGTCTTTATGTCCCATTAAGTGGAAAGCAACTGTAACTACTATTCAAGAAAATAGTTAAGCTTTTCTGAAAAGCTGTATCTTTCATTTGCCATAAAGTCAACAGTGAGGGCCGGTGAATTGAAGAGTCATTTAAGTAAGTATTTACTGTGGGACCAAGTACCTCTGTTGAGTGATGCAGAGCTGTTGATGTCACCGGTCATAAAAGAGGACTCTGACTGCTTTCTGACTGTGTCATTCCACATTCGACGGATGCGACTCTGCAGAGACAAACAACATGTCAAAAACACATCAGAAAATTCACCCTGAGCAGTCAGTAATACAACTGAAAAGCAAAGAACTGCACAAGGATAACTTAATTTAAATGGAAATCAACCAGACATAAACATCATCACTGCACATTTCTTCAAGTTCTACTACAAGCATACCTACTTTTAAACACAACAAAGGTTGAGATATGCGGCCAAAGAACAGAGTGTCAGCTCTTAAATCTAGTTTAAACCATGAAACATGTCAGGGGATGAGTAACCTCCAATTAAAGATCAGCACTAGTACCCGCATAGGTGAAGTCAATAATAAAGTCATCAGTCAAGCTCTCGGAGTCAGTGTCTTGGATTGCAAAGGCTCAATCCAAGACGGTTCATCCTGGTTAATTGTGATAGAG
Organism: Plectropomus leopardus; assembly: GCF_008729295.1. Classification (NCBI taxonomy): domain Eukaryota; kingdom Metazoa; phylum Chordata; class Actinopteri; order Perciformes; family Serranidae; genus Plectropomus; species Plectropomus leopardus. The sequence continues at coordinate 11,338,744 of NC_056485.1, read as the reverse complement.
CCCCATGGGCTGTTGCACAAGCTAAGGGTCTGGGTATCCAACCACAGAGCTGACTACTGTCTGTCCTTTGCCAGAGGGGCTTGGCTTAAGATTTCAGATTAATACATAACAGATTTGGTGGTGGTCAAATGAAAAAAAAAAAAAAAAAAAACTGTAAAATGTTTAATGATGAAATGCTTCACTTCCGTCCAGGTCTCATTTTTGTGGTTTAGGTGATCACTTCTGTCGTTAATAATAACATTACACTGAAGTATCATCTTCATACAGGCATAGCACCAAATTATTATGAACCATGTGCAAAATTTAACATAATGGCAGGGCCCAAGTCAAAAATAACAGCTTCAACATTAAGTCATGCAATGAAGCAATGCTTTTAAGTTTTTTCTGTGATTGCCTTCAGACAGGTTTCAACTTAATTAAGTCATTGCCACTGCCATCATCATTACCTAAATTTAGAGCACCTGTCACAGCACCTCGACTAATCTCTTTTCCTGAAATTCTCCATTATAGGAATACTTTACCCTCCCAAGTGACAATTTGTATATCAATTACTCGCCCTGTGTTAAGTAGAATTTGTGCAGAGAAGGGTTTTTGGTTTGTTTTTTTCTGCATGCCTTTGGTAAACAAAAAATAAAAAAAATAGAGACAACTCTTGATTAATTGAAGTTAAAGGGGTCAGCATTTAACAACAGCAAAACTATATCAAAGCATCTGTTTACAAATTCTAACACATTTTGTGCGGGATAATCTACATCTCATTTATTCAGTTGTATACTCAGTACTATCTAAGAAGACAGCCTTCTCTGAGAAGGTTCTTACCGGAAGGTAATATCTATGCTCTCTCTCTCAAAGCCAGACTTTGACAAAAACAGTAATTTTACCTCACTGAACATGGGAGCTATTGGTCTACCCCTGCTTCAATCAGTTAGTTTGTTATGTCATTACTTGACTTTAACATTTACAAGGTTAGTTTGGATTCCCCAGAGTCACACAATAACACAAATGGCTGACTAATCACGGCAGCAGTCGTAGAGCAGCTCCTGTGTTCAGCAAGGTAAAATTACTATTTCTATCAATGGAGTCTGTCTTTGAAGAGGGTATAGATAGGTTTCACTATCATTCAGTTTCCCATCTGACAGGGCTGTCTGTTTGGAAAATACTTAGTATGTGACTGGATAAATGAGACTTGGATCATACTCAACGAGTTGTGTGAGAGTTTGTAAACAGATGTTTTAAAATGCTTTTGTCTTGTTGACCTCACTTCATCAAACATTTTGTCTGTTTTTGGATTCTTAGTTTACCGAAAGGCAACCAAGAAAAGTTTTCTTCATGACTTCAACATAAAGGGGTAAGTCATTCATATTCGAATGGTCATTTGGAGGGGGGGGTGAAGTAGTCCTTTAAGGCTGACATTCAGAACGTGAGCATGTTTTCCTCCATAAAAGCTTAATCATCACATCATAAATGATGTGGGAAAATGCCCACGGAGAGGTGTTATGATCGATAGTGCACTCTCACATGGATATGTTGTTTTTAGGCACTTCTGTGTCAATCCCAGGTGACACACAGCTCATATATCCTGACAGGAACACACACTGACACAGACGGTTACATTAAGATATTGTACGTCATGTTGTCCCCCGTGCTAGAGTCACAGATGGGTTGAAAATGACACTGCTACTGCTCCTTGTTTTTTTTGGACTGATAAAAACTTGAACTATTCATTGCCAGTGGGTTCGAATGTACTTTGCTGATTACACATTCATTTAGAAGCCTCAGAGTAAGCAATAAACAAGCACGTCTTTCTGAGTGTTTCCATTCCTGTCTTGCTCGTATAAAGCGACTGAGCATGAGGTTAGAGCCATCTTGTCAAAGCACTGTGTATAATTAAACGCTTTGATCTGTGTACAGAATCCAGCTTGTATCGTGGGTTGCCACTGCATGCTTGACTCCAAGGACTATTTATATCTGAACACTGGAAGGAAATCACAATCTTTAGAATATGGATATGATGTTCAATTACAGTGTAACGTGGCAATTCATCCTATACTTCATGTCAATGTGGGAGGAATACATTAACAATTCATTTTACAAGGAGACAGAATTTGCAGATTTTAGCAGAGAAAGTCAAATCTGCATCCGCGAGGATGAACAAATTCCTCACAAGGCTCGAGCCAATACTTTAGTCAGCGTCACCGCTCTACTGACGTGCAGCCTGCTCCGGTGAATATGAACTGCAAACTGACTTTGTGTACTTGGAAAATATTGAGCTCAACAAACATGAAGTTTTGCTGCTATCACTTCCAAACAAGGACATATGCTGTACTTCCTCGCAATCGATCATGTACAGCTCCACAGTCACCTTTAAAATCTTTTCTCATTAGTTCTGTAAGGAGGTGCACATCTGTGTAATGTCACGGATTATTATTTAGGTATAAGTCGCCCTTGCTTCTAGTTGTGCAGACTGACAATGTAAAGATAAAATTTGGTGGCAATCCAAAACAAAATGAGAGATGATTTGTCCTGATAAAGAGGAAAGAGTCCAGTGTAATACATGAAGAATGCAAAGAAAAGAAAGAGGGGAACATGAAAAGTCCTGCCACCTGTGACCCTGTGGAGTAACGTCCTGGAGCACGAGAGGCGGTGCCTTTTCCAGAGCCAATGGAGCTGTCCACACTTTTGCCACTGCAGCAGTGAGTACGCAGGCATTTTCCATACTCCTTACGCACCTGTATGAAATCATAGCACAAGCAAGCACATACAAGCCAACGATTAGACCAAATCCAAGGCTAACAAATCCATGGATAGACTATGACACAATGGGTTCCTGGGGATGGTGGTCATGTGGTCTTGTGCATCCATGTACAAAACTTATACTTAGCCCATCTGGAGATGCTTTTCTGGCATACTTGCTGGAGCATGAAATGAAATCATTGATATGTGCAGGTAAGTAATTTCACATCATACAATTTCACATGGCACATCTTAAGAATGAAGCCATACCTTCTTCTGCAGCACACAGTGGAAGATGAAGATGAACATTCCCTGCAGGGAGTTGAAGATGGTAAACAGGTAGGCCATGACCACCGTACTCTCGTTGACGTACATCAGCCCAAAGGCCCAGGTCAGGCCCAGCAGACATAGCAAGGCAATGGCCCCAATCACCCAGGATCTGGAATATAACAAACAGCAATCTTACAAACCATTTAATAAGGTTAGTGAGTTCAAAGTACTTTAAAAGTGGTTACGAACCTACAAGGATTGTACCAGTATGACAAAACGATTTTAATAAAGTGCGTGCTACCACTGATTTGAAAAATATCCCCAAAATGATCAGATCAGTTCAAGGGTTCATGTTCTCCACTGTTTTCAAGGTTTTCTTGTGAGTGAGAAAATGCACAAAAATGAATGAAGAGGGGAAAAAATTGAAGAGGAATGATAATGGGTTTCATTATTATTCTCTGAACCTGTCCTCCTATTTGCTACCTTGTCCTCTCCTTATTTGCACTCTTTCAGATAATGCTGTTGACGATTTTAAAAACCATAAATGATCATAAGGATGCAGATTCATACATACGATAATGGAGGTCTGTATAAATGGGGAGGGAAACAAATATGGCATTTTCATTACAAGACTATTTTCATGAGTACATTACATGTTGGATTCTATTACCTGAGGCTTGGAAAAAGTGTCTCGTAAATTCTTACTCAAGCTTAAAGGTCGACCGCTGATAAATGCCCTTGAGTATACAGAGTTTATTAAGAGTGAGGGGCTCTATCTTCATGGGCAGAGAAGTGACACTTTCTCTTCACCTGCACCCTTTTGGTATTTCGGTGACTCCTGCAGACGAGGCGGAGTTAAGATTGATATCTTATTCTTGCTAGCATCTGTCATGTACAACAGCCTGCATGCATAAAGACTCTTTGCACTGATTGATTCAATTTACAGCCACCTGAAAAAGGTGGTTATGTTTTCCTCTGCAGCCTCTACTTTGAGCGGTACGCACTGTCAAAGCACAATTACGCACATCGTAATCTTGATTAAGTGCAAACAATACCCAAGCCTCTGAAATAATGGAAAACTCCATGCTGTTGTGTTAGTAATATCTCAATATTCTCATTTTCAGGTTTATGCAATCCGAATTTGCATAAATGTTGAGAGGCACTCTGAGGATGTCAGCTGCCATAGCGAACTCAGTGTGGTGGATCAGAATCCACTGGTCACAATTAGTAAGGGTTAAGTTTCAAATCTTATTAATTTATTTCATTTCATATATTAGTCTAAACCTGATGAAGACCTCAAAGGGAGAGTTTAACCCCAAACCAATAAAACATATTTTTCCTTTTACTTGTAGAGCTATTTATCAATCTAGATTGTTTAAGCGCGAGCTGCCAAGTGTTGGAGTTCAGCCGTAGAGATGTCTGCCTCTCCAATACAATGAAAGTAGATGGCACTTAACTTGTGGTGCTCAAAGTGCCAAAAAACACACAAAACACATCTGAAAAACAGCAATGTCTCCCTCCAGAAATCATGACCTGTTTACTCAAGATAATCCCCAGATCTTGTTGTGAGCAGTTTCAACAGTTTCATACTCACCGGGAATTTTCTTTCCGCTGAACTACACCTGCCAACCGCATCACTGCACAGAGGGAAGCGTGCATCTGCTCAAGGATGAGAGGCTTGTGACAGCGTGAGATGTAAACATTAATGGCGTCCTCCTTGGCTGAGCTGTAACATTAGCTCAGTGGTGCTAGGTGAGCTAGCAGGAGATGTAGGCTTTCTTCTGTGCAGTGATACGTTTGGCAGATGTAGTTCAGTAGGAAAAAAATTGTTCCCACATAAAACTGCTCACAACAAGGTCAGTGGAGTAACCAGGTCATGGAATAGACATTGCTGTTGAGTCATTCAAATGTAGTTTTTTGACAATTTGAGCACCTTAAGCTTAGTGCAATGTAGTGCAACTGTAGTCAGGAAAAAGAAACCTCTATGGCCGATATCCAGCAACTCACACCAAAACTATCTAGATTGATAAGTACATGAGTATTTTGTTTTATGTTAAACGTCCCTTTAAGGCGTGGACCTTTTGTGTTCTTTGTGGATGTTATTTATAACTGTAAAGGTGGTTATTCTAAGGTGTATAGTAAAACCTAGAAGTTGTACACTGTTAAAAATGGTGACAGCAGGCATTCATAAAAGTCCAGAAATCTAAACTTTGCTATGAATGGAACTGAATCTGCAATTAATTACATTAAAATTGACATTCTTATGAAAATTTCTACTGTTTATTCATGAGCCTTAGATAACTGTTTCAACCATTTTCTATTATGTTAATGTAGTTCAAGTATTTATCCATTACTTTTGGCTCTCTCTTTCAATAATTTATACCGACAGGATGGAGATTGGGGGAAAAGACTGAAAACTGCCAAACGTTAGCAGCACATTTACACTAAAGTAGTAATATTTCCATAGACTGAACTGTGAAGATACAGGTACCATTTAAAACTAATCTTGCTTGTCACATCTGTATGTATATCTAAGACAGGAGCGCTGTGTGCACACTAATGCTGCCTTCAACATGACTGAGTACTCCACAATAAATCATGTTAATGATTCAGAGAGGCACCTAGATGGATTTGGGTTGAAGAGTTGGTCATACGGAGGAGAAAATGAAAGATGGCATTATAGGAAAAGGAGTCCTTTCAATTTTGTCTTACTTGATCTCGGGTTCATAATCCTGATAGCTGAGCGATACGACAAGAATAACAAAAGAAAACAGGCAGAAATGAATCAAATCATATAACAAGACATGGAGAGGTGTAATCCAAAATGTGCGGACATTTATACAATGTATAAATTTAGACATTAAGAGGGAAACAATACACCAAGAGGGATGATGGATTATTTTGGTGGTGGAGATTAAAAGCTACATTCACAGCCTCCAAACAGAGGGATTTTTTCTGTGATTTACACGTGATAACCATAATTATCCTGGTTCACTAAAGTATCCAGCTCCCCTTATAAATGCTGGCAAACCTCCGCATTTAAGCTGTTATAAATGGGCCAGGTGTGCGGCAAAATAAATGATTTATGAATTCGCCAGGGCAACCATTAAACATAATTTTCCCAGGGCTGTCTTAATGACCTGGTGGGAGAGGTACTTCATCAAGGCGACTGCCCCCGGAGTGGACACAGAAACACAAGCAATTGGGCACAAAGAGAGCAAAAATATTGTCCTCTAACTAGCGTTCGTAGAATGGTTTATGATAGAGACACGAGAGGTCAGAAGAAATGTGTCGGAGAGGACAGGATATGAAGAGGCTACGACTCATATCGCACATGGCTTATCTTCTTTCTGGAGTTATCAGATAAAAATATGGGGATGGATTTGAGAGCTGCATGGAAGGAGCCTTGAGGCAAAACTTCAGAGACTGCATAACAGTCACTGAAAAGCATAACAGCTCACTTATGAATAAAGAGGGTGTATTTCAGTGGAGTTTTATCCTGTCAGGACTGTATTCCTGAAAGCTACAACAGTTGCAGAACCTCTCGGTTCATATATCTGCATTCATTAAATTCAAAATTGTATATGTTAAGTGCAGTGTTTGGCAAGGGAAATCAAGTTATTTAGGAATACTTTTAATCAAATTTGTACTTTAATCAAGTTTTTGATTGTTGAATATAGTATGAAAGCAATATAAGTACTTTGGCTCAAATGTGCTCAACAGAAAATCATATTCATCTGAATGGTGGTGCAATATATAGATATACTATCCATCTCTGAGGGCTACAGCAGAACACTTGTAGGCTTTCGAAGCACAAAAAAAGAAAGAGAGACGCTTAATTGTGCTAATTGTCAAGAAGAAATGCCAAAAATGAGCAATTTTGAGCGGAGAACTACTTCAGACTGGCATCAAATTACCACCAATTTCCTTCAAAATGACTTAATTTGCAGAGGTGCCATTCATTGCAATGGCACAGATCATTTATGTATGAGACTGCAATTGGTCAATTCAACCTGTTCCAAATCTGTATGAAGTCACTTTATAGGCTGTTTCTTGGGAGCAAAAGAGGAAGTGCTGTGATCAACGCGACAGGGTGTTAATTATTGAACCAAAGGTATGCTTAAAATGCTAATCGCCTCAAAGTGTTTAAGACATCAATGGCTCAAGTTCTTGATGTGAGACGTCTTATTTTTAATCTTTAAAATCATCCTCGTTAGCATATTTTATTTGAAGTTTCTTATCTGCTAAGCAAGTCAAAAGTCATTTTTTCTTTCTAAAAAATGTTCAGTCCATCACATTCTAAGTATGCCGCATTAAGAAGCAGGTTTGGTATTTAAAGTCACAAAGGTGCAAAAGGTCACGTTTGTAATCAATGAATCACAGGGCAGTGGCAGCCGCTGTCTCCATTATGGGATGAGGAGGGGGAAAAAAAACACATCAAACACAATATCAATTCTACTCTACATCCTCCACTGAGAACTGCTGCATCTTACCAGTGCCATTCTACAATAACACATCCATCATAATAACGGTAGCTAAAATGAAGAGGAAAAAGAAAAATGGAAGATGAAAAACAGAGAGATGTTAAAGATAAACACAGGCTAAGATAAAAAGGCAGGATGCGAGTGCTAATCAAAAGAAGAAAAAAAGCGGGGTGGGTACACAGCAGATGAAACATTCATATTAAAATAAGGCAGCATGATGAAATCTGAGCAGAAAACGTGACACCAAGCCATAAAGAGGAATCAAATGGCAGAGAGATAAGACAAAGGAAGACACACCTCATTAAACGGAGCTAAATTGACTTAATTAACCCGTGGTATCATCAGCATCAAACCAGTTCACCTTGATAACTCGAAGAAAAGCTCATATGGGAAAGTCAGGCAATAATGGCACTAATTGACTCAGTTATAATAGTGAAGGCTTCACTGACTGCGACACCAAATTGGACAAACATTGGAAGTGTATCTGGCTTTTTTGTCTAGTTGCGAGACAAGTGGATAACAAAAATGTTATTTCAATCCATGTTAGAGATTCTACTTACCTATTAGGATGTGTTGATGATTAACACAAGCACTGTGATATGTCTGGCTAGGCAGTACCGTTCTTTTAAATTTGTTTGTGCAGCCGTGTGTTGAGAAATGGCTCTTGACTTAAAAACTGTGTCAGATGAATGAGGCCTCACAGAAGCAGTGCTGCTCTATACCATTTTTTTCCAACGGTCATCTGAAACATTGCCGACTGTTTCGGAGTCAGTAAGACTCGGGGGTCGGGAGGTCAGCTGTTTGGCACATTATGGGAGGCCAGTGTAATAAATCATATGACAGTGAGAACTCCAGCAGTCAATATTTTTCTGCAGAACAAATGTATCTTGCGGTACCGAAGATGAGGAACATACAGAAATGGGAGTTGGAAAATGCTATCTAGAAAAGTGTGGCAGTATTTCTAAGCAGTGCTTTGCTCGATGTTCCCGCTGTTCTGGTCCACTCGTGGTCTGGAGGTGTATCAAAGTGTTCTACTAAGCAATCTACTTCCACACTGTACCTTAGTATATAAGCGAGAGAGCCAAAGAAATGGGCTTGCAGGTGGTCTGCCTGTATTTCTGCAAGTGTTTGAACCCCCACGCTTGTGAACTTCATAGCGGATGTTTGAGATTGGGGCTCTGTATTAGTTTGTGCTTATAGTGCATATGTCTGAGTATAAACATGTATCTGAGACTGTGCTGATGATCAGAATCCACACTGTGAGCAGAGTCCCAACAGAGATTTTTATATAATAAAGGAAAGGCATGGGAAAAAGCCACGTGTTTCAATATTTAAAAGCAGTACGTCCAAAAAAGAAAGTCATGAAAAACACTCACTGTATATTCAGATCATTTACAAGTCAAGCTGCTTCACAATTCTCTTGCCATAACCTGATTGCTGTTCTTTCATTGCTGCAAAGTGCACGACTGATCTACTTTTTCTTTGTGACACACCAGAATCAAATAGCCTAGAAAACACATAGCCTGTTATTTCCAAGAATCTGATGAAAAACTTGAACAAAAGATGTGACACTGAATGGCTTTCACCATGTAGCTACTTCAAAATGTGTCAAGTTTGGATTAACCTATTATCAACATCGCAGGGAAGTATAGGACCTCATTACAGCTTTGACAAAGCAAGGCAAAAAAGAACAGAAGGAGAAATGTTGAGCCTTCTTTCATAAAGCTGAAAAGTAAAACCAGGATTGGGTTGCACTAGCTGTTCTTAAATTCTGTAGGTTGAAGGCTAAGTCCTGCATAAATTGTTCGTGAATACTAGCTAGTTTTTAATGACTGATATTTGGTTGCAACATTTAAAATTAGGAAATGCAATACAGTAACTATATAACACTTTAATAATGTGTAAATAAGATGCTACATCTATTCACCTGTGTTCACCTAACCTGTAACCTAACTTCCAAGATTAACAGTTTTAGAGGGGCAACAATATGGTGAACTGTGGGTATTACTTTGGTTAATTTTCATATGCATAGATGGAAAACTGACAATTAGTGGTATTTATGAAGTTTATATTGAGTGGGAAAAACCCTCTTGTGCCAAGCCAACTAATTCTGCTTACTGATTTAGCTTTTGGCCAGACAAAAATGTATTCAAGTATGACAACCCTATATTTCTGTTGTTAGGCGGTGACTTCTAGTGGCCTCAATAATTGTCGTGAGCAAAGGGGGAAGTTAAATGATGTAGTATAAAGAGTGATAAAGTCTGTGTTAGGGTGGATGGATGGGTCAAACAAATACAGGACTTTCACCCAAGAGATTGCTGTTTGTGTCCTGTGTGCCAATCTTTTTATTTAAGGATGACAAAGGCATAACTCACCATACTAGCCATTAATGGCTAGTAGTATTGCCTCTGTTGGTTGGCTCAGTTAGATTTAGGCAAGAGGAATGGAACTGGTTAAGAGTAGGATAAGAATGTCAGAAAAAAAACCAAACAAACTTGCGTCCCATGTGACACAAAATTCAACACCGACATATCTAAAATTATGTACTAAAGTTGACTAAAGTAATGTACCTAAGTCATAAAAATAATTTTTGTCTGAAGTCAAGTCACATTAATAACATCATATTTAACAATGTTAACATGGTGTTTAAAACTGTAAATGTTTCTAAACTTGAATAGTATAATAAAGATTTACATTATCTTACTGTTGTGGTACTCTCCAATGATCATATATGTCATCTGGGGAGTCAGTGGAAAACTACATATTCTTTCGTTGAGGTATGAGGATATGGCATAACATTTAATTTAGGTAAACAGTAAGTTGCTGTGTTATTTTGGGGGAAATATAACTCAAAATCTCTTCTTTTATTGTGTGTCAGGTCAGATGCTTCGACCTTATTCCATATTTTTTTTTACTCTTTATTAAAAAAAGAGCAAATAACAGCAGACTAATAGTTTTATCAGTTATTCTGTAACAATTGCAGTTGGAAGTTATTGGATATGAGGACTGGTGAAATGATCTCTAATTTAGCAATACAGAAATATTTACTTAGTGAATACTTGCATTATAAGTAACTTATGGAGTGCTGATGCAACTCACTTCCCTCACTTCACAGGAGGATAACAAAACATCAAAATATTGCAACTTCTGTGTTTTTCTTTCGTGACAGATCTCATGCAAGCTGAACATCTTTAAAAGTTGCCCTTCTGCTACAGGTCATCCTGAGGTGACTGTTATGTCAGCGCGGGTCACACCGTGGCTCTACTCTAAAGCAACGCTTAAAAACCTCGGCTTGACTGAGGGACATCCTGGAGTGAATTTGTGATGGAAAAACACAGCACGGTCTGACATGTTGCAGCTTTAGCATGCTACATCATGCTCGCAGAAGATTGTTTTTTTATGTGTGTATCACTGTGCTGAGAGGAGCAGGGCAGACAGGGCCACTGTGCTGAGACACAACCAGTGATGTGATGCCACCAGAAAAAAAAAAACAGCCACAGCTCCAGCCATAAAGTAGACTAATGTGTCCAGAGTGGCTTAAAAAAAAGGGAGGCAGACAGCAAAAACAGAGCAGAGACCCTTATCCATCATAGCAAACGGGCGGCAAAACAACTTTACACCATCTGTAGAACGAGTCTGTCCTGACACCAGGTAGCTGGAGCTTTTGTCAAATACAATGACCGAAAATGCTGTGTCATTCTTCAGGGTAAAGGGACCTTAAAACCAACTTTTAAAACTCTTTATTAGCTAGCGTCTAGCCAGAGCTCAGGATGAAACTTTTAGGAGAGTAACTGAACTGAAGTGTGGAGTTTAATGCAAAATGTTTTAGTGCCTAAACCTCTTCCCCGCCATGGGGATGCATGTGTTCCCGTCTGACATTACTGTCTTTTGGAGGCTGTAGCAGGCTGAATTTTGGTACCAACCTAGCTTGTTGAGAAAAAGGTTAAATAGCGCGTCAAAATTTTCACACAGGGTTCCTTGACCTCTCGCCTCAAGATATGTGAATGAGTTCGATGTATAATAAGTCTTACCCTTTGCAGATATCTCTACTTTATGCTAGTCCAATGCAGTTTTGGGGTAAAATGACTGAAAAGCTGAGACTCTTGTGGATTTAATGAGCCCAATTTTCTTCATGTGAAATGTTAGCCCCCACAGTAGCCATTTAATTGTAATGAGACAATTTTTTAAAAGGAAATCATTGTTTAAAATGACCTACCCCTACGATCATTATAACCTCATGGAACTTTACAACCACAAAGTAGAAACCATAAGGCACTCACAGTATGTATGCCTTTTAAAGTTATACTACACGAAATCTGTGTAAGAAATGTTATGAAACCCAAAATCGGTGCAAGAACTTATGAGACATAATTGGGCAAGAGAACGGCTATCATATATGTCCATCATGTCCAAAGCCCGAAGTTATGAGTCACACATACTTATGACTTAAAAACTTGACGATGCTGAGCAGCATCTCAAATTAATCCTCAGGTTCCAAGCCATTAAAGGACGTTTTCAGACATAGTGTTGACCTCCTATCTCCCTCTAAATCCCCTCTGTCATCCCTAAAAAAAGCCTTTTGGAGGGAGGGGTGGAGTGGAGGAGTTTCAAGTTGCACTAATCAATATCTTTACAGTGACAATGGATCATATGACAGCTGCATTTATCATCTCGCAACACTAATGTTACTGCTTGATGGATTAAAAAAGTGAAACTATTTGACTTTTCCATCATACTGAAATGGGTTTACACCCAAATGACAAAAACACAAGCAGCTTACTAATAAAAACGATAAAACATTTAACCACTAGTATGGTCCTTTACTTTTAAACAGACAGATTTTGCCTTTCTTATTATTCCACAAGGGGATATGCATTTTTACTGATTGTAGATAAACATATTGCACGTCCAGATGCCTTGCCTTAAGTAATGCTACTTAATGTGAAACTTTAGTAGAAAACGTTTACTAGCTGAAATTTACCTAAGCAAAACTAAAATAAATTTTATCTAGGCGGTAAATATATGGCAAACTTTAACGAGCAAACGTGTAAATGCCAAAGTTTGAATCTAAGTTTTATAGTGATCATTGTCCCTTAAGCTTTATTATTATCTGAAAGCAGCCAGGAATAAGAAGATAACCAGACTCAAACACACATAAAACACACACAAGATATGAATATTCATTGGCGGCGTGTTGACACCAAGATAACACCGTGTCAGGTCTGTCAGATTGTCTCCTGGCCTTTTCCCGTGGCAGACAACGGCGTCCTTCAGATAATGATGGAGACGCAACGGAATACCTGTTTGATTTTAACCCCGCCTGACACAACCTTTCAGCATAATAGGGGGTGCTTACCTTGCAGGCTCAGACTCCAGGACCCTTGGGTTGGGTGTTCACAACCTTAAGTGCTTTTAATGAGGTTTCAAAATATCAAAGGGGGAAGCAAGGAAAAGTGAATTGCTCAGGAACATCAGCTTGAATACAGAGTAACATCCAAATGTTGCTCTTTAAACTGGAGGAAACTGGAGGAAACAGGAGGAAGCGTCGGCTCAAACAGAGTAGATACAATCAGCTGTCAGGCTGTGTTGGCGAGCCTGTCACACTCATATTGAAACATTCTTTCCATCTGTAACAAAGCGTCACAAGGAGTGCTATTTCTGGATGACTTTAATGGATATCTGGGTGATCTGAGTGCTCTTACTTGATGTTGTCCAGGCAACCGGAGTCTGGTTTCAAGATGGCCGTGTGATGGAACATCTTGTAGAGAGCGATGCCCAGGAAGATCACATTGAGCTGAGAGATAGACAGAGATTCACAGAGAGAGAGAGAGAGATGAGAGATGGGGGGGGGGGGTAAGCTTGTATGTTTTCTGTTTCAGTTCCATTCATTTTAAATCAGAGCACTTTGTAGCACAGAGCTGGAATGCCACAGCCAGACTCGCTTTCCCACTTTGCCAAACAGAGCACAAAATCCTGTGAAACCTCCATGGTGGTACAACAGACTAAACAGAGAACGGTGAGACAAGACAGCTGCATACTTGTATGAGGGAGCCTTTCCATCTGACTTATTCACACTTGTCTCATCATATTCACACTTAGAGACAACCACGGGGAATAAGTGCCACTGCTGCTGCGTTCATTTTCTTTTACAGTTTGGAGAAGAAAAAAAAACATGAAATTTTTGTGAAATGCTTGAAGAATTTACAGCATTCATAGCATCATGTTACCTGCTGTATCGCCTGCAATGACAGCCTTTAAAGGAGCTTGATACGATATTCAGAACATTAAACCTTTAAAAACTCACATCCTGCTGAGAGACACAGGAAGTTTCTGTTTGATGAATCCTGTATATATATATTTTGAAAATAAAAACTATAATTGTTATTCATTCTTTTTGCAGCACAAAGTTGAGGCTACCGTCTTCCGTTTTATCATGTGCTATGATGTCTTTGCGCTAAGTTACATGTGATGCGAAAACATGCTATTATCATTATTATTAGTAGTAGTATTATAATAATATGACAATAATAATAATGATATGTTACTTAACTATTATTTTTTGAATGACAACTATTTCATCAATCATTATGGATTATTGACATGCGTATATAACTTTTTAGTTTAGGTTGTACAGATTTTAGAGATATGAAGAATTTGAAGAAATGACATCACAGTAAGCAAAAATACCAATGTAGGCACTGCTGTAACTGTTCTCCTATTTGCTATGTAAAGATAAAGTGGAGTAATGGTGTTCTGAGCAGAGAAAGAAGACACGCTCCTTCTGTGTGTGTTGTTATCCGATCGTTTTTTGTCATGGTAGACAGTCTACCTACATGTATATGTGAGTCCCTGTGTTTGATCCCACTGGGCAGTTAATCACTGCCACTCTGCACTGCACATACATAGCAGTTACCGCTGATATCGGAATGGCATTGGTACAGGAAATGTAGCATGCTTTTATCACACTCTGCAATCATATAGAGCTCCTTTAAGTGGTGGGATAAAATTTCATCAACACTCTGATATGCCCTATTTATAAAATAGGACACATTTATATACCTTCCTGCTCTGTGCAAGCGCTCTGTTTTCTTGATGTACCACATTTTCTATTCAAAAGACAAACTGAGAAATAAAACTTAAAAAACACGAACAGAAGTTGAGTCGAGCATGTCTCAGTGAGTTGAACTTTTGCACCTATGTTTTCCAAATACACTGTAATTATTCAGAAAAATAAGAAAAAAATATGTCTTGTGTTTGACTGCTGAATAGTTAAAAAAAAACTGTACATGTGACAGACCCACTCTGGTGTATCTCATTATTTTCTGTTTCTCTGGAGTCGGTAATCAAAAAAATAGATAATGAGTCGAATCTGGTCACAGCATGGGGGTCTTTTCAGAAGGACTCCTAAAAAATTATGGCAATTAGTAAGCTTTCACTTACTTTACCGCGGTTCACAGTTGACATTACGCTAATATGAGGTGAGTATTTATAAAAAAAAAAAAAATTATTAACTGCTTAAAATGCATCCTTGCTGAAAACCCTTACCAAATTCCCAGGGGTACAATTGGATCTGAGCAGGAGCCTTCTTTCCAACACAGATATTCTTTTTTGTAAATTGAAGAGAGAAAGGAGTGAGTCATGAGGCACATATTGTGAATGATTGCACAAAACTGGAGCGTGAAAGTGCATTATGTGTGTTTGGATTTAGCATCCAACTGGGCAGTAAGAGAGTATTTGTATTGAGTAAGAGTTTTCGGGTCCCGCGGAACAAGAATATTGTCACATTTCCTACTTGTTGAGGATATTTATGAGTTGATTTACTGGTTTCTAATATTTATTATGATGGCTGACTGGTGTCTCGGGAAATTAGGAGCACACCTCTTGTGGCACGGCAATATTTACAGCTTGGCATTAGCTTAAATGCTTAGATGAACGTCACTCTGACATCAGATTTAAAGCAGTTGGATCAATAAATGTGATATTTTATTAGAAAATTGGGGCTGTCCTAGTTGGGAAAGACACAGAAAGTGTGTGTGCGGGTCCTTCTTGCATAATGCTTGTGTATTCGCACCCAGAGCTGTCTGCGTGCCTGCGAGGAGGAGATGGAAAAAGGTAGCGGAGTTGGAACGGGAACAAAATCAATCATAATCGCAGTGCGGATTACTCCAACACTGCATACTGAGCAGAGTTCACTCTCTTTCTCTCCTTCTCCCCACCTCTCTATCCCCCCCAAAAATTGTCTCAGCCGGTGACTGCAGCGGGGTGACAAACTGCAATATATTCTCTACACCCCTCATTCGTTTTTCTGGACGGCTCCGTGCCCGGCGGTGGCATATATGCTCAACAGGGCAGAGAAAAAAGGGAGGATAGGAGCTAGAAAAAGGGATCTCGCTGGACCATTTAAGCGACGACCCGCAGGCTAAGTAGGGTTAATGAGCAGGAGGGGGGTGGTGGGGTGGGCGGGGGGTACGCTTACCATAATTATCAAGGTTGCTGGTCCTATGAAACTCCAAATGAAGTAGGTGTCCAGGCGAAGCCAGCAACTGCAATGAAAGAGATAGAGTGAGAGGAGAGGGAGATATGAAGTGAGAGAGAGGGCGGTGAGGAGAGGAAGTGAGGAGGAGGAGGGGGGAGAGAGAGAAAGATTTGAGGTTATAGCTTTATACTCCTGCTCAGAGGATATACATCAAGTAGGAGGCTGGAGTGACACAGAGGAATAGGCTCTTCAAAAACATAGATTGCCGCAAGGAGTTTGAAGAATTATGGCCATCAGTAAGAATTTGGAGGAAAGGGGGCTTTCAGTGTCAATGACAGCAATAATGATGGGCTTTCATAGCCAAACAGGTGTACCATCAAAGCTAAAGAAAAAAAAAATTGTTGGGATGGAACAAAAAACTGTAAGGGATGCGCCACAAAAGCTGGGAGTGACTAGACTTTAGCTCGATTCTGTTTCAATTTGCCTGGGTAACATAGATAATCACCATTACAGATGATAATTTATGGATGATTCAATTAGAACTCAATTGAATCCTAGTTGTATCACTCCAAAGGAATTAGATTGACCTTGACCCTGACAGACATGGCCACACACAGTCCTTGTGCGCTCAACAAAGTGTCTTACATGTTCACGTTAACTGCGATGACTTTCTAGGACTGCTGTAATTATGTCAATAATTAAATAGCACGCTCTCCTGACCTGACACTTCATATCCAAACACCACATATAGTCAATTCTCCTTCGCTGAGTAAAACTAAATACAGAGCAGAAGCAACAGGGCTGCTGTAGGGTGGCAGGGCTCTTTTGAAATGGTAAAAAAAAAGTTTGATTCATGACCTGTAGTTGAATTATTAATCTTTTAATCTCCGCTGCTGCAGCAGACAGACGCCTCCATTTTTGGCTACTGGAATTTTACAGTTCATATGGGCGTGTTGTCATTCAGGCTGACAGAGGGGGGGAAATGGAAGTGGCAGAGTATCAGCTGTAATTCAATAGCATTTTAAGTCCAATTGAGGTGTACAGTATCAGGCACTTTCAAGGAACAGACCACTGGGCTTTACAAAATGACTAAAAAGCGCTGAAGACAAAGATTTAAACTAGAATTACCACCTCGCAGTCGCACTTACAGTTTACATCCATGTCTGTGAAAACATGAATGCTTCACACACATCTTCCACCTGACAGCACAAAAGATCTATATCCAAGTGTCCTAGAACAGTCTCACCAATGTGGCCAAAAAATATGGCCATAGCTCATTTTATGAGGTCACAGTGACCTTGACCTTTGACCGTCAATCACCGAATTCTTATCACTTTATTTTTGAGTCAACATTCTATCCTTAAGATACTGCAAGAGAATGAAACACATGTACTTTAAGGTGTTCATCAGATATTGCAAAAAGAATGAGACAGACAAGGTCACAGTGACCTTGACTTTTCACCTATTACCACCAAAATCTAGCAGTTTATTGTTGAGTCCAAGTGGACATTTGTGCCAAATTTGAATAGACTCCCTCACGGATTGAGATATCATGTTCACAAGGATGGGACAGATGGAATGGAATGGAAATGCCAAAAACATAATGCCGTGGCCAAAGTTATCGCAGGTACAGAGGCATAAAAAGCAAACATATATGTTTTTACTTAGGCATGCTGCCTTAAAATGTCATTTCTGCTTCAAGGTTACGTGTTTTTTTTCCCCATAAAACACATTCTGATCACAAGACAAAGCAAGATACAATCATCCATGATATAATGACTGCTATTGTGGTCCCATTCTCTTGGAGGAAAACAGTATTTACAGCTACACACCCTACAAATTGAAAATTCCGACAAAAAAAACCTCAACTGCAATAGACAAGTTTTGTACATGTTTCACTTTTTGTCACCAAAGCCCAGGCAGACAAACGAGAGAGAATACTGTATAAGAAGTGACAGGACAAAAATTGAGTGGTTCTTTGTTGTTCCTGGGACTTGATATGTCTCCCCCTCACTGATATCAATGGATGAGAGGAGGCAACACAGAAAAAACACATATGGATGCATAAAGAAGTGAACAAGCGCAAACAAAAGACGCACAACATGCACAGAACCCTGGCAGCTCATCAAAGCACATGCTCCGAACGTCGCAGTTATAAATTATGCTGAAGCTTCTATTGTTCGTTTTTTTGCCTTCTTCTTCTTCAGATCATAGAAAGATTTAAAGACATGGTGGGCGGTGGGAGCTGCAGGCTGTCATTTCTTTTTTCTGCCTCCTCTACCTCCCCGTCTCCACTTGTGTCACGGTTGTGTTTGGCTTTTTGGAGCACATCTAGTTTTATCTTCCCTCCTGGTATGCTACTTTGTGCACTTTTCCATTAGTAACCGAGCAATAAAAACCAGAAATGTGTGCCAGTCAAAACACAAGCCGAGCTTGTGCCAACAGCTTGCACCGAGTATTCTGGCATTTGTGACACCAATCTGCAGCGATCTGAGACAGACTGTCCTTTGAGCCATGGCAGCTTAATCTGCAAAGACGTCTCTGCAACAGAGATAGTCATTTGTTGGCGTGATAGTGAGCTGATGACCAAGTGAGTGACTAAAGCAATGTGAAATAATTGAGCCAAAGAGATCACCAGGGGCCTTTTGATTCAGTCTGAAGTCCTGGAGCACATTATGTACTTGTGCACGGTGTTTGATAACACTGATTAAAGGTACGCTGAGAAGTTTGGGGCAATGTTTTGATGAGTAGGTCCCCGTTTTGTTTGGGTACTCGTGTTCATCTAATACAAATTACTGTAAGTGGTTTCAAGCAAATGCCCCAAGAAACCAATAAGCCAGCAACATGCAGGAAAGAAGACCAGAAGAGTGGTAGCATGAGACTCCAAAAGGTACACTACAATATACAAGACCAAGGTCACTAGACAGTGGCTGATAGCTGTTTGTGTCAGTCGGATACTTGTTGGTAGCTTGTATACTTTACAGTGGTAAGTTAATAAGTGGCCCATAAGCCCACAACACAACTGTCGAAACCACAATGTTTGTTTGGTTGTGCAAGTAACCGGTGCAAAAATAATTGTAGAGAAACTACTATAAAAAAAGACTTGCAGCAACTAACCTCCTTCCAAAATAAGACTTTTCCTTTAATTTTCTTAAATATCTGTATTACTGAAAGAACAACAACAAAAAAAAATTGCAGATCCTTTAATGTGTGGTTTTGTTGATGAGAAAGAAAAAAAACAAATTACATCGTCAAACCCACAACCAGTCTTAAGATAGTGAGAGCAAACAAGGCCAATAGTGGTTAAATTGCAGTAAACATGCTACCAGATTAGCTTGTTGGCTAGACTACCTCTGCTGATCACGTGATACAGAGGATGCAAAGTGGTTTTGGTGAGAGACACTCAATAGAAAACTTCACAGGACACCTTCAACAACAGCCAACGTTATTTTTCTGCATACTCAGTGGAGCGGACGGACTACTGTTGCGCCAACTCAATTACTGAGACCAAAGCCTCAGAATTCTGTCTTCTGAGTTTACAGGTGGTTTGATATATTACTTTCATTAAACTGGAGACAATACACGGTATCACATCAATGCTTTGCTGAACACTAGGCACCTTCACTGAATGTGAGAGGACTAAAATGCCTTGCTCAAGGGCACATTTAGTGTAATCACTCAGAGTAATTGAATGGAAGCCCTAGTGTACTTCTCTGGGTTCAGACATTCCTATTTGATCTCAGACTTTGAACAGGTGACTTCACAAGCTCACTGACCTTCAGGCTGCTGCGGACATTTTAATGTGCTCTATTATTATGAGCCACTGGGGCATGGCTTCGGCTATCCACCAAACCTGGGTCACTTTTGACAGCAACTTGTTGGCTATCTCTGCTCAAAGTGAGACCACCCATAAAGCGCTGCTGCGGTCCCCCAAAATCAATTTGCGGCAGGGATACGTGCCCTCCCCCAGCCTTTGCTATTCACCACGTGTCACGCCTTGTCCCTTCCCTCATCCTTCAATGGCCGCATATAATTGTTCCACCGGTGGCAGGCTTTAATTATTCACATGATGCCAAGGCTCAGGCGGTGGCAGCTATCACCTCATCCATCACCAAGAACTATGGCTCTGCCGATCTACAAATGCACTGTCTACCAGTTGCGATGTGTGTGGCAGTGTGTGTGTGCCATATATGATAAACATCTTGGAAGCAAACTGCTGATGCCGGTCTTCATTATTTTCAGATGGGTTTAAGATTAACAGTGAGGAATGGAGGGAGCTCCTCTGCTTGGCATTACACTGCTTTATAGACCACTTTGTATTGCAGAGGAAAGAGCTTATGTAGCTTCTGCAGGAAATACAAAAAGGCAGTCTCCGTCTCTCCCCATCTTTTTGTTAATCTCCTGTCTCTTTCTCTCTCTTTCACTCTCTATCTCCCTGTTCATACTCTCTCCTCCCTTCTTCTAAATCTCCCTCTGTAATTTGTGCATCCGAAAACGCTGAAGACATTACCGCAACAGCCCCCCATTCATCCAGCAATACTATCTCCTGAAGTTCGCATTTTTCACTGTCAGAACCATGTCAATTCAGCAGTGGGGAAAATGTATGCAGCTTGAGCAAACGGTTCTGCTTCATTAAAAGTTGATGATGAGCAAAAGCTATTGGAGCGTCATCTGTGAGATTGTCAAAGCGCCTCAAACCAACACAAACAGTTGTCAGGTTGTTAGCAGGGTTTCTGTGGCTGATGCACACAGAACGGTGGGGTTAAGCAAGGAACGCCTGTTGGGTTTTCTTGGCCACCTGGTTTCCATATCAGGATGTAGACTTAATCCACAGATTCTACATTGATTTCTACAGAGCTGCTTAAGTGACATGGGGGAGAAAAAATAGATGGTGGAAACAAAATTTTAGTGGAAAAAAACTGATGGTTGACAAAATAGATGGTGAAAAAAAATAGGGTAGAAATAAATTAAATGGTGAGAAAAAAAATGCCCCGAGAAAGTTATCAGGGAGAATTTTTTTCACTATCAATTTTTTTTTTTAGACCATCAAAATTTTTTCACCCATCAATTTTTATTTTTTCCTAAATCATTTTTTTTTTCCTAAATCATTTCTCCACTAACTTTTCTTTTCAACCATTATTTTTTTACCCTCCCCCTCACCACCATCTATTTTTTCCCCATGTCCCTTTAGGGGCTCCTTAGTTTTTCCAGAGCTGTGGACGAATTATGTTCTTGACAAAACTCAGAACAATAGAGGACATTTATTGTTCTGCTTACTAAATGCATTTTGGTGAAAACTGGTGGAAATCTCTTTTAATATCTGCTGGTTAAGTGGACAAATGCACTTGTTCGGAAGCTGTCCGTGCGCTCAACAATAATACATGAGTTTGACTTCTCCTCATGCAAAAATGAATGTCAAAGCAATTACTTGTATACTTATATGCATAACTCACTCTCAAAAAGGTACGTGCAGGAAGGAAAGCCACTTCCTCTGAATCATTCAGACAGACTGTGAAGCCTAATGTGCTCACAAACTAGCTCCACCGTACTCCAAATGTACTCACACTCGGTCAGTGCCATAGCTGCGGTAGTCCACTGCGGCAGAGACGGCCACGATTAGCGCGGGAACCCCGTAGCCCACCAGGTAGAAGTAGCGTCGGCGTGAGTGCTCACTCTCAAATACCTCCACCAGCATGATGTAGAGCTGCACGCCCTCCAGGAACATCCATGTGAACGCCGCGAGGAAGAAGAAGTGGAGCAGGGCGGCGAATACGGCACAAGCAATCTGGGAAGGGTTGATGGTGGCAGACAGGAACATAAAATGAGGGAGATAAAGAGGGAGGAAGTGAAAAAAGAAGGGAAATGTCAGCTGAAAACAAAATCACATCAGTTTTAGACATTTCGATGATTTTCAAAAGGATTAAATGCCTTGCTAGAGGGCATGATATGGATTGCAATGTGTGTCATCCAACTGACTATAACCGAGCAGCATATTCTGACCTCTGTGTGTTTGTGTCTTCCCAACAATTAGCATTGCTAAGCTTTTTTTGGCTGAAGTGATTGGATGTTTGCCTGTAGTGACTGGCAGAAAAGCGCTGCAGCTACTGAGCCCATGTGGTCTTATTTGCTGTAGCTGGCATGGATGAAAGAGAGATATGAAGAAGCAAAGTCAACAGTCCAAGAGCCATTTGGAGCTCATTGCATTTTATATCGCGAGCCAGGTGCGAGCACATAATGTAGTTACACACTCCGTGAGCTGATAGAGATACGTACAGGCGAGACTAGATTACAGCAGACTGTCAATCGCATGTATGCGCGTGCCGACACTTTCTAAGAACAATAAGATACATGGATTGATCTAATTATTGGCACAGTTGAACATAACTAGCGTATTTTGTCACTGAAATGGATTCAATTAAATAACTAAAAGGCTGAGTGGATATTAATTGCGGTCCAGGAGAGTGATCTTAGAGCCGGGCAGTGAATCACACCCATAAAATGTTATGGAAGGGAAAGGTGTAGGGCCGAAGCATTATCTTTAACTTCCCAGGGAAGTGGCCGAGCAGACTGAACTGTAGGCTGTGAGTTTGGGTGCTGATGGTGATATTTGAAAAGTAAAATATTGATGTGATTTGACAGCATGAAGCTGAAATGGGGGTGAATTGAGTATTTCTATCAACCGTTATTCACCTGAACTCATAACACTGCTGTGAACTGTAGTTATACTTGGAATAATATGATAAAAACTATTATATTGAATCAATGAATAACTACAATGGCACAGTATATATACATATATATAAATACACAGTATATATATATATATATATATATATATATATATATATATATATATATAAGTATATATCTATACAACTGCAGCAAGATATATACTAGTGTCTGACCCTATCATAAATTCACAGACACAGAAATCATTTTTTACGGTGCTCAGGCAATCATTTTTTCCCACCTCAGAGAGCAACGCTAACTGTGCCTCATTAGCAAGCAAAAATGGCATGATTGCGAGAAGCTGTAGGTGGAATAAAGCCCTCCACCATCCTGTATACATGACTCCACATTTGTCTACAGTGAGTGTTGAGCACACACACTTGAAGAAGACTGTGTGGTGACAGCCTGCCTCCACCTGCTCCCACAGCTGAGCTCTTACAGGAAAGTAATGCCATCCAAACTACAGTTATTATACTAGAAGACGGTTTAGTGTATTGAACGGCTTAATCCAGATTAATCTGAAGTGTTTACAAATTGGAAAAACTGCACCAGGAGGTGCTTCGAGGGGGGTTGAACAAATGAATCCGCGTCTGTGAGTATGTGCAGTATAAGCGTGATCAAGATATGAGGATGTGACAGCAAGTTGGCAGGTGTGTGTTTTGACTGAGTGTGTGAGAGTCATTTCAAGTATGTGTTTGCTTCTCTGCAACCAGGGGACCAAGCGGGAGTGTTTGTTGAATAAAGAGAATCCAATTCTTTCCTTTCAGCATTTCGTTTCAGTGCGCCGGGCAGAATCTGAAAAGTTCAGGGCCACTGGCACTCTTTGGGAAGTACCACTCACAGCACGGCAGGACGCCAAAGGTTGCGTTTTCTCAAAAAAAATTCTAGGCTCTTAAATCTAGGGAAGAGAAAATGGTGAAGACTCCTCAGTGGAGGTTAATACAACGCTTTCAGGGCAGCCTTCAAGCAGCCCTGAGGGAATATGGTACTTGCAAAAAGATTTTCAACAAATTTTGTGATTTCAGACTTTTTGTGCAAGGTGTAAAGAGAGTCTTTATATATTTTTTTTCATCTGGACACTTTTGATGTTCCCTTTTTTGACCAGTTGTTCAAAAGGCTGCTACCAAAGTGTCTACTTGGACTTAAAGCAATAAAGATGTCTTACCTACAACTGCCACTCTTCAGGTAACTTTTTACATTGTTAATCCAAGTCTTTGTAGTCAAGCCACTAAGTATATTTTCAAAAACATTCTACTATTCGTTTACATTATTTTCTGTTTTACTGTTTCTTTTATTAGTTTCACTGCATTGTAGTACTTTGTGTAGCATCCAACAGTGCAAAAATAAATCAATATTTAATTAACCACTATACACAGATATCTGCATATTTATGCAGAACTTGTTGGTAAAGGTTCATGATTTTAGTAGAAATGTTCTCGGATCCATTTATAGTCCGTCTGTAGTTGAGGTAGTATTATGTCTGAATGGCAGGTACAGTCAGTATGAAGAGCAAAAAAGGGGGAACATAATGGCCAAAATGCAATCTTGGAACCCCCCTGCTATTGTCTGACAATGACATCGCTTTTCATTAGCTTTAATTTCATATTTGAATTCATTTGCAGAAATTGCACAGCAGAGGAAGGCTTGGCCCAGATATCCGCTGTCTACACCAGAACCCTGGAAATAATAGCCATTGCCCCCAGAGGCTTATCGTCTTTAGGGCCAATAGCCAATGGGTTCCAAGATGATAATTAAATAAGTATCCATCAGCGGCAGTCTTACCGGCTGGTCACCCCGATTGATCCCGACCAAGAAAAGGGACTCGGCGATGAACAGGCTGATGCAAAGATTCTTATGGATGGTGTTACGATCACTCTGGAGGCCGCGGAAGAAGCAGAAGGTGAAAAGGCTGATAAGCAGGCAGACCAGCGATAGAAGGATGCCAACCCAGGTTATGACATCAAGGAGCATGTCGTGGACAGGGTCTGTGTTCTGTAAGAAAGGAGATGAGACAAAGTAGTCAGTGATGTCTGGTCCATTGTAGGTTGACTTCATGTCAAAACAAAAATAAAAATATTTTTCTTACCATTGTACCCAGGACCTTATTATGGTGCGACAACACGGTAAGAAATGTGTGTATGTCATGTACAGGGATTTATAAAGCAAAAAACAAACCAAAAAAATAATCATACAATTCCATCTCCGTTCTGTCCCAGCAAGAACCCTAAAGCTTTCAGTTTCATTATTTATTTTTTGGGTGTGAAGTGCATTCATTGAACTATCCAATAAACCACTACAGAGTGAGCCACAGGTGGCAGATATGAATCATGAATTAGTCAGTGTGAATCAATCTAAAATGCCCCCCTATTGTTTCATTTTGGTCAGACAACAAAGTGGAACAAAGTGAGCAGTCCAAAGGGCAGCAGGTGTCTAAGACCAACACAACAGGAAAACAATCAAACCTCAACATGGTCAATAACTCTCACTGTTGCTTTTAGATAATTTTCTCTTTTCAAATAGTAATTTGCCACCACAGCCAGTTTTGGGCACTAAAAAGCCTTTTGCTGACAATAAATTTGTGCCTTTATGGGAGAGATAAGGATCAACAGTGATTCCACCGCAGCCATGAAAGAGAATTTACATCAGTCCATAAAAGCCAAGTGCACACAGGGATACTTGGACGGAGGTGGGAAAAGGCAACACACCCGAATACAGCAGAATCTGCAGAATGGCTGACTTCTGTGGCCTCAACCATGTGAAAACAAAGACATTAAAGGAAACAGTGAGGGTAAAAATTAGGGGCTGTTAGAATGGGAGCTTAATTAGGAATGTGTAATAAGTGCCATCTTGTCACCTATTACATGCCCTATGTGCTTTTCTTGCTTGATCAGCAAACTTCACAGAAATCCGCTCAACAATGGTTTCCGAACATGGGTTCTCGTAACCCATATGGTAATGTTACATGAAAAGACTGAGCAGTGGCTCAATTAATGTGATGAAATAGAGATTACAATTTGATTGTAAAAAGAATGCATCCATAATGCAGGCATGTAAGGTCTACCGGTTAGTAAAAACAGCAAAATATGTTTAAATGTAAAACAATAACAACAGCAAGGACAATGTTAACAGTTAAATAAAAGTAACTGATAGTGAAATAGCTAAAGGTAATGGAAACAGTTGAAACAGACAAAAGTAACGAATAATGAAATGGTAAGTTAAAAGTAATAGAAAAAAATGAATAATCTAAAAGTAAAACGAAATAGTTCGCTAAAAATAACAGATATTGAAACAGTTAGCTAAAAGTAAAGGATAATTAAATAGATAGCTAAAAGTAAGGGATACTGAAATAGCTAAAAGTAATGGATAAACAGCTGAAATAGTTAGCTAAAAGTAATGGATAAATAGTTAGCTAAAAGTAATGGATAATGATATTGTTTGCCAAAAGTAATGGATAAACAGCTGAAAAAATTTACTCAAATTTGTTAAAAGTAATAGATAATGAAAAAGTTACAGAGTAACAGATAAACTGTTTAAACATGTTAGTTAGCTAATAGTAGCGGATTATAAAAAAATCACTCAGTTTAAAGTAACAGGTAAACAGTTAAAGCACGAGAACAAAATGTGACAATAATTAACTAAAAAGTAATGCAAAATTTGTTAAAATAGTTTCAAAAAATAATGAATAAATGGTTGAGATAGCCAAAGGAAATAAATCAAAGGTTGAAATAGCCACGAGTCATTAATAAAGGGCTGACACTTCCAAGTACTGCTTCTCCAAGGGGTAGTAGTACAAATGCAAGCACTGACAGTTCAACTTCACACTGTCTATTGTATGAAAAATATTTCACATCCACTTTTATCTTAATATTTAAATAATGCTCAGTTTAAAATAAATTCAGATGAACATATTGAGAGATGGCAGGTGGTGTTAATGATGGGGTACTTGATTCATGGGACATGGCTGTGAGGGGCAAATCTGACTCTTTAACATTGCACAAGCACGTCAGCAAAGCAGCTGCACAGATTCCCTGTGCAATTCACATCTGGTAGGGACTGCAGTGTCATCTGACAATTTGGTATCATGCTACCATGTGGGGAAGAAAAGGCTTGCCAAGACAGATGCCAGAACATGACATGGGCATGAAATAAGTGTCTTCTATATGTAAAACATGGGGATGGGCATCACAGAGATAATTACTGCACGCAAGCACTTTGGTCAGCCTTTAAGGCTTCCTAATTTCCCAAAGGGATCGTCCTCTTTTTCAGCCTGCTGGGCATTGATTTTGAAAAAAAAGGGAGGAAAAAGTGAAAGGGGGGAAGGGAGACGGGGCAATTTTACAGAAATCTGCCAACATCCACACAGCTCACTGTCATCCCTGCTGGGATTCAAGTACTATCTGGGTGGAACTTTTCAAGATTTGACATGATGACTACGTCTGAATGCTAATGAAGATCAAACAGGCATTATTTTAACACAGAAGAACACTGCGTATACTTAAAGGCAGACAGTTAATTAGCAATGACAGGCAGTCAAAAATTAACACAGGTGAAAGCCAAGCAAAACTCTTTTTAAACTGTGTACAAATCGAGGACTGACACTGTGTATTAACTAACAGGCTTAAAATTACAGTTTGGCTGATATCAAACGTTTGTAAGCAGTCTTGGCCTCCTGCAAATAATGTATGACTCTGAGCTATAGTGGAGGACAAACCCAAGGAAATATTTGCTTACGTTGAGAAATGACGCCTCAAAAGCATACTATACGTCTAATGTGTCTCTCAAACAAGCACCTCTTTAAATCATATTTCGACCACAGTCAGCAGTATTTTTCAGCGGGGGCAGGGAGAGAGAGACCATCAACATCCACGGGTGTTTATGCTTCCTTTTTTTTTTCTCCTCCCGAGTCAAGTTAGAGTGAGGAAACTTGGGGGATGAAGTATTGCACAAAAGCCTTGTTTAGTGGCAGCTCAGCTAACGCTAGCAGAGAGGGGAACAGATGCTGATCATTAAGGGGCTCTGGTACAATAACAGCCGCAGTGCTCCTTGAGTCTGGGGAGAGCGCTCTTTTGATTTTCCTGCCTGATGAGCCGTTGTGTATACGTTGGGGGGGTGGGGGGCTGCAAGATGTTATATGGAGCAGACGTCTGTGTGTGTGTGTGTGTGTGTGTGTGTGTGTATGAAAATAAGGCTTATATCAACCCCCTTACTTTAGAGGGGTGCATACACAGTGGGAGGCAACAGATGTGAATGTTTGTGCTGGCATGCTCTGTAGGTGTGCTGCGCATGTGACACATAAGTCTGTTTTCAGTCCGCTGCATTACAAAAGGTATTGATGCGGTGGGTGGTACTAGCTGCGGCGCATTGTGAGGGGACCCTAAGGTCTCCTGGGCTAGCGAGCTGTGCAGTGGCTGCAGGCTCTATCCATCACAATCTCACCTTCAATTGGAGAGGGGCCAGGTCAGAGAAAGAGAGAGAAGGCAACAGAGGGAGAGAGAAAAAAAGAGACAAAGCTACAGAAACACAGAGAGAAGGGCGCAGAGTGTATCTACACCTGGGTGATGGATTTACTGAGGAATGATTTCTTTGTTCTGGGAGGTGGATGATGGCTGAGACGTCGCTGGCCACAATGTCTCTGCTGAAAAGTTTCCTTTAACTGAGGGCTCTGCCCAGGCAGGATGGCAAATGATGTGATCTGCAGAGCCTCTGCACCTAACCTCGCACCGACAAGCCTCAATGATGGGAATCAGTCTAGGGGTCTCTAAAGTGGGCAGACGTAATTTGCTCTGAAATTCACTCGCTGTGTCGCAAGGGCGGCCGAGTCGTACAGCATCCATGTTACTTAGCGGGCCGAGGCACATTTGTGCACATTCCATTTGTCTTCCAATCTTTCTCTCCTACATTTTTTCTCTTATTTCTTAAACACACATATTTTTCATTCCAGACGGATGCCTGAGGAGATTGCCTTTGCCCCTGATCTGCTTGCACATAGCACAAAATAAGGTTTCTGGGCACTCGAGCAGTCTGACAAAGAGAAGCGGACGTGTTGGTGAGCCTTTTGCATCGCGCAATGGTCAACCCGGCTAAGCCATCTTAACCTCACATCACATCGTAGGCACTTCATTACCATAGCACACTGTGTCTGAAGCCAAAATCTTCTGAACCAGTACTCTGAAATGCCTACGAGGGTGAGGTGGTAAAGAGAAGGGAGCGTCGATCCTTTATACCCCAAAGAACACCTCTCAGCATGGGGCCATGAAGCCAATCCAATTAAAATGCATAAATCTCCCTATGTGCCTCCAGAGCTGGGCTTTGACTCATGAAATACGGTCAGGCAGGGCAGACAGTTGCGCTAAGGGGTAGTGGCCCACTGCGGGGAGTCATGTGACAAGTTCACCTCCGGTATGACCAAGGATTTACGATCTGCACAGGGATGAGGAACAGTTGCAGAGAGGGCATATGAATCAGGGGTCCTGGCAAATTCGTCACGTTTAAAAGGGCTGGGGGAGTGTTTCCAGCTTGCTTGGCAGGAGTTGACATTCAGCACATGCACCTAATGTCACACTGTGTTCTAAGCTACAATAACTATGATGTAACACCCAAGCATGACTTTCGGTTGCTATGGCAGTTGACAGGGTCTCCATCTTCTCTGTCTGTGCCTTCAACATATAAATAGATTTATTTTGAGCCCTCTCTCAAGCATATAGAGCATCATGAAATACGCAACTAACCTTGACTGTCCTTTCTCATCATAGTTGCTGTCTGATGGTGCCAGCATGGAGATGTTCTATAAAGACAGTGATGAATGCTACCCAAATATCACCCTCTCCATCATCCACTGGGACGTGCCATTGATTTATACTCACTGGTCTGTCGGGAATAGTGCCACTTACCAGTAGCTCACTGCCTCCCTGGGGCCTATCTTAGCACACACAACAACTGCGTAAATAATGGCCTGTAGGTGGAACCACAGCAGGTCTATAATTCTTGAGCTAGGGCTTGTGCTTTATATTCAAGAGATTTTTTTAATCTCAATGCCCACTGGCCAACTCCACGAATGGCGAAATTAAATTCAAAGGAAAGGATTCAATAAAGAGCCTCAGGAGCTTGAGGGGGCATGAGCCATTAGGAAATCTTGAAAAGTCCGTTTGGAGCAGACCCTGATGAAATAGTGGCCATCCAGCTTTTGTTATATTCGTCGAGCTCCTGCATCTGCCGAAGCAAGACCAAGTGACCCACAAAGGTTTGTGCAACAAAGAGGCTAATCAGCGAACCCAACCGAGCTGACATCGCCACTTCTGTGTGATGTGGAGGTCAAATGATTTAATTTGAAGAGCTCGTGCGGTCCCCTAAGTTCAACACCACCGTTGAATTCTGCCTTTCAATATCAAGTCAAGTGGAATGAATTTGTTTCCAATACATTTTTCAGCATCTTCAATCACTCAGAAACAGGACATCTCGAGGTTAGAATCATCAGCGTTCTTAGCAAAGTCACATTCAAGTACACCCACTCTCACATCATCACTTGCTCCCAAACCATGTTTTGCAATCACTCTGAAAAGATACAAAAGAGACATATAATCTCTCGCACGCAGCTGCTGTCTGTGTGTACAGTTTCTAATTTGTTTATGCGGCCAACGGCGCTTCTCGGCTCGGATTGCAGGATCAGTCAAAGGCATCATCTCTCTGGCAAGATATCTCAAAATTAGCAAACAAAGAGCTTGAGTGGCAACAGCGGCAGCACTCGATGCCCTTGTGATCGTCTAAGTGGCGCTTACCTGATCTTCTGTATCTGACAGATATTGTTTTGAGTGGGTGTACTTCTTAAAAGTAGCAGGCTCAGTTTGGATATTCGACTTTAATGAGTTCTTGTGAGCTTACAACTTGAAACAGATTTAACGTTTGGTAATTTGGTTAAGGACATTGCATTAGAAACCACCAAGGCTCTAAAGATCTTTGGGTACTCGCTCGCAAATTTTACATCTACAATCTGTGAATTACCAATTATTCGGAGGAACTAATTGACTTCAAACATAATTAATCCCTATGAGACACTGTCTAGAGTGTGTGTGTTTTATAATCTCATGTACAGTGTATTGTAGTTCAAGAGTTTCTTTAAATGTGTGGGCATAGCTGTTACCTTGCCCACACTCACAATCAATGTCAGGTTGAGCATGATTACAAGGCAGTTATTGTTAAGTGCATATAATTTTAGTTCTATAACAAAAGTCTGGCCTCAAAGATGAGAAAGTTGAGTCAGTAAGACCTTGAAAATTCCAAAGTTTATGTTAGGTAACTGAAATAATGTCTGTGGATCAAATCAGGTATGATTATATATAATGAATGATTGTATATAATGATTGTTATTTCCAGATGACAATGAATCACATGTCACTCAGAGAAAATCAACATCTACAAATCAACTTCCCAGTCAGGATTGGCGTCTTTCTCCACTAGATGTGAGCTGAAAATCTGAAAAAAAAAAAAAACCCAACCCAACCCACATTTGAATTCTGCTCGTCAAAATGGTTCAAATCCAAGCGTCCCAAAACTTCAGATCGCCGTCAAGGACAAATTGAGAGCGGTCATGATGTCACAGGCACAAAGCGGGAACATTTTGCCACTTCTAATTTGCGTGAAGCATGTGGCACTTTGAATGCAATCATAACACGGTGCTAAAAATGTACAAGGGCGACACAGACGACAGCTTATTAAGCCAAACATAAAGATCCCCTGAATATAACACTATCATTATTCCCAACTAGCATGCGTACGATCCATCGGCCAAAAAAACAACAAGATGAAAGATGATGGTAATACCGTAGTGAGCATCTGTCCTCCAAAGGAAAATTGTAATTACAGTTTGCCTATCTCTTTTTTTTTTCTTTCCGAGATGCCACTGAGAAATAAACAAGGTTAGAAAATAATCTGGTGCTCTGAGGGTAATGAGTAATAACAATGCAGAGATCAGCAGTGGTATGTTCTGTTGCCATGGTTACAAAAACAGATACTCTCTTCAATTTATGAAATTTCTTTCTCTGCCGCTCCCTTGCATGCACATACACACTCCCACTTTGCCTCAATTCACTGTGTTCTCAGATACAACACTGTGACAGTTTGGCAAATAAAAGGCCTCCGTATCTCCCATTCAGTGGCACCTTCCAACAAGCGGCCTTTTATAACATCCAAGTGGAAAAGATAGAGAGTAAGGGAGGGTGAAAAAGCGCTATCACTCACAACTGGGGTGTAACTACTGTCCACTTTCCTCCATTGAATGCAGTGCCACAAGCAAGCCAGGCTTTCCAAAATGTTAGGGATTGGCTTGACTGAAAGCGCTCCTTTTACTCCTTCCTTTTTTCTTTTTTTTTGCTGCTTTGCTTTCACGGCGTGAAGGATCCCATTCTTCGCGGCTCCCTCTCTATTCCAGACTCGGCTTCAGCCCTGCAGAGAGCTTAGTGGGTCCAAAAGTCACGCTGCTGAGTGACAAACAGTGGCTCTCTCTAGCTAGAAGTGAAGCACACCACCCCAGACCTCCCTGGAGACATGTGTAAGGGCGCAAAAACCAGACTGAATTTTAGATTGTGTGCATGAATGTTTTTGCAATTGGGTTGTGACTGTGTGTGGAAAAATGAGAGATGGAGTCGAGCTGGAGAGTATGAGGAGGTGAGGGAAGGTCTAGTGGTTTCATGGACAAGAGCCAACTGGGACGGCCCTCAGAGTGTTTTTCCCCACTGATTCAGACGAAAAGCTCTGGAGAGACAGATGCCAGATACCAAGAATACTCTGCTCCGTCAGCAACGAGTTCCTCAAACTTCCCCTGACAGAAATAATTAAACCGTCTGTCAGCATCAGAACTACAGCAAAACTTCTCTCCTGACCGGCAATTCTCCTTCCCTTTTCTTTTCCTACTCGCTTGATTTAACAAAAAAAAAAGTTTTTTATTACCAACATCCTCTATACCCCTTTGTATCTTTTTCAACTTCACACTTGAAGTGCTGCCCATAATAATCACTCCACATAAATCTCACAGCCAAATTACAATTTCTTTCATGAACAGGGTAATTTTTTTTAAAATTCCATTATTACCTCTAAATGAATTGCTCTTCAGAACTTACACTTACTGTACTCATTTCACTGTTTCTGCAGCTACCCTGAGGGCAAAAAAGACACACACACACACACACACACCTCCTCCTGTGATGAGGGGATACATTGTAATTGTTTTCTTTTTCCCCTCCCTTCTGTCTTTACTTAATAAATAAATAAACACATTCATGAATAAATAAAAGGAGCAGATGGAAATGGCTCAGACACTAAATAAATCTTTATGTTAGGTTTTAGTCCCTTAATAAACATATTTAGGTTTGACTCTAAATTTTTAGAAAAGTACATAAAAAAACAACAACTACACATTTTAAAGGAACTGTAATAACTGATTCCACACAATCATCTCACCTATTTTCGAGTAAAAAAAAAAACGATTTTCTTACCCCCACGTTGCCAACTATTCCTTCAAGATTTACATTCAGGGAACCCAAAGTGATCCAAAATCGAATTCCCAAACTATCCCTTTCACATGTAGCCACACACAGAGAGACAGCAACATTTTTCTATAGACCTTCAAAAACATGTTAAAGGCCAAAACAAATCGTTATTTGTAAAAACCAATCTGTAAAATGTGTTTCAAACAAGCATCGTGTGCTGCTGCCGGAGACAATCATATAGCGGGGCTGCTTCACCCATTGGATGTTTAAGATGTCTGCAATCAATAAACACTTTACACACTGACAGGATCATTGTTTAAAACTGTATGAATGGGCTGTGTGTGTATTTTGGCACTTTAAATGTTAGTCTGCAAAGTGCTGTGAAGGTCAGAAAACACTTATCAGTCTATTTTACCCTGTGAACTGAAAAGCAAAGGAAATATAAAATATATTGACAACTGCGATGAGAGGGATGTCTTCTGCTTTACAATGCATTA
The DNA here is from genome assembly GCF_008729295.1 of Plectropomus leopardus. Lineage (NCBI taxonomy): Eukaryota > Metazoa > Chordata > Actinopteri > Perciformes > Serranidae > Plectropomus > Plectropomus leopardus. The sequence continues at coordinate 11,305,074 of NC_056485.1, read as the reverse complement.
CACTTTTTTGGACCTCACTTTACTTTTCAGCCAATCATGCTGGAATAGACTGGCTGGGTAAACCATGATGGATCAATGCATTTTCATTTCTCTCAACTGCATTTGGTAAATTGCACATTTTTCAGGGATAAATAGCTCCATTGAGAAGCATGAAAAGGAAGAGAGCTGGCCTACCTTGACATCCACATGGGCCATGAGGACAGCAAAATTGGTTAGATGCGTACAGGAGCATGTGGTGTGTGTCCTATTAGTGCCTAGCAAGCGGCAGTCCTGTGTCGACCAGTAGCCAGTCATGGTTCTCTTGGAGTAACTCCAGAATGAACAGTTGGGGTTGAAGTTCTCCTCAGATTGCTGCAAGGGCATAAAGAGAAATAAATCAGTAGAATCAGACACAGTGGAATTAATAACAGGAAGACACATAGAATGTAACCACGGGAGGTGAACCAGGTCTAGAGTTAATCATACATTAGCTTTGTCCATTTTTACTGTCCTTTGTTTGCAGGATAAACATCCTCAGAACAGGCTCATTTTTCCCCACTGCAATCTGTATCCTTCTAAAGTGAATAGCAGGTGGTTTTCCTGTCATACAGCATCAAGCAGCACCATGCCTGCTTTTCATTGTGTTTTTTGACCTTTCTCTTTAACTTTCACGGCATGAAAATGGACTGCCCCACTGTTTAATGGGTACCACCGCTGCCTGCGCCGGGCTACAGCCCTAATGACAAGCACGCCTCCCCTGCTATCTCGCTTGCTATTTTATAAAAGTCACCCACAACCACTGAGGTCGGTTAACACATGCGCACAACAAAACTTAACTGCTGATAAATAGATACATCAACCGCCTCTCCCTCTTGAGCCCAATTTCTTTTGTAGTTGCAGAAACAAAAGGATCACGATCCTTTCCTTTGTGGCTCACAGCTTCCAAGGTTAAACGCGTCTGCTGCTGTCTTACTATTAACACCGCAAGGAGCTGCATTTTCTTCCCAGTTTCACATGTGCTGTATGGTAATTAGTCTAATAAGGTTTATCCTCTTTGAATGTAAATTTGCCGCTGACTGAGTTTACCCTTCACACATCCAAAACCCTGTGTAAAATATTCCACAGCAAGGAGATAGGATGACCCTCTGTCCCATTAATGGATTTAATTGGTCCCATTAAGTGGTGAGGCAAGGAAGCAAAACAATAACTAGAGGACACATCATCATCCCAGAAGAGCAGTGATCCAAAACATCATGGTTGAGAGGGGAACTTAAATGTGGAAAGCCAAAAAAAAAGAAAAAGGAAAATGCAAAGCCTTGCTCAGCAGAGTTGAGATAACTACCGTTAATTTTCAAGGGCAAGGTTGAACATACCTGAGATAAATACTTAATATGTTTTATTCTGTCTGGAAGCATACTATATAGAATACTTTATGCATACAATGTTCTCAATGCAGGGGCAGCACCTAGGGCTGAAAGAGACTATTATCACAATTATTTATTCACGTTTGATTCATAGAGCCAACTATAAATGAAACTGAGATAAAAACAGTAATAATACCACAGTATTTACAGTACATCAAATAAAAATGCATTATTTATCCCTGCAGAAAAATACAAAAAATGGCCCGCAGCCATGCTTTAGAAGTAGAGACCAGTTAATTGGAGCATTCTCTTAACAACACCTCTGACTGACTTACCAGTTTACCAGAGAAGTGGGAGCTTTTGATTTGATGCACCAGAGCAAGCGCTTCATATGCAAAACGTCAATAATGCATCCGATCAAGTTTAATTAATTATGCAAGTTTGTAATCATGATTAATATATGATTAATTGTACAGCCCTTGGTGTACACAAAATGCACTCTATATGTAAATGTCTGTATGTTTGTGATGAAACAAGCAGCTCTCTTGGTGTGCTGCACTGTCATGAGCAGACGAAGCTGCTGTGCAGAAAACACACTTCTCCAAAAAACGGTGTTTTATTGAAACAACTTGATCTAAGAGAGAAAAGGGTATGAAAGCAGCAGTGCCCCAACATTAGACCAACAGTAAAATTACTGAATCTACAGTCCAAATTACAAATTACACTTAAGGCAGGTGAGTCACAGCAATAACTGCACTGACATTGCCCCCTGACATTTTCTCACCATTTAATTTTGACATCCATAAGCTATCATCCCTTTTTTTTTCTTCCTTTTATCCTTCTGAGTTTTTTTCTGCCCTTTTTGCTTCCTTCCAGGGCCCTCCTACACATGAGACCCGCTGCAATTCTCTTATGGTTGTTCAACATCCCTGATAATCGCTGAGGGCGCCGTTCGTAGACAAAACAGGGATATTTCGAGCGTAGCAGAGTGTGGAGAAGATAATGGAGTCAAGAGGGAGAAGTCGCGACTCCCCACAATGACTAAGCAGCCTCTGGTGAGGCTCGATATGACTGATATTCGTTCAAGAGATCAGGCTGGTATTTGTTCAAACTAATAAACAACAACATGTATCCCCGGCATCACCTTGTGAGCAGTTTTTCCACACCTTTTTTTGAATAAAACTTCACATTAACTTAATGTTCTTGGTTTGAGATGGGATTTCTATATTTTCGTCGCACTTCAGGGAGAGAGAAAATTATGATGAAAGGGTTCTATCAAGGAGGTGCATATGCAGGAGTGTGTTTTTTTGTGAAAGTAAAAGAGAAAGAGACAAAAAGCACATTAAATGCAGGGGCAGCCACATCAAAGGAAAAAACAAAAAACATCTCGACTCAGACACACTTTCAGAGACAGGAAATTACCTGTAGATGTCTGATGGTGAAAATGACAGGGTCAGAGAGGTAGACTTTGTTCGAGTCCTTGTTGATGGCAGCCGTGATGACCGGTGAGTTGACAATGACGGAATAATTGGTAGCCATGGCTTCACTGCCCAGCTTCATGCTGGCGTTCTCCGTTGAAAGGTAGACCCCGATGTGTTTGTACAGGACGAATGCTATTCGGATCTCACCTGCAGGAGAAAAAATAGGGAAAGTGGTCAGTCTTCCTCAAGTGACGTGTAAACCGAGAATACATTAAATGGCAAAAAAGTATGTGGACAACCCATCATTCCAACCATGTGTGATTGTTGAACACAAAAAAATGAGCAAAATTTACTTTAAGTGTTGCTGAATATTTCTTTAACGCCATTACAAGCTACAACCCACTATGACAGTAGACATTATTTTTACATCATTATTAATATAGGGCTGCCCTTTGAAAATTGGAGATTTGAATCATCAGCCAGAGACCCCCTCAGTCGACTGAGATTGCTTTAAGTCGAGCAGTCATTTTTTGTTTTTTTTGTTTGTTTTGTTTTTCCCACTAAGCTGTTTACCTGGCTATTGAAAACTAATATTCCACTATTATTCCCCGTTTACATACAGCCGTGCATAGTCCAATCAATGTGCACCAACATGTTGTTCATCACATCAAAATATGGAAAATGGGAACGGCTAGGGCCACTTTGGCCGTTATGCATCAAAATAGGATTTTTTTCAAAGTTTTCCAAGGATGGAGGAGGTGCTTGATTGTGCAGGATTTCGTCCCTCTTTCATTAGTTTAACGTCATCCTTGAGAAGGTTGCATAATCAACTAGAATTGACCTTTTGACCACCAAAATCAAATCAGTTGATCAGAGTCCAAGACATTTTTTGTGCCAAATTTGAAGAAAATCCCTCAAGGCATTCTTAAAAAATAGCGCTCACAAGTACAGTGCGGACAAAAGGACAACCCAAAAACATGCATCTGACCATGGCTATCGCCAGTGCAGAGGCATAAAAACCTATTGATATCCAAGTCTTTCTTAATGTTTAAAAGTAGGTGTGTTTGTACTTACAACCAGAAATGTGGGCCTTGCAAGCTGACTAAAAGGTTTGTGTTCAGCGTGGATCCAAACAGATAAATTTGCTGTAAATATGCTGTTTACTTGGCCTGTATCAAATTCAGAAAATGCTCATATTCTGAATAATAGTGGAACATTAGTGGGCATGGGCATGTAAACATAGTTAGTGTGCCAATAGTTAAATCGGTCAAATAGAAATAATAACAAAAAGAATACTAGAAATCATCATTCGGCTGAGGTGAAGCTGAAGAATCCGTACATTGTAGAACTTTTCAAAAAAAGAGACCAAAGTCAAGGTTGCCAGAATGATTCAACAAAAGGAAAAAAGGAGAAATATTCTCTACTTCAACAAATGGTTATTTTAATTCAGCATCCAAAAAATATGGTTATCACTCCTCTATTGGCACTGACACAAAGGCGAGCATTTTTCTTGTTAATAATGTCCTCCTCTGCTTCTCTCTCACACACATCTCTCTCGCCTCCTGCCGCCTCACTTTTGAGCACTGATATGAAAGAAAGTCCCCTCCTGCCGTGACTAAGATCACTCGCTCAGATGAAAAGAAAACAATTTGGGTGCTATAGCACTGGATGGCGGAGAAATATCCGCCACCCTGCTATAATGATCTGCCTGGGCACGGCTGGACATGGACTTAGTCATCCGGCTGAGAGGCACCGGGCGCAGCTTGAGTCGATTCTGATTTGCATGGGCTGATAATAAAGTCTAAAAATGGGGATGTATTGCTCCTGAAAATAGCTATGTATTGTGTCTAACTACCCCCTTTACAGTTTAGAGGCAGTGCTTGAATGTAACTAATTCTACAGCCAGGGTCCTATTTGAAGTCTTACAACGATCCCTGTGCTTTATATGTGGCTGAACAAAGGCTTTAGGAGGCAAATTGAAAGTTATTCACATGCATCTGCAGTGACATTCCTACAAAACCACTGCAGCCCCGTACGATGTCACATCCAGGTTTGAAAAAAATAAATACATGACAAAAAGAATTTTTGATTAATTACAGTGGATCTTGCATGCCAGAAAATCTTTCAAGCAGTACTAAAGTATTTCTGCTATAGCCATGTTGAATTTCGTCTGTAACATTTCTTTTTTTTTTTTTTTTACCACAAACCAAATACAGCAATTTAAGCTGTGTGCCAGGCATAATTACACTTCAAACCAACAACAGGGGAGCAATGAACACAGATTCAAAAGGTCTGACTCACCATTTCTTCCGTGTTGCTTTAGCGTGTTAGCTGAGAGGTGGATGGAGTTGCCCTGTCCTCCGGTTTGCGGGAACTTCAGATCAGGCAAATTCCCATCTGTGCTCATCCTTGCCACCTCCAGCTCTGCACACATACAGAAAAAACACAAGTAAGACAGCAGTTGGCAATCAATAAGTTTGATTTTTATGACACACAATCGACAGCATTGACCTAAAAAAACGTGGTGCAGACTATAAATTCCACTGGCACAATACACAGTGTCACAGCCCTGAACTGAGCCCTTAAAGGAAAAAATCCTACATTACGATACAGTTCTGTGATTTCTTGCAGAGATTTATTAATGATATTAATGATGAATAACTATTTAATATAATAAAAATGGTAACAGTAAAGTGTTTTAAATTGCCTTTTGATGCAAATGCTCAAAATGCTATACAGTGTATCATACCCTTGGTTTCACATCAAATGAACAAGAAGTTAGACCATAACAGTGTACAGTTCCATCCAAATATGGTAACTTAATAACTTAATAAATGTGGCGTATGGAGAAAATCAAATATTGTGATTTTTTTGATAAAACACTTTTATACCAGTATGGCAATGATAGTGTAGGGTTGACGATTGGTGCTTTCACAAAATATTTTAACAATGACATTTTTGATAAATAATCATCAGTAATGTGGATGTAATGAACAAGTGGGTAAAGGCAAAATTTAAGAAGATATCTAGTCTCACACCACAATACTGACATAATATCGATATATTACCCAGCCCTACAGGAACAATAATACACGATTTGCCGTTATGGTGTTCTTAGCTTATAGCCATACAGACAAGGTCACACTAACCTTGGTTTTTGGGTGTTTGTGCCAAATTTGAAGGAATTCCCTCAAGAGGTTCTTGTCTCATATCATGATATCAACATTATATCATGATATTGCCAAGTAATCCACTCAAAATTCAGTAAGGTTCAACAGAAGTTTAACACAAAAGAAACAATAAAACTGATCACAGATGCTTTGCATCTGACTTCTGTTTGACTTCTGTTCTAATTGCTGTGAGGTAAAGACCTGGCAGCAGAGAGCAGCCATACTTAAAACACACCACCAATCACTTCACTGATTCAAAAAGCTATTTTCATGTTGTAGCTGATTAATCTAAGCATCTCCAATGAGCACTTAATGTGACACGTCCTTTCTTGATTCACGCAGCTTTGAAGGGCTGCCTCCCTCTCAACTGTGCGTACAGGGGAGGTTGATCTCTTGCTATAGGTTTCTTAATCAAGTGTTCAGGTGACATTGTTTTCTCTTAAACTGTAAATACAAAGGTTGTCTTTGGCCTTTGAAAAAAAAAAAGACGTCTTCATTTCAAGGAATCTTTTCCTCGAGAGGAGCGGAGAGAGCGAGAGATACAAGGAGGAGATAAAGACCAGCCTGGGAAGACGAGCTCGCTTCTGCGGCAGCTCAACAGCTGTTGTGTCTGAAGCAAGCTCCTAATTTATGGTTCAAAGACTCCGGCGTCATACAGCAGAGGAAAATGAGCTGCTGATAGGAGCCCAGCTGAAATAAAAAAGCTCATTCCATCAAAGTTATTATGGTATGATACAATTCAGTTTAATAAAGCAGTCGAGTGTGCTCTAATCTCGGGTACGGGTGACCTGTGTGAAGTCTAGGCATTCCTAAATGTCACATTAACTCCCAAAGCACTGAGATGAATCCACTGATTCATTGTGAGGTAAAGAAGTTACACAAATGTCAAATTCCAAAAGATGAGGTGAGCTGTATGGACTAATAAAGGACTATTTGTGCCTCTTGACAACAGTTGGTGGGAAGATCAAAAATACTCCCATGTCTATACAGTAAATATGTTGCCACCGCCAGCAGCCTGTTAGCTTATGTTAGTCCTCCTATTAGCCAGTGGTGCCCTCAAGGGGGTTCCAGGAGGGGCTGTAGCGCCCATGATACAGTTCCTGCCTCCTCATTGGCCCCCTGGGTGGAAATTATTGATGATAATTTTGACATTACTATTTTTAAGAGGCTGTGGTGGCATAGTGGCTAAGAGGGCTAAAACGCTCCAAAGACAGGCTACATTTTGGCAAAGGGGAAGAGAAACTTGAACTGCGATTTTTTTATTATCATTTGAACTTTTACCTCAAGATATCTGAATGAAAATTAATTCGGTGGGTATGCACCAGTCTCCCCTAAACTTGAGAAGGCTTGTTCCAAGAAAATGTTTTGTTACTTACAATCAACCTCACAATTAAAGCTTTACAGTTGTCTGTTTTAAGGAAAATAACAACCAGGCTGAAGAAAAATTGATTGTTGTTATAACTTTTCATTTCAGGGGCCCCGACTGGCCACCCCTTTGACAAGTTTATGGGAGCACCACTACTATCAGCACCTTATAAAGCTCACTATTTAACACTTTATTTCTTGTTTCTGTAATCAACTGAAAAAACAAAGTGTAAAAACGACATGTTGCCAAGGTTATCTGACTATTTCTTGGCGCGGTGCGCCTACTTCCTGAATTTCATCATCAGCTTGATGTTGCCAGATAACCAGCAGAGACTGCAGGAAGTAACTGTGCCAGTCTAAGGAGTTACCACATTTATCCTCATTTGTGCTTAATTTTTTTGGAAGCTTTCTCCTTTTTTGACCAAATCTGAGTGCATAACCTTAATTGATGCAAGTGTCTGCATTTGTAATGTATGCAAATGTTTTGTTTTGGTTTTTTTTCCCTCACAAAGGTTACCAATTTCAGACAGTGTTTTGAGATTAAATCACATACACTTTCATATCAGCTGCCTTTATGTGTTGGAGACGGTGATTTCGGATCATAATCAGTCTAAACATTTCATGGTCAATGACACCGCATTTGCTTCTGCTAAACTACTACACTAAAGGCATTCATATTTGGTGCAACACATAAACTGGCTGGCAGATCAGTCTACAGTGGAGAATCTCAACTCGGACCTCTGCTCCATCAAGTGTAAAAAATAGAAACTTCATTAAGCCTGATAAGACACTCAGCTGATGATCTGATGTCGGTGGACTATGACACCTCTGTCTTTGAAGAAGGTTAGTGCCCACAAAAAGAGTCCCTATTTAATCCTCCCTTTGTATCCATTGTCATACCAAAGCTTCCCGTACTTTCTCTTAAAAAAAAAAAAAAAAACAACCTTTGTATTAACATTCTTTTGTGCTTTTGCAAAGGCCAGGGGGTTTTGGGTGATACATTCCTATTCAACTTAGCTAAGACAATACCCCAGATAGCTCACCATTCCCTGGATTCCAAGCCTGCCTTTGGAATAAAGGAAGCATTTTTCTTCTCCCTCTCTAACTCTCTTTTCCCTGTGTGGTTGTGTAAAAGAGCTTACGATGGGCTTTAGGGAATTCCTTTGATGCCATAGTAGTTGTTGGACCCAAAGGCTATACCTTCAAAGCCCGTTTAAATAACACGCTAATCGGCAGAAATCTGCTCATAAGATTATCATGCGGAGAGTGAAGCACACTTCTGCGCAGACAAAGCCCTCAACGAGCACATGCACTGTGACGTGTAAACACAAACACAGACACAATGGCTGAGGAAATATCCTTCTTCTTTGAAAGCGAAGAAAATAGATCTCATTATCGGCTTGAGTCGAAAATGGGAGCGAGGCTTTCTTACTCTTCAAGATTCACTTTAAAGCGAGAAACGCAGCTCGCCCTGACATTGAGGATGTGTCACCAGGTGGAACGAGTGTGAGCTACAACACACCTGAAAACCCATTCAGTTTGCATGTAATTCATTGCGAGAGATCAATAATTAGCCGCTGCAGTGATTACTGATGTTTAAATGGGCCCCCTTGTCCTCATTTAACTACTCTGCATGGCATGAAGGATTGCAGGAGCCAAATGGCTTTAAAAAAAAAGGCAAAAAAAAAAAAAAAAAAGCAGAGCAAACAGAGAGATGAGACCTAGTAAACATGTCACCAGCACATAATTAACCAGACTACCACTATGTGCTATAAAATCTAACTCCAGTTGAGCAGGCATCGTCTCCTTCCTCTCTCCAAACGAGCCCAGAATTTTCTTTATACCCAGATGAATTGTGTGCCAGATACAATAAAATAATTTTTATTAATTCTCCTAACGCTTGCTTCCTTTTAAGTCAGCAGACCTATATTTTTAGGTTGCCATGGTAGCAGGAACTTCTACTTATTCTAAGAAGAGGGCGATACATCATAACATTATTTCATATCATATCATAACATTTTTCTTAATTCCCATTGCCCCCGTCTGCAAAAAAAGGTTATTTAATTCAATTGTATGTTGTGCCTTGCAAATGGCTCTCAATATGAACCACAGATTTAATAAATTCTACTTTTCAACAACTGATGTATCCAGTTCTGAAAAGCACCATGTGGGAAAATATTGACGACACAAGTTCCATTATCTGTGCTCACTTGGTATTTATACACTGAATAATGAGCACTGATCCCTGATCTGCACGACTAGTGGCTAATTGCGACTAATAATTGACATGAATATAAGTACAATCATTTGAGATAATTGTCAATTTACAGCTGACTGCCATCAGGCACGAGAAGCCCTGCCAAATTTAACCTCCTGCGAGAGAGAAAGAATTAATCCAGTGACCTTCACACTTGTTCCACAGCCTCAAGAGCACTGCTGTCAATATGAGAGCGCCCGGATCAATAGCAGCATGGTGAACTTTGTAACCCCTGTACAAGTGGCAGGAGGGATGAAACACTTCAGACATGAGAGAAACAATGCTGAGAAACATTATAAAGACCAAATGAAACATTCAGCCCTTGAAATTTAGCTTCCAATTTTCTCAATATCATAATTGACAATGCTGTCTTCCAGCTGAGCCAAATATCTGTTTGTCAGCATCTTGAGGAGAAATTAACTTAATGCTGTCCAAGCTTTTTTACTCACGCAGACAAAGTCAACCAAATTAAAGTGTAATTTGCTTGCTGGCATACAATTTTCATAGCTTTCATCAATTTGTAGGTTTGCTTTTAATGTTTTTTTATATGCCATCAACCTGCCAGGGACTGCAGATAAAAATCTGGCACGTTTATATGATGGACCCAAGTGCTTGTGTTAATTAATGTGCATTGTTTCTTCTTAAATAACATAAACATAAAACTAGAATTACGCCTCGCAGATGTAGGCTTCTGCCAACTAGTTGCAGTTTATAGCCATGTCTGTCCAGATGCATATCATATATTTAGCTGAGACTATGAGGGAATTAAAAGGTTATAAGTGCAGTTTTTGAGGTAACATGGATGCTTCACACACATACTCCAACCAAAAGATCTATACAATTACCACAGCTTCAAGGTGGGCACCCAAAATTATTGTCACCAATTCAGTATCTGACCAAATGTCCCTCCTTCTGTTCCTAAATTTATGACATTGAGTAATGGCCAGAAAACTATTTCTGCAGAACATTATGGTGTTGCATAAAATTTGACCTTTGACCTTTTAAATATATAATGTCATCACTTTGTTATTTTATCCTATGAGACATTCGTGTGAAATTTTGTTATTATTAGTGTACACATTTTTAAGTAATGGCAAGGAACATGTTTTGTGAGGTCACAGTGAACACAAAGTCTTAACAGTTCATCCTTAAGTCCAGGTTGACATTTGTGCCAAATTTGAAGAAATATCCTCAATTTTTTCTTGAGATAACACATTTAGGAGAATGAGACAGATGCAAGGTCACAATGACCTTGCCCTGTTATCACCAAAATCTTAACAGTTCATTGTAGAGCCAAAGTAGTTGTGCTAAATTTGAAAAAATTCCGTCAAGGTGCTCTTCAGATATTGCGTTCATGTTAATGATATGGACAAGGTAACAGTGATCATGACCTTTGATCTATAACCATCAAAAGTGAATCAGTTTATCCTTGATTCTAAGTGGACATTTGTGTCAAATTTAAAAAAATGCTCTCAAGACCTTTAGCGGTATCCCACACCTAAAAATGACAGTGACTCAAGACCAAAGTGACCATGACCTTTTACCCACAAAATCTTATCAGTCCGTCCTTGAGTCCTTATGGATGTTTGTGCCAAGTTTGAAGAAATTCCTTCAAGGAATTCTTGAGACATTGTGCCCATTAAAATGAGATGGACCAATGACCAAAAAACATAATGCCTCCACCCTGGTGACAGCCGTGGCCAGAGGAATTATATTTTCCAAAATATTTCTTGTATTTTTATGTTTAAAACATGTCTGGAGGGGATGTTTCAATTTCTTCACCGTTGTAAAACAAGACATGACAACATGACATTTGCATGTGAAGACAGACAAGTGAAACATCTTAAATTGTACTCACGGATGTTGTCAGTGTTCTCTTGCACGATGTCCGTCTTAAGCAGGTTGTCAGCCAGGACGAAGGCCCCTTGTTCCACCGTATCCAGCAGCATGGTCGCGGCCCTCAGCTGCTCGCCTGTGCTCAGCTCCCTCCATGCCGCCTGGGCCTGCGGCTGCAGCAAATTGTTGACTGTCTCCACCATGGCCTGGGGAGTCCAAATCATCGATTTAGTGAAAAGGAGCTAAGCTGGCCTGGGACTGCTGTTGTTTGACATGGTGATTTGGTAAACGGTATGAGTGAAGGAAGATAAAAGAGAGTTCAAGACTGAAAAAAACAAGTCACACAATCCTGTGGGATTGTGCAAGGAAGAAGCATGAATGGTTTTTCTTTTGAACTGAAAATTTCATAATCATCTTTCTACTGAGCAATTTCATGACCCTATTTCCAATTCATTTACAAGTTATGCTTTTAGACATGGATTGTGACTGGTAGCAGCAACACCTGAATCTGTAATGGCACTGGATATGACTGAATTTGTTGCTGCTTCCTTTTATCTATGAGAATAATTAATCATGTAAATGAATCAGATCCAGTGCTTACAAGACCAGAGGCCAAGTATTACATGACTTGAGGCTAAAGTCTTTAATTGGTGAGATTAATGTTATTCATGCAGCCAATCCGGATACACAAAAGCCTACAAAAAAACAAAAAAAAACCCGGCAACATTGAAACATTCCAACGTACAAGATATTTGCTGGTAGCAACAACCTGCAACTATTCAGCTCACATCCTTCCTGCATATTAATAGCTAAGAACAACTATTACGCCTTCTTTAATCTGCTCACAACAATGCCGAAGCAAGTAAGCAAGGAAGAAACAAGAACATTCTCAAGACAAGATGAAAAATTAAGAGCCATTAAAGATTTAAAAATGCCAATGGCAAGATTTATGAATGGAATACTAATTGGTCAAGCAAAGCAATTCATTCCTGGTACCACTGCACCGAATAACTGCCAGTGGAAGAAAGCTCTCTTTCTAAGCCATTAAACTACAGTAGGTGGTCACACGCAGAATTATTAGAAATTTCCTGCACTGCTATTAAGAGTGTCATTTCCATCTTTTCAATATCTGATACAAACTTGGTTTGACATTTGACTCCTTTCACGCGTCTTCAAAAGACACTTGTGACATCCTGAAGATGGAGGCTATGATGTGTGTTTAAAAAGGGGTGTCACGCCACTGAACTTTCTCTCTGAACTTCACGTAGATCCCCTTTTTTGATCAATGGATTATGAAAGGGAATAAGAGTTTTAGCATGACTCAAAAACAGCACGGGGATAAAGCCAAAGGCGATAAGAGAAATCATGTGGTTTAGTGTATCAAATAAATTCCTCATCAAAAGACAGGAAAAACTGGCATTACAGTCACAAAGCGTAACTGTAATGGACCCCCCCAGTTACCTTGTAATGTTAAGTTGTATGTTTGCTTCAAATCACTGTGATAGCGAGAGGAGACGGAGGACTGATTGTATTCAACTCACTGGCGCTGGATGAGAATTTCAAACAGCACCAGCTGGCTTTTCCTCATTCAAAACATACCCTGCACACATTAAGCCGCCCACACCCAGACACAACCACACACACTGTGAGAGACTGACGCAAGAGTGAACACACACCTCTGCACCTGCTAGTATACAAAAACACAAACTCGCACACATGCACACACACACACACACACACACGCACAGGCAGTCTACCAACTTTGATGTGATTATTCATTATCTGCAGCCAATCTCCAATCACACCTTTTGACATTCAGCTAGAGGCAGAGGTTGATTCACTCTCAATTAAGGAGCTCTTTTTCTTCAGGCACTGACATTTTTTCTCCCTTTGTTCGCCACTGCAATTTTTTTCCCAGCACTTCTTAAAACACTGAAATAATGGTTCTTCTGGGGAAGGATTGATGGACTTGTAGAGGAGGCTGTCTTCTCGCATGCAGAAGAGATGCGCAAAAAAGGTGGAAAGACAGCCAGAGACAAGAAGGATGGGTCAGAAACTTCAGGAGTGATAGTTAATTTATAAATGTGAGTGAATAAAACAACTAAGGTCAGGCTATAAAGTATGTATCAAAACATTAATATTGTAATAAAGATCAGTTTTCTTACAAGCCCTTCAGGCATATATAACATCGTGTAAAGAAAAGCAATAAATCTGACATTCACTCCCAGTGCATCATTTGGACGTGCAATAGATTACCAAATCACTGCGATGCAAATTATTCATTACTGTTAGTAGTACATGTATGGCATGCCAATTTCCCTTCATTCATCCAGAGAATGAAATAATGATATCAAGACGGTTGAGTATTGTTTGGAAGGCATGCGGCTCACAGTATGCTCTACAGATGAAATCTGAACTTTTAGCCTTCAGTACAATATGATGCAAAAAAGGTGTCTTATAATGTCCATCATCTCAATAGAGAAAACGTTTAAGCTATTTGTTGCAGGTTGAATCAGTTACAGCCAAATTCTGTGAAAGGAAACTCAGAAGAAAACCGAGTACCAGGATAGTTACATTGTTCACCTAACTGAACCATTTCTATGCCTTTGTCCAGTGCATTGGTTTACTGGCTGTTATCATCAACTTACAAAAGTAAAAGACCCTGTACAAAGGACACTGTACAAAAATGTTTTTTGTCGGTTATTACCTTGTGTCCTTGAGAGTTTTGTTAAGCTCTCTGTGTGCCAAACTGCATTGAAGTGATCATTTTAGACACTGATGTCATGGCCTTCAAGTGTTTGTTTTTTTTTCTAGAACATTGGTTTTTTTTTTACATTTAAAAGGAGAAGAAATTGTAACATTTTCGGAAATTCTCTTCTTCGCTTACTTGCAGATGGTTAGATAAACTAAGAAAACTTTTCTGTACGGAAGCTAACACCATAAGCCAGTTAGCTAAGCATGGATATATTAGCATGGATTAAAGGAACAACACAAAATAAGTTAGTAGGTAAGCGATAGAGATAATAGCAGGTCGATTTTGTAACCTTTGGGCAGAGCCGGAACCCGTTTCCCCTGTTTCTACTTTTTTGTACTAAGCGAAGCTAAATGGTTGATAAATATTTTTCATACGGACGTGAGAGTGGCATCAATCTTCTTAATTAACTTTCAGCAAAAAAACAAATTCATATCCCAAAATGCCAAACTCTTTGCTGAGGGATGCTTTTTTTTTCGCTCAACAAAGAATGCGTTTCGTTGTTTCAAAGACAATACAGTAATATTAATTAAGTCAGTGCTACATCATGAGATCAGTTAATCATCCATTAAGGTAATTTTTAACAACCCTTTTGATTAAATAATATTGAGCTTGCAACTTTTTCCTTTGCAAATCCTCAACTGGCAAAATATTGAACTGGAGAGCTGAATTTATCTATTCTAGTCTTTGAATTTAAGTTCAAGGTCATTCAAGTTTTTTAATGCACAATGGCAATAGGGACTTTTTTAGGTGGAAACCAATATTTCTTGAATCCCAGTAATGGCTCTGACGCCAGATAGATGACAAATCTTCACTCGTACCAAATAAAACCTGTAGGTATATGTCTGCCCGTAAACCTTTAAGCACTATGTGCATGTGTCCAAAGTGTGTATTTGGGCAACAACATTGCAAAAATCACTGGTTCTGTCAAAGTAAGCATGGCCTGTCAATCAGTACAAAAAAACCCCCACACCATTCCTCTCCTTCTTTATCCATCCAAAGTAACCATTTGACATTTTAGGAAACATGCTTATTCACTTTCTTGCTGAGAGACAGATGAAAAGATTGACAGCACTCTCATGCCCGTGTGGTAAATATGAAGCTACAGCCCGTATCCGGTTAGCTCGGGTTGTGCACCCAAGCAGCACACCACAACCATCATCTTAGTCTGTGCAGTTGAGTCGAAGAGGACGTGATGGGGACTTGCTGCTATTTTACTGCTATTAGCACAGTGCCACTCCATCTGTCAAATGTAGCGGCTCAGTCTGCTACAGCAAACTCCCGACCATGTTTTTAGCTACTTTACTTTTCTGTGCTGAGAAAAAACTACATTCTGGTACACTAGGCAATGCTAATTATTAACTGGACTCACTGCTGGAATGTTCCACTTGGAACAAGGATGATGACTGGGCGTGAAAAGCTGCAGTGCACGGGCCATTTATACCAATGCAGAAGGAAGGAAGGGAGAGGTGGACATTAGCGTGTGCTTGGCAGGAATCCAAGCCAACCCGTGCTGTGTGTGCTTCTATCTGTGTGCTGATTGATGAAATGAACTCTGGGTCTGGGAAATTGATTCTGGCTAAGGCTGATCCCCCTCTCTTCCCTTTCTGGCTTGCTCGCTCGTCGGCTTTCTGTGCGTCTCTCCTCCCTCCTCCCTTCCTGTTTTGCCAGTTGGTTCTTCTCACTTGTTTTCTCTCAGTGAAGGCCAATCTCAAAATGGGAAGGAAAAAAAACAACACAAACAATCTTGTTCTCTCTGTCCTCTTGTATCTGACTAGATGTCTCTTGGCACAGGTGAAGCTGTTGCATCATTTCTGTATTTCTTTTTCCTGTTTCATTTGACCTGCTAGCCAAATCCTCTGTCTCCTTTGAAAATCTCTGCAACCTTCTTGTTTAATATTTCATGAAACCTTCTCTCTGTTGTAAGCGGGTGGTTGTGTCTGTATATGTGAGTAACTGAGGGATTACCTTTCTGCTTTTTGTCTTATGTCTCAGGCTTAATCTTACTATTGTGCAACAGCAGCCCTTTATTTATTCATCACCAGTTTCATTTGATAATACTTATATTAGAAACATGCTTTTAATTTTCATGTTCACTCTCTCGTCTGTACAATAATGTCATTTTATACTCAACACTCAGCTGCTCTTGGAACAGAAATACAGTTTTTATGTACTTATGTACTTAAAGTTCACTCCTGCACAGATGTTTCAAACCAGGTCAGTTCTGAATAGCAACATTTTGCTAGTTCTTGGAAGGCTTTTACCTTGACTTTATTTTGGAAAGGAAGTTTTTGACATGTTCTAATTTGATAAACTTGCATTAAAGCTCACACTGCTTTTAATCTGAAATGTGTACAGGGTGTGTTGTGCTTCAGTGAGGTAAGTTAAAGGGACAGTTCAACACAAAATCAAAAATAATTACCCTTCCTCTTACTTGGTATATATCAGCCTAGATTGTTTTGGTATGACATGTCGAGTGTTGGAGATATCGACTGTAGGGATGTCTGCTGGTCTAGAACATAATGGAACCACATGGTACTTGGTTTGTGGTGCTAAAAGCCCCCCAAAAGTTTGGAAAATTTAACAGTAGTGTCTCTTTCCAGGAATCATGACCCGGTTACTCAAGATAATCCATAGACCTTATTATGATCAGTTTCATGAAGGAACTATTTTCTCTCTACCAGACTCGCCAAACAGCAAACAACTAGCACCACCGAGAAAGTTAACTTTACAGCTCAGCAAAGGAGGATGCCATTAATGTTTACATCTCACGCTGTTGCAAGTACGAGCCTCTACTCCATGAGCAGATGTACGCTTCCTTCTGCACAGTGATACTGCTGGAAGGTGTAGGTTGGTGGAAAAAAAACAGTTCCTATATGAAACTGCTCACAACAAGGATTCAGATGTATATTTTTCACGCTTTGAGCCCCACAAACTGAGTGCCATCTAGTCTGATTATATTCAAGAGTAGGCAAACAGCTCTATGGCAGATATCTCCAACATTCGCAACTCACACCAGAACTATCTAGATTGATTAAAAGGACTGCGGGTGAGAGAAAATATATGTATTTGGAATAGCAGAAGCAATTGGAATTAGTGAGTGATAACAGTTTTTTGTTAGAGAAGAAAATGTTTCTTCAGTTGTACAGATGGAATTAGTGCTAGGAAAATTAGCATTAGGAAGAATTTACCCTGAATGGTAATAAGTGCATGTAATTCCACCGCTGCTCAAAACCTTTACCCAGCCTTTCTGCATCTACTATTTGAGCTTTAGGGCTACAGTTGGAGATGTAGGTATTTACATTATGTAGCCAAAGTAAGTGTATGTATGAACACTTAAATATAATCTAAATTTAAAAAAGCCAACTACAGGAAAACTAAAGCATTGTCAAAAGATAACGCTAGATTAATGAACACATACATCAAATCTTGAATGTGAGCGAAATCCCTCCGCTCTCTCCACTTTAAACAGAAACAGCTTGCGCAGATTATTCAGGCAGAACTCTGCACTGCAGGCCAGATGAGGAGCTCTCTGTTTATGAGGATGTGGTTATCTTCATCTTTCAACAAATTGACTACCAGGGAAATTTTATCATCTTGTTACATTCGCGAACGAGGAGCCTCCCTCCGTTTCGCCTGCTCTAAGGTCATCCTACGCTGTGACACTCCCCCCTTTGCATGCAAAGGTGTCATTTTAATGAGGGGTCGGAGCTCAATATCCTCCCTGCATCCTGAAAATTCACACTTACTTGGTTCCTACTAAGGCAAAATATATTATTTGGTTCTTTTATGTGTTGAAATAGCAATATTAATGCCATAATATACTCTAAATCCCAAATCTTCTATTTTAAAACAAACTAAATGCCAGAGGAAGAGGTCTTTCGGAGCTTGCGTGTTTGACTTTAGCTTGGTACAAAATGGATGGACATAATCACAGTAATTGGACCATAATGTCACTGCCTATAAACAAGCTGCCATTACTATGACCACAAGGCATAGGAGGCAGGCCGCTATTTTCATCATGTTTGCTTGAAAATCAAAGGGCACAACAGAAAAATATTCCTGCAGGGGAAATGCAGAACATAGGGAGATGATCATTATACGCTTTGTAGCTTTATCAAGGCCAAATCTGTTGGGTGGGATTACATTGGCTATGACAAGTGGCAGATATCACTGTTTATGAACATTGAAGAAAGACTCAAAAGTAGTCATAATCAACGATTGTTTCATCCACACAGAATCAATGTAGGCAGGGAGATTGCTACAACAAGTGAGGCTTTTTGCACTGAAATTTCCTGATGACTCTAACGAGATGAAGACCTCAGTACCAGGTGATCTCAAGTGTCATCAACTTGTTTACCACTTAAACAAGAAAGGAGCCTTCAATCAACATGAGAATCACTCCTCATCTCATTTAGACATCAACCTCAAGCCCTGTGCTTTATATTGGACAACAGCCTCCTTTGCCACAACCACACCTGCACTGGCGCAATCTGCCTTTTCCCAAAGTACTGTTGAAGTCTGTTTTCAGCGCCGTCTCCGAGCAGAGGGACAGCAGAGGCAGGTGCGCCTCTCATTTGCTTTGTATTCCTCTGCTAATCCCATTTATGTCAACCTCCAGGGCCCTGTTGGAGAAAACATTGCCCAATTTCCCTAATCAATGAAAGTCCCTCAAAGGCTGGCAGCGCGTGCAGTCAATGCTTGTGTTTACCTAAGGCCACAGATGTTGCTCCATTATTCCGGTTCGTCAAGTGAAAGCTCCTCGCTGTTGTTTGAATTTGTCAACGCAGCGAGGGAACGGAATAGAGGAGGAGGTGCACAGCTGAGGAGTGTGTGTACAGTCATGTATGGTAATGTACAATACATCCTCCAAGTACATACTACACTGTGGAAACACGAAACCAGGTGCAGGTGCAAAAACACACAGATGCACGTAAATTGGTAGAGGGTATGGATTTGTATGCCATTATTCCGCATGGAAACATTTCAAAGATGTGCCTCACAGAGCCACTAGTGTGTCTAGACTCTTAGTCTTTTCTAGAGGAATTTGTATTTAGTTTGGATGTAGTCTATAGTATGTATTTAGTGTTTAAGCATATGTGGATCATTCAAATGTTTTTGGAATCAGGGTGTTTTTCTCTAATTTTAATGTCAACATAGTCCATGAAATAACCAGGTAAAAAACAGGTAGGCATTGTGATCTTCAGAGAAAGTTCAGAGTGAATAAAAATTATGAAATTGAAGGGGACTATTTTCAGCCATGGATTAATACGTACTTGGTGCAATAGTAAGTTCAAACATCTGCCCAGCAAGCACAAACACAGCAGCAGCTGCTAACATCCAACACTGACTCCTTCAACTGAACCAAACAAACTCACACAGTAATGGTAATGAATCTGTCTTTGAACACATTAATTGCTGCTAACTTTTTCTGTGTAATGCTCACAGTTAGCCCTGTCACTGTGTGACTGCAGCCAGGCAAGCTCACACTCCTGCAGCAGTAACTACAACCCATACACTCTGTCACACTGGGCCTCACACAAGAAGAAATATACAAATTAACTTTATCTTGTTTTTGCTCGTATCCACAATGTGTTCTTATTTTGTCAGTATCCATTGATTTCTAGGAATTACCATTGTTTTCCTACTTTGCTCTTTTCTTAAGAAAAAATTATATGACTGGTTGAGAGCACGTTTAGTAAGATAAGAGGAAAAACAAGTTTTAAATTTGAGGAGCATCTAAAACATGCACTAATATCATTTAACCGAATTTAGATAATGTTTTAGTGTAATTATGATATCCAGATTATTAATTTTCAGGGACAAAAAAATACGACTTTACTTAGTGCATTGATCCTAATTACTCTGATGACCAGGGGAGGAATGTAACTAAATAAATTTCTTGAAATACTGTACTAAAGTACAAATCTGAGAAATGTTTACTTTAGTTAAGTATTTTAATCTCATGCTACTCTTTACTTCTACTCCATACACTTAAAAAGGAAATATTGCACTTTTTACTCCACTACTATTATTTACTACTTTGAATATTAAGATTTTTGTGCACAAACCATATAAAAATATACAAGTGCCACTAACATAATTCACAACTTAATTGGCAACAATTTTTTACAATCATGTAATTTATTTTTCATGAAAAAAAAAAAAAAAATTACATGGTTCCAGCTTTTCATATGTACTGTATGTATGAGAACATGCAGCCTTTCATTTTAATAATTTTGACATATTAAATGTTATTAAATCTTTTTTTGTGCACTTTTACTTTCAATACTTCAATACATATCCCTGAAATTAAAATTACTTTGTTTAACTTCATTTAACATTAGGCCCACGTCAATTTCACTACTGCAGAAGTTCTTTTTTTCTTTTCTTTCTTGGTGTCATCTCTCTCGTCTTGGGCATGTGCCAAAGTCATAGCACAAAACCTGCCTTTATATAGTGTTTAGGGGGCATTACCTATGCTAATAGATTATAGATGATGAGTGGGATTCATTTTCGTTTGTAGCATGTGGAATTGACCTCTCTTGTATTTTGCCTTACCAGAAATTTTAGAGAAAATATAACAGAAATTCAAGAGAATCTTGCTGCATGAGGCCCAATATGTGTTTCAAATAAAGTACTGTATTGGTATCTCATTAAGAGTACTTGTATGTGTACTGGTATCATACTTTTTTAACTAATACCTAGCCCTATGCATGAAACTACAGTACACATATTTATTGTTATGAACTGTCATTCTATGGCATCTGTTGATACAAAAAAAGTATATATATATATATATATATAGCGGGCGCAACCATTCTTATCATATAAGTATCTCACACTCACAAAGCCATCTGCACATGTGAGCATACTCAAGTGTATGCAAACATACATTCCACTCGGATGTCATCTGAGTAATCACATGACTATGTATAGCAAAGTGCCTTCTGACATTTCTCAGAGGAATCAAGGCAAATACGTGTTGCTTTAACATGAGCGCTGCAGAGCATACATATAGAGTATAACACATCTGCCTCTAATGTGCAAATTTACTGAAGCCATCTGTATGGGATAGAGCGACAGAGTGTCAACTTTTCCCATAGTTTTCTTGTCAAGGTAGAGACGATTCTGATGACAGCTAAAATGTCACCCCGGGGATAACAAAATCACTCAGTAGCCCGAGAAATAGCTGAGGGAAGCGATAGAGACCCCCCTAAATTAGGACACACATGTATTATGCATTAGGGAGAATCATAACATGCCATGACTTTAGCTGACTTAGTAGTTAGAAGTCGACTTGCTGGTGTAATGAGGTCACTTCTTTTGGCTCTTAAGCATTTGCTGAGAAATGTAGGAGTGTGTTACATGCCTGAGAGCTTCATTTTTGACTGATGCTATCCACTTATGTGGGTATTTCACTGGAAAGCAGTGCTGATGTGATGGTTTAAGGGCGTTTGCAAAATGATTGAGACACCGGAGAAATCCACAATGGATATGCGGCATTTGAAAATAGAGAAATTCTCAGCCTCATGCTCAGGCAGAATGTATTAGTGGAAGAAGGAGGATCCATGACATATGCATGCAGGGGACAATGATGACATATGACTCATAAATGCAGGTTTGAGGCACTTGGATGGAAACGTAATGAATGATATGATACTACTGAAATTTGA
Source organism: Plectropomus leopardus (assembly GCF_008729295.1). Taxonomy (NCBI): domain Eukaryota; kingdom Metazoa; phylum Chordata; class Actinopteri; order Perciformes; family Serranidae; genus Plectropomus; species Plectropomus leopardus. Next base: position 11,283,254 of record NC_056485.1, on the reverse strand, counting down.
CCTTTGATTTACAATTTAACACACACACACACACACACACACACACACACACACACACACACATATATATACATATATGTGTGTGTGTGTATGTGTTTATCATGTCTTTGTCAGTTCTTTCCACTTCAAAAGGTCAAACTTCAAAGTATATGGTAAAAATGGTAAAAAATGACAGCATGGATGCAACAATGAGGGAATGGAGAGGAGGTACGGGGTAAAATTTGGTCCAAATACCTGAACATAAAAGCGGCAAGAGCGCTCTCTTTTCTGCAGCTGCAACCCAAAGAAAATGCAAGAGTTAGCAAAAGGTCAACAACTCATATAATTCCACTTGAACACATTTACACTGTGTGAAATACAAATTTGAGAGAAGTGAGAAAAAGATTAACCTTGCAACAATAACCTCCATGCAAATCGTGTGAAAAGTGGTATATACATTAATTATGCACTATCTTAGAAAAACAGCAGAGACACTTGTGTTAATTAGCACTAAAATAAGACATACAAGGCACGTGGGAATACGCCTATGACACTCTTAAATGTGATTTCAAGGTTAATTTTTTATTTAATTTTTATTTTTCACTTGAGAAATTCATGCGAGAACTCAGGAGAGCTGTTTATCTTTTGAACCGGTGCCACCACTGAAGGAGAGTAAGTGCTGACAACAATTTAGTATACCTGAAAGAAAAAAAAATGACAGGAAGCTCAGGCTCAAAGAAATGCTGTTAGCGCTACATGGAGAGTGGATAATTTTAATTGAGTTCTGATAGCAGCAAGGTAGCCAACTGAGCTACTGTGTGGCTTAACAGCTAGGTTCTGGTACCGTGCGAAATCCCATGCAGATTAGCTCCAAAGAGTACCATTTCCCCATAAAGGAGCCTCTTGCTCTACATCACAGCCCGCTCTTCTGGAAACGCTCCCGTCCGTCCCGTTAGCCAGCTACCCTTTGATCATGAAAACAACACTGATCTCACCGTTTGCCAACCCAATCCTTTCATTGTCTGCTGGCAGAGAGCATTGTGCTTCGCTATCAAAAAAAAAATCTTTAATTCGCTTAGCTCTTTGCAGATTGTGTCAAAATGATTGAACTCAGGAGGTAAACATCAGCTACTGCCAGAGCAGAGAGGAAGAGTTCTGTGAACTCCGGTGTCTCCTTGGAGAGAGCTCTAACTGGCGGAGGAAGTCGAACACATGGGAAAGACATAGGGCCATATTTTCTCCATACATGCACCATACTGCAAAAATAGACATCAGAGGATGGAGATTCATAAATCAAAACAAGTAAGCCTCTGACCTCCTGGATACATTATTGTGGCTTTAAAAGCTGGTTTTTTTTCTCTCAACCCAACTGCTTTTTTTCTTCATCTTTACAAGAGAAACTAAAGACTCCGGCTCCAATCTCGACCGCAGCAGTAGCATCTATCTTGAATGTTCCGTTTTACGAGGAACTTGTTTTTTCAAGAGGTATTATAAACTCTAGTTGCTCCTCAATGTGAATTTACTCATCACATTCCCTTCTGAGGCCTTTTGGCCATCTTTACTGCCTCCCCTCTCCATTGGAGAAAACTGGCACTAAAATCTCAATGGGGACATCTGTGTCTGTTGCGGCAATGAAATAAAAACCGCCCCGAAAAAAAAAAAAGCTATCCGAGAACAGGTGTTCATGTTCCTCTACAAGTGAAGCCGCTCCAGCAAATTAACGAGTGACATTTTGAATTTCACTGATGTTTGCTTTTCTGTTGGCTGCTCAGCAGACAGAAAGTATTATTTTAGCTCGCTTTGCCTGAGTGCCCCTCACTGTGCTCGGCTGTGAATTGGGGAGTAAATGCATTAGCTTCAGGTTCAGCAAAAAAAAAAAAAAAGAAAAAAAAAGAAAAGAAAACCTCTGCATTCCCACAGCTGAAAACTGAAAACTTATCCTGTCCTATTAGTCAAAAATCAAGTGGTGCAAGTGTAGTGCTTTTGACGAACATGACATATGGATAACATCTTTTAAAGTACATCAAAGTTAAATCGATAGCATAATACATGATACAAGAGGAAGAGATATGCCTGAGCTTCCCCACTGAAATTGAAGGAGTATTTTAGTATGCGCTGGACCACAGAAAATGGTGGATATCATTTTATCTGACAGCACTAGGCCAAATAGCAGATCATTAAAACAATACCTACTGTTCAGGTTTGACTGGATTGAAGTCTTGAAGTAGGCAGGTCTTATTTTTGGAAATTTAAAAAAGTTTAGGAATTCAGAATGAAAACTCTGACTGAAACTGGCACTTTTGAGTAAAATCATTCACCTAAAATTTCCTCATTTCACTACTTTGCAACAGTGTGGACAAGCAGGTGAATAGGTCACAACTGTGCAGAGGCCATCTTTATCCGGCCTTTCTCAATCCCAGGGTTTCAAATATGGTTGTTCTTGTGATAATGATGCCAAAGTTACCCTTAAGCATCTTTATGAGATGCACTGGGCTTTCAACTAACTCCAACATAAGCCCATCCATGACAATTTTGACAGCAACTGACTTGGTACAAAGAATGAGAAAACCCCCGATGGGCCGATGGGTCCCACAAAACTGGACTTTTATTCGGGAGACCACAGTTGGCATCCTGTGTGACACCAAAAGTCAATGTTGTTTCAACACAACATTTTGCAATTAATGTACAGTCATTGCTAACCAACATCACACAAATAGTTAGTTCACGCAATCAACTTGAGCTGGGTTAGGGGGAAAGATATTACAACACATATCTCATACAGAGGACTTCCACATCTAAATATTAGGTTTTAGGTATCCTTCTGCATTTGCTCTCCATGTAATTAACAAATGCACATCATGGGATGATGCTGAACAAGCTTATGTTTAGGCAGCAACAACACATGGCAACCAACGGCGGGATTCCAACAAACGCACATGCTGCCACGGATGATTAGATTTAGGGGAAGGAAACACATGGATAAGCGTTAAAAAAACCCCCATCACATTCAAACGTAAGCAAATACAGGACTCACGCTAAGCATTTCAAACTGATGCTGTCCTGCCGTATTTCATTCGCACACGACAGGTTCCACCTGACCACACAGTTAAGTGACGCCACCTATCCGTGTATTTGACAGACAGTCGTCTGGTAGTGTATAATAACGCTGAACCAGTTCTGTTTGGCTGCGTTCTCACCTGACACCTTCCAGTGACGTTTCACGCGCACGTGAAAGGTGCCTTTAAGCATCACGCTCTTACATCGGGGCTGGATATTGAATCATCATGAGTCCAGATGCCATTCTATAACAATTTCCTGCTGTTGATGTAAATATTTGAAACGCTAGTTTCCTGACTGAAACATATTTATTTAAAGCTAAACGAGTAGTTTTGTTCCCTAAACCTGACTGCGACCATTTCACAAGATTAGCCAGGTGTTACAATGTGTTTCAGCTGTGCATAACATAGATATGCTAAAAGGTGCCCTGTGCCTCACTATATGATGCTGAGGGGCATGACAAAATGTCGGTATTTCACAACTCCATACGAATGGGTCGTTTTATTTAGCCTGTTAGAAAGTCACAATATTCTTTTGAAGTAAAAGAGAGGAGAATAAAGGGCAGTGTGGTTATTTCTACCTTGTTGAGGCTCCGTGCTGCGCTATCTTTGCCACCAGGCGTAAGGTTCCTCAGCTGCACGTCGAGAAGATCCACCAGCTGAACCATGGCCTTCACCGTGTAGGTGATGTCTCCTGCCTGAAGATTCCGCTTAGTTTGTTCTGCCAACTCCCTGGCAATGACTGCAGCTGTCTCTCCAGCTTTTAGCTGTAAAAATAAAAGGACACAAATACAAAGTAGGAGTGAAATCTCTTAGAAAAACATTCTCATTGTGACTGAAGCATTTGAATATCTGGACTGGCTGAGATTTATTCCTATACAGCCAGAGAAACACCCAAACAAGCCTAATATCTTTATTATACACCAACCTACACACTGGAAAACATGGGCAAACGTGACAAATTGTAATATACAAATGTGTAGCCCCTTAAAACGAATGCCGCTAGGCCTATACATTTTCCCCAACTGCTGCTATATTGCACACAATTAATGTGGCGAGACGGTGCTCAGCTGAGTGCACACAGGGGCCAATATTGTATCCGGAAGCAATTATGAAATCATCTATTGAGGGAATTTCCCCAGATAGCCTTACACCTTTATGAAACTAATGGGAAGCACTGCAGCTCAGGGCAGGCAGTGTATATGTTGCACACAGAGGATAGATTGAAAGCTTCTGTGATTTTTGTATCTCGGGATTTATTGGAAAAATAAACATAAATGTTTTTTTTTTTTCCCTGAGTATTTCTCCTTTGTTGTTGTAAGACTTAAAATAAGTGGTGTGCTTTATATTATCTTGGAAAGCTTTCTTGTTTTCTTTTGACTTTGCCTCCCCCCCCCCCTTATTTTCTTTCCCAAACATTTATATCTGACACACAGACAACATCACCACACTTGTTTCTATCACATTACTATTTCACTTGCTCTCCAGATGCAATTCACCTGCATGGATAATGTCATTCCTCAAAACCTGAAGTGCTTTGCATGGCGCTCCAAAATATTTGGCAATAAAAGGGTTTAGAGGATGGTGTATTTTTTCACCTTTCCAAAACCAAAACAATGAGACAAAAAGTGTAAGAAATGGATTAAAGAGTGTGACTGTCTACTTTAACTTAAACTGTTATTAGCATTCTGGGCTACAACTGACAATAATAAGCGAGCAATGTAGAAATAAGAAAAGTAAACATATTCAGGCTTGCAAATTCATTGTGCAGTATTTTCCCACTGTAATGGAGCCCTCACGAGAAGCTGTGTTTGATGGGATTTGGGGAAGCTTTCATTCCAGTAACCGCACCCCAACAAACTAAGACGTTTTAGTCACATGTACCATGTAGCTTTGTTTCCAATTGGGAAACTATCCATTGCTGTAAGCGCTCATAATTACAGCCAATTACATTTTCCTAAATAGAAGCACATGGCTAATCACTAAGCAGAATGACATTATTGGATCTTCCAAACAGTGTAAAGGCATGACCCGTCACTGACTGGCTAGTGCTCTTTGCCAGTGGTGTAGTTGAGGGTACATGCAGATATATGGGTTATATTCATCTGAATGTTTACAGTATACCCAGCTATCAACCAAAATGCCATTAAAATACATAGGAGAGTATACCCATTTCTGCCTTGATAACCTACCCAAAGGGTAAACTTCCAAATATCTAACTTGTGAGCTATGGAGGAATCTGTTTATTGGCTAATGAGGCTCACCACAAGCCATGAAAGGTTTGCTCACAAACTTTGTACTTTGCAGTTATTTATGCTGGTTTTCAAATGAGAGAGTGCATCTCTACCTATTAATGTGAAGAGGCACCCCTTGATATCAACCATTACCCACCTAAAATTTTCCAGTCTCTTTTGCCAGACATGTAAATAAATGGGCCTTATCCTATGACATAATTAATTTTTTTCAGTGCATTGCCATATTTTTTCCCACCAAATTATCGGAAACTGGAAATAGAAAATTTCAATGAGTATAGAAGAGACGTAAAAGTCATTTCAAAGTCACTGAAATAGACTGCTAAGACTCAGACTGTAACAAAAGTGTCTTACATGTTGCACCCATACCTATATCTACAACTTGAACATGAATATTATGTAATACTTGGTCTTAATTTTAAGCAGTAAATAACTTGAATGTGTAGTTGGCTCGACTAAATGCAGAACCCCTCTTTGTTGTCTTCCAAAGGTTGGTTACCTCCAAGCTTTTTTACTAATAGACTAGGAGCAGCAAGATGAGCCTCAAAACCGCAGTGACACCAACTAAAACAGGCCCATACTGATTTACTGTGGCATCACCTGCTATCATCGCCTGTGAGTTTATTAGTCAAGCCAATTATGCTGCTTAAATTGGTCTTCACAGAGGTGTATGCAGGGGAACGTGTCTTTGGAAGATGTTTTCCTCTTTTCCCTCCCTGCTCTTGTCTCTTAATGAGGGGAGCTAGGGATGCAAGGTAAATAGCTGTTTCTCTCTCTCTCTCTCTCTCTTCTCTTTCAGGTCATCTGATGTCATATCTTTCTGTTTTTATTCCGCACATCTTCCTCTCTCATTTTGTCTACCGAACCATCTGGTAATGAGCAGTGCCACATACAGGACAATGGCCCTGGAAATAAAATAACGAAGTGCCAGATGGGCATTCCAGATCTCTGACATGTTGATCTTCATTAAAGCCTTTCTGTCTCCGCAGCGACACGGCGCTGAAGTGTGATTCAGCTTTTAAAAAAAAGGATTAATAACACTTTTGTTAAAAACACATGCATTACTTGATTGTCTGTTCTTTCTGTTGATTTCACCAAGCAATAATCTGCATCAGTTATTGTACAATCCATGCAACAGCAAAGCAAAACAGCCTCTATAGCAAGTTCCGTAACACATTGCTCTAGTTAATTTCTCCAAACAGCAGCCCGTAGTGGAGCTTTATTGCACCTCTCAAATGGTGCTGTGCTGCACAGAAATGCACCTGATAATTTCTCTCCCTTCTATTTTGTTCCCCAACAGCCATTCTCCATCCATATCTGCAAACTGCCGTTTGTTTAATGGGCCGAGCTTTGTGCCGTTGAGTAGATCATAAGTGTTATAACATGCACGCCTCAGGGCCCTATGAGTTTAAGGGAGAACATTTTCAACATTGCCTTCAATTCATAACCTGGAACCCTGATCCTCACTTGCCGTAACCTTCTCCTCTTTTGATTTGATTCTAATACAGATTTAAACATAGGAAGCTTTACGTGGGGCTTTGCATAATCACTGGCCCATAAAGGTGGAGATACAAATCGTTTGTGCTTGAGAAGTGCGGAATACAAATATGAACGCATATCGTGTCCGAGGAGAGAAAGCGGTCTGAAATACCCACAGCAGTCCATTAGACTGTGGTGCTGTGGTACTGGTTTTCTCTCCGCCCACGTCAAACACACACATACACATAAGCAAAACCTTTCCATTAAGTGATCCCTCTGGCTAATCCACTGCATTAATTGACTAGTTAATAGAAGACAAAGAACAAAAGAGAAAACACACAAAAAGCCCTCTGAGTACAAGGAATATACACACCCTGGGTTTGCTTTGCGAGCTGTGGCAAATGTTACGTAGAACAGGCTAAAAGAGCGCAGTTATGCTAAAAAACATCTCTTGAACAAACTGACACATCAAATGATATTTAAACTCGTGCGAAATCCTTTAAGTCATCTGTGATTTCTGACAAAAAGCAATTAGCAAACAATTCAACTTCACAAGCTCCAAATGATAGCCTATACATTAAGACAGACAACATGTCTCCTCAAATGAAGGTAAAATATACTGTATATGGCCCCTGCTTTCTTGGGCTGGTGAAAAATTTGTATTATATGTTTGTAGGCACCTTCAAGGTTACCCTACAGGGCAGAGTTAAAAAGCAACAGAATAACAACAGATCAATTAAATTAAGAAGACAAAAATAGTTTAAGTTTCAGACCTCCATTTATCTAGCTCTGGACATATTTTGACTTTGACTGAACTTGGATTCGGACAACAATATAAGATTTACACAAGCAACAAACTCTAAACCTGCAAACTAGCTTAGCTTTGCTCGCTTAGCTGAAAACCAGCCTGAGGTGGTTGTCCTTACCACTCCGGTACCCTCGGATTGTCTAACTTTCAATTAAGAATGAGGAATTTAAAGACTTAAAAAACACAGGCATCTCAAAACAACAAAAACTAATACTGGACTGTTTTGTCCAAAGAAGTTGGACTGAGGCAAGACTGGATGCGACAGAGAGTCACTATCGCCTCTAAAGGTAAAAATGGTATTACAAAACCAGACAGCCTGGGTCTAGCTGGTTAGCTTACTAATTTTGGTAGATGTGTTTGCAGCACAATGCAGAGGAATATTTGAAATAACATAACAATGGTTACTTTTACACATTCTGTGGATAATAACAGTTCTTTTTTGTGTTAGAATAATTTATAACATACACATGGCACCTTTAGGTAGCACTCTTTGTGCAACTTGTTACCTTCTGGCTGATGAGGTTGACCCAAGGGGAGGTGCAGTTGCTAAAGTCAGGTCCCTGGGGGTCCCAGTATCCCTCTGGACCAACACACATGTATGATGCCACACCTAGAGAGAGAAGAAAGACAGTGGTTTAGTTAGAATAATAACTTTAAATTTATCAGATAAATAGACACAAATGTGTGTAAAGCAAGAGCAGCTGCAGCGATGCCTGTTTTGCAACATGTCTGTCTGTGTGTGTGTGTGTGTGTGTATGTCTGAACCATCTTTTGGGAGACAATCAAGTAAACCCACATTTTCCTATTTTTCTTACTCCTTTTCCCCATTATAGAGTGATGGACTACACAATGCTTTCTGTCTTGTCAACTAAAGCCCAATTCTGCCGTATGTCAAGCACTTTTCTTATTTGCAAAAAACTTGTCCAAATAAAACTGCGACGTCCCAAAGAAACACAATTCTTAAGTGATTAAATTAATGGATGTAGCAAAATGTAATTGGATGGTTTTATCTTATACTGACTGAAATGAAGTTGCTTCACTTGAGACCAGCCGAGCTTGCCCAGACAGCGTCTGCATTTAATCATTAAAAGTCAGACAGTGTCTGCATGTGTGACAGTTCAACTCCTGCATGAGAAAAATACACCAAAATAGGTGCCAATTAAGTCTGCCATAGCTGAATTCATCACGAAAGGTCAATTAAGCTGCTTTGAGAAAACTGTCTCTGCTGACAGATATGTGGTTTCGAGTGTGACTGTCTGACAATGTTCCATCTAGGCTGCAGTACAAGTATACCTCCAGATATCGAGTGAAATTTAACAGTGCGACCATCACCTGTTTAAGCTCTCTTGCTTCTGTATCCCAAACTTAAACCTTACTAATAAATCAAATATTCTAGGGGTGGACAATATGAAAAACAGCAAGATATTTTTGACCAAATACTTCAAAATCAATATGGTGCGAATATTGTAGGGTTGACCTATGACATATTTGATAAATAACCATGAGCAATTAGGCACAATAGAAGATGCCCAAAAAAGTTTGTTATCTTCTGCACCATCTTTACTATAAGATTGTCAGGAGGGACAATTCCATCGCACGTGTATCGTCCAGAGTGGCTGCAATCAGCTCTGGCAGCTGCCTGGTGGAGATCTGCATTTTGAGTGCGTTTTTCCAGTATTGCAATGAATTTCATGGGTTTTGATGCATTCAAGAACAAAGAATGTCTTGTTCTTACACGTACCTCAACTCAACTTGCATCTATATTTTTTTCGAGCTGACATCAGCAAGGCTACATACTGACATTAAACTGCCCTTGCTTGTACGCTTGTACAAAATAAAGGTTGTGTTGGAGGGTGAGACGGCCAGCATTAGCAGATATAAATTTTGATTGACATATAATTTCCTTCCCCAGTCCACCTTGGACAGCCTGGTGTTTGATGGGTTTATAAGATAAGGGACTCGGCATTTCCTCCTATAGAGAGAGGCAGGAGAGGGAGCATGAAAGAGGGAAGGAGTGAGAGAGGGAGTCGGAGGGGTGTAGGGGGAGACAGAGTGACAGCGAGCGAAGTGAGGTAGATGGAAGGGGAGCTCGAGGAACTTTCAAAGAGTGGCAGAGGAAGCTCACACAGTCGTGTTCTGCTTGGCAGTGTCGTCTGAAGAGCAGTGGCTTTGAAGAATGCGCCGAGAGGAGGTGGGGTATGTGTTCCTCTTATCTTGCCATATGACGGCTGTTAGTGAGGTCTCGACGGGTGCTGGTGTTGCCCATTAATGAAGCCTGTACACATGTGTGTGTGTGTGTCTGAGTCTGTGTGCTGATTGATGAAATGAACGGATTTTTATGGGCTTCGAGCCAAATTTCCGGCTATGATGTCACTCCCCAATTTAGGATGACTTTCTCTATGAAAAAAAATCACAACAGAGAAGTTTCAGAGAATTCCCAACAAAGGCACATTTTGCAATTTTTACACATCTGATTTGCATTACCTTTTCTTTTGGGTTTAATAATGTATTGCCACCACTGAGTTGCTTTATTTATGCAACAATACAGTCTGACAGCAGTAACCTACAATATCAAGGTTTTTAGGTTACCTTTTGGTTAAGTTTAAACTTTAATTCTCCCCTCATGATTTATCTCCCAATTTTAGAATGCAGCGAGATGCTAAACCTTACTAAACAAGAGCCTTAACTTAAAATAATCTTTGCGCTTCATAGTCGGGTCTCAGTAAAATATGAGCAGCTGTTTAATCAGCACTTTGATATTCTTACTTTCCGAGGTAATACTTTTATATCTAAAGCAGCCAACATCGATTTTATCTTAATGCACACTTGACTTGATTCTCTTAGTATTGATACAAAGACATAACTGGAACAACATATATAGAAACAAATGGTCTGATGTCTGATACACAAAGCTCAACAGACCTTTTCAGAGTGCCTCACACAAATGCATTTAGCCACTAATTAATTACAGCAATTGTATCCTGAGAGACAGGAAATAAATATGGATGTGCAGTGTACTAGTTACTAGTTTCCATACAGATGCAAAGCTAAGCTATCTTTAGCCTTGCATCACTGAGTCAGGAATAAAGAGTGAGTGAGGGAGGACAGGAAGCGAGACGACGAGAGCTGCAGGGGGAGTGTAAACATAAACAAAACACACACCAGCGACCAACATCAAGGCGAAGATCCTGACAGTAGACTGTCTCCTAACGAGAGTATTGACATCCTCACACAGTGGAGAGAAAAAGACACAACATATATATTTCACGAGCAGAGTTTTTCTTTTTTTCATGCAGGGGAAATGTCTGAGGTTTTGGAAGATTAATCACATAACTGAGTGTGACTATGTGGAATGCCATGTGATGTTATACATTGTTATACTCTATTGACTCTCCACTCACTGTAAAGTGGTAGACCCACCAACAAATTAACAAAAAAACAGTTTGGGCAAATGAAGTCTGGTGACAAGTTTAAGGGGAAATTCAGCTTCACTGAAATTAGCTACCACTAACTTATGTTCCAGTTTGGGCCAAAATTATTGTGAAAAATCTGGCAAAAATGGTGACAATGCTACAAAATCAAACAGCTTCATGACAAATAACAAGTCACGTCTTGCATCCACTGACACAGACGTATGAATGGGTGCAGTTTTGGCAGGAACGTGGGCGCTGTGCTGTTGTGGTGAATAAGGAACTGATTGGCGAAAACTCTCAATGTTCCACTTGACCTACATTATAATCTGCACTAATGGTCATTAGCTCAGAGGGTGACTGAAACAATGAGATCTTGGATGTAAGTGGTTCAAATGTTTTCCCTCAAAGGGCAACAACGCCCAGCCTTATATGCCGAGGGATGGATCCAGAGCACATTGGAAAGCTAAATATGTCGTCCATCTGGTCTGAAAATGCCTCAAGATCTGTCAAGTAGAGGTGGAAGATGTGGCATGGGGGAAGAATGTCTGTGCTACCATATTTAAGCCTGATGCCATGACGACTTGGATACAGATTTGTTGTTAAATATGGTTAAACGGATCATCCTCATGTTATCTTCCAAACCAGAGCGATAGTTAAACAGTGCAGACCTCCGCCAAAGCCAGTCGTCCAGTCTTCTTTGATATGCAAAATTGTACACATAACTAATATGCTTGGATATATTTCCAAGACTCAGTAGTGTAATGTGAAAAATAAATAATACTTAGTTACAGCACTTAAGTATTTTTTGGGAGTATATGTACTTTACTTGAGTTTTTCTATTTCTGTCAACTTTCGCTTTTACTCCACCAAATTTCTTAAATAAAATGTATTCCTTTTACTACATTAAATTTGTGAGAAAGTTTTCCCCATCAAACTTTAGCAATGTCTGTGTTCCCAAAACTAGTTTGGCAATTACCAAAAGGGATAAAGGCCCAAACTACAAAATTAAGAATCAAGTTGTGTGAAACTAGAATTCCCTTTTCATTGTTTGACATTACAAAAATCTACATTACCTATGGTTCCAGGTGGACAGGGCATCTTGGTCACCATGCCCTGCCTGGTCTTGGGCCAGGAGATGTCCATCATCACCAGGGGATTGCAGTACTCCACCTTGATGTTGGGGAGCTTGGAGGAAGGAGGCGCCCTGTTGTTGTCTTCTTCTGGAATCAAACCCTCCACCAGTGTCTGGTCGGGGGCCACCATTGTGGATGTGGTCCTTGGCCACTGGGCCATTGCAGTCGTCGTGGAGGACATCTTGGTTGTGGTAGTCCTGGATGTTGTGGTTGTCATAGTAGCGGTGGTTGGTCGAGTGGTGGTCCTCGTTGTCATGGTTGTTGTGTCCATGTACACCATCACAGAGGAGGACGTTTCTGGTAAAAAAAAAAAAAAAAGAGAAAGCGGCAACAAAGTAAACTGGCAGATTCGAGAAAAAAATGTAGATTTTGAAAAAGAAAGATTGAGAGTAAATGTCTTTCTCTTTTCAGTCACACTTCATAAATGTCTGAGAGGGAAATTTATTTTGGGGCCGGTGAAAAAAAGACAGAGTGTACGCAGAGGGGTTCTATTCTTCCCTCCTTTTCATTTGTCACTTTAAGAGAAGATAGTTCAACGAGGATCAATTGGAACTGACAGGTGTGACTTGCATGGGCATGCATGGTGTCTAGCTTTGGACCCCCCCCTCCTAGCAAAGAGAACACACACCACACATACACACAGCTGTGCAGACTAAATGTTGCTCTTGACGAGGGCATATCACTTTGAGTCAATAGCTGGGTGCTGGAGCTACATGCTATTTCTGGGTCAGCTGGGACAAACTGAAACACCTATTTCCTGGATGCGAGTCCTCCCTGTGGTTACACTCCAGGAGGTGCTTGCTAATGACGCTGTTTACCTGAGGTGTTGAGGACGGGGGCTATCATAACACCAGCACACACCAAGATGCACCCGTACACTGCCTCGGAAATCCTTCTCTTCACACTCAAATTCATATAAAACTCTTGTACACCCCCTCATCAATCATCCCATCTACTAATCCACTCTAGCTCCTTTATATTCCTTACGCTGTGTCCCTGATTGGAAAATAGGGGCTCTAAATTAATTTGGCGACAGGCTTTTTATGATTGTGTGGACTTGGTTAAGCCACAGAGGGTCAGAGGACACACTAAGAGGTCACACTTCATAATATATCTTGGGAAAGAGGGACGTAGCCAGGCTTTTCTATAAAACTGTGTCCTATTGAATATCATTATTTAGGAGTATTGCTCATTTTAATCATTATGCATTTGCATTATTTTCGGACAAAGATTCTCTAATATGCAATACTGACATTTCCATATGTCATGATATTATTACTGCGTGTGGTTTGAAAGACAGCAGCTTGCTGTAGACCCTTTAAATAAGTTCCCATGAGAGAACACTTGCTCACAGACACACAATCTGGGCCTTTGCAAAAATGCAATTTGGGATAGGCTTTTTTTTTTCCCCACCTAATGCAGAGATACAATCAAAATGACAGAAGTGACAAATGGTCCCAATCTTTGTATGAAAGGGGAGCAAAACAAAATTTAATGAGGGTCGATTTTAGGTTGGCAGGTGTAATGGACATCACACATCCAGAGAGCTTAGATAACAGACATCGCTGCTGAAATCCAGTTCAGTAAGATTCAATTTGCAAACGGACAATTTCTCTGTATGGCGAATTTAAAAGCAGCGAAAGAAGACAGCATAAATTAGACGCCACTATTTGGGAATCGCCTGGAGGCTGTAATGACACAAACCAGGCCACACTATCAGCAGTCAATGCATTTAACACTCAACAGCATTCAACGACAGCCAAGGTTGATTAAATAGGTTGCCGCCGCAGCAAGAGTTCTAGGCTGATTGAGTATTTGTTTTCTCTCGCTAACGAAAGAGTTTGTTGTATTTTTTTTTTTAACATCCGCAGGTATCTTGGGCACTCCTGTGGAGGCACTCCATCAGTAAAGTGGAACTATAAAAAGAATCTCATTGAATTGCAATGTGAGCTAAAGGCATGCAGAGCCCTTTGTACTCCCCTCTGCCTGATAATGCAGGTTTTATAATGTCAAAATATCTCTCACAGACAGAAAAACAACAAATCAGCAAAGTATACAGCAGTAAATGTTAAAAGAAAAACATAAAACCTTGGAAAAATGCTTTAACACAGGGATGCACGTGTTTGAATCAGCCAGCAAAAAAGCATAGGCACATGCTCACACGTAGGCAGCCACACATCAACCAACATAAACTGTCAACACCACCCATCAACAGGGCTTTAAAAAATCACATGAATGCTCAAATAGGTATTTAACATTTCCACCAGCCCAAGAGACATCACCATTTACATTCTATAACCACTATTAGACATCACCATCAATCTGCCCTACAGCAGCCCAGTGGATCCTTCGGCAGCAGTGATCGTGAAAATATGGTGGTGAAATATCTTCAAGGACGCCAGTCTACTTATTTGATTATTCATGAACGGCCTTATTTATGCATCTGTATTTGAGGAGAAGTGATGATAACCTCAAATATGTTATGCCAACTCTTGGTAAAGGGAAGTGGCATTAATATAAGTTTAATTGAAATTGGCCGGTGCTGCTTAAACTGCATATAGTACCATTAGAGTACCTCATGGAAATCTGATCATGGAAATTTACTGCTCGTATTGAGGTCAGTAAAGGTCAACGTGCACAGGTTCAGATAAGCGAGTGGCTAAAAAGGTGTGCAGACAGGCCTATTAGGATAAGGGACTCATTGTGCTGCTCAGGACCGCTGATACAGGAGCGATTCTGACTGTGACAGATTTTTGCTGAGAGAGTTTGTTGCTTCAGCGCCCCCAAAATGCTTCATAGAAACTGTTATCAATTTATCACATTGCCCTCTTCATTACTGAAGATAATATGACAGTTCAGAGAAATATGGCCAGAGGAAATCGCCATCACAGTATGAGGTTAATTCAAAGTCACTGCGAGCCATGTCTAGAATGTAATTCCATACTTCCAGATGATCCCGTTGAGCCCACTGTTGAATTATTTTTCAACACGCAGCATGTTAAATACGCCCGCAAAGACACACACAGGAGACAGAGAGAGCAGGAGTGGAAGAGAAGAAAGTGTCCTTGAGCAAACTTGTATATCTTTTCCATGAGATGAGCACAAAAAAAGAAAAGCCAGCAGCAGACAGCAGCCACAGTCTGCAGGCACTATCGCCTTGGAGACAACACAAGGACATTTTGTTTTGCTTTGCCAGCTTTCCCCATTCTCTCCAAAGGGATGAAGAGAGAGAGGGAGGAAAAAAAAGCTCAAGAGCACCAACGAGGTGAACGAGACTTTGGTACGCTCTGAAGGAGTCACAGGTGACCTTATGGGCAGATTTAAATGTGTGTCGCGTTATCGGTTGTGCATTTTACAAAACTACAGACGACAAAG
The DNA here is from genome assembly GCF_008729295.1 of Plectropomus leopardus. Taxonomy (NCBI): domain Eukaryota; kingdom Metazoa; phylum Chordata; class Actinopteri; order Perciformes; family Serranidae; genus Plectropomus; species Plectropomus leopardus. The sequence continues at coordinate 11,267,759 of NC_056485.1, read as the reverse complement.
AATTAAAGGAAATATGACTATAGATGAGTAAACTCTTACCTTTCTCTTATGAATTACTTATTCCAATGTCTACTCAACAAGTAGTACCTCTTTGCAGTATTTTTTTTCTTTCGAATTGGGTTCTAGGATGTGTTTGGGTATTGCACAATGATACAAGTTACAGAAAAATATTTAATAAAATGGCCTCAAACCTCAAAGTAATTTATCTTCTGTATATTTAAGATTCAATGCATTCTCAGGGGCATTACAAAGTTGATTAAAAATGAATAATACTAACAAATGACTATCAGATATTCATGATTCTTGAGCTATGGGGCTTAGGAATGCACATACACCTAAATCAGCAACCTTTTCATTCATAAAAGACAGAAGCAAACTTCTGTGGGGCACTCCAGCTTGCTCTCATTGAAGCACTAATTCCACTCATCATTTACGCTGTTGCTTCTAGTGCACAAAATCCCCCTCACCAAACGCGTGAAGTCTGCTTCCACCACACACCGAGCTTTGTGTTTCATTTCAAAGCGTTCATTTCTAACTAATTAGCCTCTCTCTCTGTATCCCAGGGCTCGTGGCTTTCACAATTAGATAAGCCCGTTCTAGTTTGCTCCGGGAAAAAAAAAAAAAAACCTGCTATGCTACTATGAAATGAATCCGGTTTATATGACTTGCCATTTCCGCACCAAGAGCAGGCTCGTCGGCTCTGAGAAACTTCTGCAGACTCGAGATCAAAAGAGGTGCAAAGGGCTTTCGGGGGGTAAAAATGAAACAAGCATCAGCCGGTAAAGCGACTCTTCCAACCTTGTGCTGAACCCAATTACCTCCTAATTTCAGTATTTGAACCTTTATGCATGGTTACATCTTCAGCAGGCACTTCCACAGACTGCAAAAAATATTGGACAGTCTTAGTGTGATGTCACCCATTAACTTTCTACTAGCCTCTTTAAAGCCTGCAAAATGGGATTTCTGGGTGCTGGGACATGTATTTTTAGAGTGAAGTGTACTTGAAGCCCAAATCCATGATTGTGGCTATTAGTGGATCTCTCTGAAATAAATTGCAACCATATACTTGTTTCATGTGGCTGTTTGATCTGAGCGGGCTGCTACTTTGTACCACAGTCTACTTCTTTTTAAGTTGAATTTGTTATGTGAGAGCCTCTTTGACAAACCCCTCACAAACCATTTATGAATGCACAATGACAAAAAATTATTTACATTGGGATGTTTTTATACTTTGAAATTTAAAGGGGCCAGTGTCCAACGCCTCAAAAAAATTGCTTGTTTAAAAAAATAAAAATAAAAGCATCAGGTAAGGAAGCCCAAATCCCCCAACAGAGATCTGGGCCCCATATTTTCTCAGTTCCTAGAACCTGTCCCCTGGACTCCCTTGTAAAGGGAGACATTTTGAAAAATTAACATCTGAGCAAAGCAAGTTGCATATTCCTGGCCTAAGACATACATGAATTAATGAACGGAAAGCTGCCCAGGGAATCAAAGTGTTAGGAGCACCCCTGGCCGTAACCAAATAAACAGGTACCAAACAACAACCAACACAAAGTCCAAAACTCTTGCTCTTGCATAGGAGAGGTGGGGGTATTTTGCATATCTGTGCCCAGGGGCCCACAGTCTCTGATCCGCCCCTGGGCTAAAGTCGCTATAAAAATGTGGACCATCTTACAATCATAGCTGACCAGTATTATCAAAATTTTGAGACTAAAGTTAAAAAAATATGTCCCAATGTGACCCTGACCTTAATGGAGAGAAAAATAGACAATTGGAGAAATATTTAACTGCAGCTTTCTCAGCCTTCAGCTAATTAAGCATTAAGTCATAATGTTAAATTTTTATCTATGATGAGAAATATTTACATCCACACAAAAAAGAACATCTATTTTAAGCCATCTCGCAAAATCAGTCCCTGCTTTCTAATGGCATAATTCACTAAGCTCCCAAGCTCATCCTTTCCCTCATGTTTATGCCATACAATCCCACCAAATGCTACACGTGTCCTTGCGTGCTGAGGTAAAATGAAACGATAAAAGTCCTGTCATTTAATGGAGCCTTTTGTGGCAGACCCACAAATCCATCATTGAGTGCAACTGGGATGTGGGGGGGGCAGTGGTGGTGGTGTGCGGTAAATTATGCAGCCAGACATCCAGTAATGCTTCGATATCATCTGACATGATGAGAACCATAATGGATGGGAGCTATGCATTGTTTGGCAATTAATTTCTCATTCCAAAGCTCTTTTGCCGGGACTTGAGAGGGCATCTATGGAGGTCACACGGTGCTGGGAGAAGCGCACGCCCTGGGCTGATATATATGCACACGTGGACGTGGGCCCCAGAGAGACACTCACAGTGTTTGAGTTAAATGATAGAGGAGACGACAGCAAAGCCTACCCTGCATACGCACTACAGTGAGGTATTGTAGAATGAGTTCACTACACAGATGTGCAGTAAAAAAACAAAAAACACAAGCACTACTTTTTTCCTAATGCATATTTGCTCATCTGCATTTTCAAAAATAGATTTAGTTTATTTGTTTTTTACTAATTTATTCTATATACTCTCTCAAATCCAAAATGCATTATGCAAATCTGCAGTGCATCTCCATCTGCTATGAATATAGTACATTCAGTACTGTAATAGTTTGTATTAAAAACTCACAGTCCACAAAAATCCATATTTAGCAACATCTTTTCAAAGCTAAACAGATGAATGTTGGATTCTGTTTTTATTCTTAAAGCCAAAACTTGAATCTCTCAGGCTACCGACAAGGCCAAACATTGTAAAATGTACCAGGGAAAGCAAAGGGAGGAAGAAGGAGTGTGAGCACATGAACAGTGGGGATTTCAGACTCGCTAAGAGGAAAGGCACACTCCTTCAAGATCTTGCCATTTGGGAGAAAAAATCCCCTCAAGTAAGGCTTTTCAAAAGACTGTCAACCAACAGCAGTATGGGCCAAATGGATGGGGCAAATCTGTGCAGAGGAACTCTGACACTGGTGATAAAGAGAGTAAAAGATGCTATGGAGACCTACAATCAGATTTTCCCAGCTGATTGGCCAAAATAAATCACTTTGAGCTTGCATGACACCAAGCCTGTTAAATCTAATGTGGCAATTTTTTGGCACTCTGAAGAAAAGCGGTAGCCATACACACACACACACACACACACACAAAAGAAGCAGAGTGGAGAAAGGTCGCGCGCACTACAGCACACCTAGTTACAAATATTTTATTTTTTCTTCTTCTGAGTTTGATATTCATTGGGTGAAACGTTTGAAATTGCTGCCAACTCCCTGCTTAGCGAACACAGTGCACAGCTGATCGGCTACGAGAGGATCACTGGGGTGAAACACTACGTGCGCTTAAACTAAAAAGTGACAGAAAAACTGTGAGGAAGCACAAATGTTATCAATTTTGGCTCTAAACATGGAAAAGAGATTAAAATAAATTATTTTACATATGTACAGAGGATGGAGCAAATGCACCTTGCGCCTAATGATCCCAATTCACTTTAAAGTTTAACCCTTTGAAACCTAAAATTGCTTGAATCTTTCAAAAACATGGGAAGAAGGCAATGTAAGAAGAAATGACCAGAGGAAAGTGCTTAAAAATTGCAATAATTTTCTAACAGCATTTTAAACATGTAATTATTATTATAACAAATATTGCTTTTACCTAGCTTTTTTCCCTAGCTTTAAAAAATAATAATTTTCTTAATGTGGTAATTTCCTGCAGTTTGTAGAACATTTCTTACCAAGTTGCTCAATGCATTTTTTCCATCTTTTTGAAAGAAATGACACTAATTTGCTCAGAGTTCAAAGGGTTAAATATTGTGAAAAACATATAAAAGCAGCACAAGAACAGACAAGCTGCAACATTTTTTAATAATAGACCTAACTGGTTTCCCAGCACCAAGATGGTGCATATTCCCTCCAATGGAGTTGCTCATCTGGCATTTTGGGTTAAAAAAGTTTCTAGCCTCCATGTTTACTATCTCAGTTTATACGGAAGAAGACCAGAAGAACACTGCACAGCACACTGGCTAGCAAAAAAAACGAACACACAAAAACCTGCTCGACTTGAAGCGATTTCAATTAACTGGGGGTTTCTCACTAATCTCTGAATAGTAAGGGGCAGCCCTTGCAGAAACGCAAAGATACAGAAGACCCACAATTGCTGACCAATCAGAACAGACTAGGCTTTTTCAAGGGAAGGGCTTAAAGAGAAGGGCACTAAAATGGAGCATCTTAGACAGAAAGTGAATAAAGGTTTTCCAGCCAGAGCTGGAATGATGATCAAATGAGAATAATAGGTTGCTTCTATCACTACACTGAAGTCTTTAATTTGTTTTACTATAAGTATGTTGTTTCCCATTTCTGTACATGTCAGATGAGATGGATAGGGTGTTGGCCTTGATTGAGGGATTGCCTGCCATCTCTCTCACTGCACAGGTGATCTGTGTATGATTTCTGGATCAAGGCAGAGCTGCCAAGGCCCATGATGGATGGCCAGTCAGGAGGAGGGACACCAGACAAAATCATGTGATAAATAACGGGGTATCAAACAGAAAGGACAGACATGCTGAACCACTTGAAACATGAGCTTGCCTGCTCGAATTGACAAAGGTTTCATTCAAAATCCATATCAGAAATAAAACAGATGCATGCTAAGATCAGCAAAAAACACATGAGCAAATATAGCAACAATAATTAAATTTTACAGCATTTTACATTTTAATCGTAAATGAGGGAAAATGGCTCTGAAACATTCAAAGAGGCTCTGAAACAGCGACAAAGCACTCCCTGTCCCCATGCTAAAAAATCTAAAGCTGCATTACAAACAGAGCCCCATTGTGTCGCAGCATTAAAGGGTTTGCACGAAGATCATGCATTTGTGCATGTGTTTGTGCGTGTGCAAACGAATGTGTGTACATGTGTTAAAAAATCATTCTAAACTATAATCCTAAACCTTGCACTCTCCCTCCAAGTAAATTGCCCTCTGCAGGAGGCGCACCGGGCATGTGATAAGTGCGTAGACTGCAAATAAGCATGTAGCCTACATTTCTAAGCCTCAACATCAAAAAGGGCTTCATGCAGCATGCAAAAGACTGTTTTTTGGGAAATATTAGCATTTAGTTTGAACTGCTAAGCAAGATATTCCCTAAAGCTTTGCAATCAAAACAGAAAAGGTTCTATGACATATGACAACGGCAGAGTATGAATGTTTATAATAACATCAAAATGTATCCGTCAAATAGCAGCATGACAGGAAGTGGAAGGATAGTGCATAAGCGATGCAACCACAGGACAACAGTTTGCGCCTTAAAGAGCACACTGAGTCACACTCAGATTATCTCCACCAGACTCTGCCAGCCTGCATCCACCGCTTAGACAGTCTTAATCAATTTAGCATGTGTCAGGCACTTCCAAATAGAGCCAAGACAGGACTGAGTGTCCAAAACATCGGCTGTTTCGGCATGAAGGTCGGGGCACCACGTCTGCGGGCTCCCTCCGGGCGAGCAGGGCTGGCACCGTGCCCCGGCCAGATGGCAACATGTGGCAAAATTACAGGATTGCCAGACGGTGAATGTATCTATGACACCAACTGTGCAGCATCCTATGCGCCAATCATGAGCCAACAAAAGAATCACTCAGACGCTGTGTCACTGAAATGTGAGATGAAGGAAACATCTCACAGATACTAAAGTATCAACAGACTAATAGACACTGATTGCTGTATTCTCTAAACAGTCCTCAACACACCAGGAACTGAATGTGCTCATTTGAATGATAGAAATCACTGGAAATCTGAATGACAGTATTAACAGCAAACACGTCATTGTAAAGTCCTCCAGGAGTTGTACAATAATTTGGGACTGAACCCAAATAAAACCAGCATCTAAGTTATCACAAATATGCTGTAGCATAAGCAGAATGGATTTTATAAGTGCGTCAGCAGCAGGTGTGCGAGACTGTGGGTAATTTTCTCATGTGGCTGGCCTCGTCTTTGCAGTCCCGTGGAGTCAGTGCAGCCAGCGCCTCATGCTCACTGTGGCAGACAGCTCAAAGGTTATTCTGGTAAAGGTGAGGCCACAAGTCATTTCTTCAGGCAAGTTAAAGGAAACAATACTGCATGCTAGTCTTAATCTCTGCCAGCACGAGAATCTTATCTTGTTTTTGTCTTGCATTTTGGAGTAAACGTGGCAATTAGCGCTAAGAAATATAACAATCTCCATCTGATAGAACAACACTGAGGCTTCAAAATAAAGCATATACAGCAGCATTGTAATACAGAACATATTTAAAATGCTTTGGTTGAGTCTGAATGAGAACTTGTGGATTATACACGTGTTGACCTGTGACATTGAAAAGAGATAAGCAGGTCAAGGGTAGCCAATATTTTTCAACCTGAGCTCTATTTTTTCCGTGATTTTGTGCCAAAGTGATTTATGGGAACAAAAAATTTTGAAATTGGTCCAGTATTGAGTGAGACAGCTGGCAGCCGCTAAACAGGCTGCAATTTAATCACTCAGGCCATGTTCGCACCGTCAGTTTATGTCTACTAAAAGTGCTTGTTTTTGCCACTTACAGGCTCTTTTTGTTTTTGAACATTATGTAAAGGATCCCTCCTGAGATACAACATTTTTTTAAAAAGTAGGATCCTTTTCAGTTGACTGGCAACAGCCTTGCAATCGCTACTGCAAAACCAGACTCTTTTTAACAAAAGGTGACAAAAAAATGCTAAAAATTAGTTTAGTTTAGAAAAAAGGGGGAAAAAAAACAAACAAAAACAAACTAGGGAATAAAGTCCAGAAAACTATGTTCATATTATTATGATTATATTATATATATATATTATAATTTTTGTTTTTGTTTTTGTTTAGCATATTTTTGGGTAATTTTCACTCCTTTTTTTCTAATTTCTTGCTAATTTTTGGGCTATGTCACGTTGCTTAATGCCTTCTTCTCAACTTTGCCACATGTTGCCGTTTTTGCAAAAAAATCAAGCCAATTTGCTCAGGTTTCAAAGGCTTAAAAAAAATTCAATTTCAGCAAGTATAGAGCCAAGAAAATCTCAAATCTTACTACATCTTACACTAAAATTGGGGAAATGAGAAAAAAACAAACCAAGACTGCTTTTGTGAGCCTTTTTTAGTTTGGTTGACTTTGAATAAAGTGTGTTTTACAATGATAGAAATGACAGTTTTTTTAAATGAAGATTTAAAAAGAAATGCGATTTTTAAGAATGTTTCTGGTTAGATAAAAAGGATCTTAGGCTTTAATAAAATGGTCCATCCCTATAGGGATCCTCTCCATAATGTCGTCAGACACTTAAATTAATCTGAGCCTGTCAGTGGCAAAAACAAGCACTGTTATTGGACGTACATTGATGGTGCACAATTGGCGCAAACCATTACATTGCAACCTGTTTTAATGCCGCCTGCTTTAGCCCTGTTTAAAATACTGTATCAATTTAAAAAAAATGTTGTCCCCATTAGTCACTTAGACACAGAAACATGGTTTGTTGAGTAATAACATACTTTCAGTAAGAAGTTGCTGAGATGATGGTGGAACAATAGCATGTATAGAGGGATGCCTGGTCAGTAGCAGTTACACTTCTTGCTATTTTGACACTGACTCCATGTAACTCCAATTAGAGGTGTTTGCAGGCTTCTGGGTCTTGCTAACAATCCGCTACAATTTGTCACAACAGAGTGGATGATTGAGCATAACCACAGCGGTGGAAGAGGTGAGAATGCTCTAAACGGTGGATATGGAGAACTAGGTCATAAATGGTCAGGAGACAACACATTTCCACAACTGTTATAAGATAGGCAACCTCAAGCGAGCAAATTGTGGGTGGCCTGTGTAAATGATTTTGCAAAATTTTCATTTACTGATCAGACAATGTATTGCACATGGTGTATCTTTCTTTTACGGTTTTAAAAGAAGACCATAGGGCAATTCCCCTTGCATATTCTGCATTGAATGTGATCATATAAAGTGGATTAATGGTAAAAGAGCTTTTATATCTGCCTGCTAATAGCAGTCTGTGCAGCACATTTCATTTACCACCGATTCAGGGAATTTAATTATCAATGGAGTTGTCATGGAAGCACTTTTGGGCATAGATCATCTGTCCTTGAAAACAGCCTGTTTGGGCAAAATATCGCTCTGTCTGTTAAAGAGACTTTCAGCAACTGCTCAAATAAGCACATTATTATTGTGAGGAGTATTCTAAATAGAAGGAAATATGTTTCTTTTCATGAATATCAAAAAATGTTTCGCAGGTTGTTGATTTTGGTGAGGTAAAGAAACAACTACAACATATTTTCTACCTGGATCTGAAAAGATTCTTTGCTAAAAGAGATTAAAACATGTTTCAATAATTACCAACAACAGGAAGTTTTTAAGATTTTGTACTATTTTAGATATCATTACCCTTTCCTTGCCTACTGCCCTGTAGCAGGTGTTGTGCCCTGGCCCATGTGGTCCAGCATACGGTAGAGGGCCCAAGCTGTGGCCTGGCCATTTCTCTTCCGCTCTGTTGCCAATATACCATGCTCCAATTGTACGGCAGGTCATGCATGCTTGTGGAGGTGGAAATAAGCTTGTGTTAGAGCGATCACAGAATGACACCTTTCTGGGAGTGTTAACAGGCATCAAGATCACTGACACTAGATCTGATTTCAAAAGCTCATGCAGCAAAGTATAAATACTGCTTTGGCTTCTGTCTCTAGATAATACTCTGGCAGTTATTTTTTTTTCTTTTAAATCTTTAAAGTAAATAAATTTGATTTACGGACAAAAACATAAATACCTCTGTTTAACGCATAAACGTCAATGCCCACATACTTCCATGCTTCTTATAGATAAATTTAGCTAAGAGATGGCGCTCAATCAAAGGTTTCGCATGACAACAAATCAAGTGATGATTTACGAGGTCGTATTAATGTATCTTTTAACAGCGGTGAACTGTGAGGCCATTGTATATAAGGTGACATGTAGACAATGATTTTTGGTATATTACAGATTTGTTCTGTTCCGCCACTTTTAAAATGTCTTTGCTGTATCGTACGGTCATATCTTACTTTAACTCTGCTATAACACTCTCCTTGATTTCTGGCGGCACTGGTGTATCCGTAAGCTTTTGGATAGCATGCAAAATTACAGACAAACTGAATGCAAAGTGCTGGAAGAAGGCTCAGTCTCCGTATCTAACACTGAGCATAAATGAGCCTTAAGATGATCATCTGTATGTCAATTGCTCACTTTATTAGATTGAATTTGTGAAGAATTTTTTGTTTTTTCATGTGTTTGATGAACAAAGAAACCAAAATTAAGAAAATTCTTGATGAACTGGAGTTCTATTATGCTGTTTTTTTTAAATGTCTCACTTGAACTAAACTACACTGCCCCCTAATCTATGTCAAAACTTTCACACAACTCATGCAGTATAACTCAAGTCTCAATTTTCTAGTTGTATGCTCAGAGCTTTCCAGAAAGACAGACCTTTTCAATTGGGAAAGAACTGAAAATGAAAAGTTATCTATGCTCTCATCAACGCCATTTTACCTTTATTCTTCTTTCTTCCTTGGTGAAAAATACGTGCATCAAATAGTTTCAAAATCCTCCACTTCCACCTCTGTGGCTTTTTCACAGCAGCCACTGTTGTTTCTGTGACCAATATATACGTTTTTCCTCGATCACATTTCGCTATTTGATCTAGGCGCATCCTGATCCAGCAGCAAATACAGACTGCATTGTGCTGTGAAGTGGTCTACACTGATGCTCATTCATCCAATTTTGTGTCAACTATCCTACTCTCTCAAAATTAGGCTCCTCGAGAGACAACTGTGTGGAAAATGCGCACAGCTGAAAACACTCGATTTGACCAGTCTGCATGCTCTGTTTCTGTATTTGGTCCGTGAGTTGATCAAATTAAATGGTTTACAGTCCATTCAATCACTCTTTCATTTCTTATCAGTCTGTTTATCTGACATTTATATTTGTTCTTTGACTCCATCCACCCACTTAATGCAACATTTTACTATCTCTATTCATGCAGCAGTCTCTTTGGATGGCAGCCTATTCTGCACAACAGCAGCCAAACACACAGCTCGACATCTCGCTGGGAAGTCTAGTACCGAGAATTTTGCATTTGCATGTGAATGCGCACGTGCAAGTGTGTACATATAAGTGCGTGTGATCATTGTGTGCCAGTGTTAAAAAGTGATGGATAATCATTTATACTGAGAAAGCACATAACAACACCATTTCACTCTCCTTAACTACAACAAATTATATTAGGGGTAGCTGTGTATCATCAAGACCAAACACTCCAAGCATGGTCACTGAATGAATGAATATATTACGGGGTTTGTTGAAGCAGGACTCAGTGTATAAAAAAAGATTTGGGGTAGAGTAGCAGCCAGCGAAAGGGAAATAAATTAAACTGGCAAGCGGCAGGTAGAGAAAACTCCAGAGGAGAAAGCAGAGGTAGGGACTTCACAGTCAAATAACTCGTGACATTTTTGACTAGAGCTGTTGATGAGATAGCGCAAAGAATTACCATGGTGTGTCAAAACAGGTTCTTTTTTCCGTTCCATGCTTCCCAACAAGCACCAATTTATAAAAAGAACAATAGGGTGGAGAAATTAGACTTTTCAAAAGAGTTTTGGAAAGTCTAACATGAGCAGCCACTAGTTACTTTACAAAGGCAACAGCTGGGGCGAGTAAAAGATGTAGCTTGTGGCTCAAACACAAAACATGAAATACTCATTATATGAATGCTAACTGCTGTTTAATGTTAATCCTTTTTATTATATCTATTATGGGCAAAAGAACTAGTTTGTTTGGGAGCATTAATGTGCCAGGCAAACTTAATGGCAATCCACCCTTAGATTATGAAGATAACTCAACAATTGTGTTGTAAACTGATCATTTCCCAGTTACATTTTTGATAGTATTAGTTGGATCACCCAAATTATTGTTACTGCTCTTTGAACCATGTAATCTGTTCAATATTTCATGACAATGGGGCCACTTTTTTTTATATATCTTCCTCTAAAACATTATTAGGATGGCTGGATGGACCAGTGGTCATTATCCTGGTGTAGAAATGATAGTGATTTGAATGTGAACTTTGTCCAAAAAGTAATGAGTAAAATGTCCATGATTTTCCATCTCTCTAATTTATAATTTAAAAAAACCCTACAGCAGCATCCAGAATGTTTTACACACATTCAAACACTTAATTGCACTGACCCGATTACTGAAAACGAGATTTAAAACAAGCACGTGTATGAGAGGAGAATAAAGAAATAAGTTGGTCTTACCGAGTCTGTTGTCCAATGCTCCAAAGTCCAGCGAGTACTTCACGACATGGTAATTGTTCCAAACATACAGCAGGTTGTCTCTTGGATTGTAATCCACTGCGGCGATGTACTGATAGGAGTTGGGGAAAGGGATGTCCAGAAAGCCGTCTTTACTGAGCTCTGTGTTGTAGATGTAGTCAATCTTGTTCCCTGTTGCCTCATTGTCATCGTCCTCGTACACTGACTTCACTACATAGAGGATTCCACAGATCATGAAGGCGTTGGATGCTGAGCGCTTGTCGTAAGCTGTGTCCCAGGTACCTTCAACACGTAACGTGTAGGGATTGAGTTGGCTGATGACAATCCGTCCGTTGTTCTGCTCTGTGGCATAAATCACCCAAAGGCCATTCTCATCAACCGCTAAGTCAATGTCTGATTTCCCTCCCCAGCGGTATGGAGATGTGTCATGATAGTTTGCGTTGGCAATGATGGCCTCGCCGCTCTTAATACGAGTCCGCAAGTCAAACTTCACAATGTTGCGTGTGCGCTCCTTGTTGAAGAAGAGCGCCCCGTCATAGACCACAAAGCCTGTTCCATCAACACGATGAGGGAGTTTGTACGTTGTCGTTGGCCTTCCGGCGATAAAGTCTTCTTTGGAGGAATATTCGGTTAATGTGTCAGTGCGGTAGGGTGTCCAGGGCATGTAGTAGATCTTATCAGAGGCCTGGAGAGGGTCTTTGCACCATGCTCCTGACTGGTGGTCCGATTCGAAGAGGTGCTCGCTCTGGTACACCCTGCGCAGAAGCCCTGGGCACAGGAATACTGAGGAGCCAAAATAGGGGAAAGACAAGTACAGAGTTACATTGGCAGGTATTATACCTCCATGAGCAAAACAGGAACTAAATGAAACTACAATGAAGTTGAAAACTGGGGCTCAATCTGTGAAGGATATTGAGTCGGCCTCTTCATCAGTGTTTGGATTATCAGATTTCAATTAAATGTTGGGAAGATTATTAACTGCCAGACAAAGAATGTAATGTAATTCACTGCATTATTCCTGTCAGTTTTGGAATGTGTAATTCATGTAAATTAAAATTAAACAGGAAACATGCAAACCCAACTGCTGTTTTCATTATTTAAAAGCATGTCAAATTCAATAAGTTCTCTTTTGGTTTCTATTACTTATTGCAATTTACATTTTTCGTATGATTCAGTTAGTTTCTGAGTCTGAAGGCAATTAGTTTACAATGTCACTGAAGGAACAGACTCTGTAGGGAGGGTTGAAAATATTATATGTGTTAATGTAGACCAGAAATAAGTCAGAAGATGTTGTTAAAACTTACCGCAGACTGACTCACCCACATGCACTTACACACATACTATCACTTTAGTTTGTTTCCCTTTACAAAGTAGCTTCTCAGTACATATCTACCAAATTGAATATAATTGCAACATGAAAAAAGGTTTCATTCTTCTCTTCCATTATAACACCCTGCTGGCAGCTCTTAATAAATACTATTAAATAGACAAACCCAAAGTTAAAAGATTTTTAATAAACAGCTACTCTGTAATTATTGGCTGAGGCAGCCCTTTAGGAGAAAGAAAACAAAAGACAAAAATACAGTAATTACATCATCTCTATAATGATTGCCTGTCCATTATTTCAACCCACGTGACATTTTTAGTCCGCGGCAAGATTTACAACACCGCACACAATAAACTAATTATATGTGAACTGGTTTGTACTCAAATCTGATAAAGCTTGGCCAAGGCAATACAGCTGGAGCAGGTTAATAGTAGACATGGTTTGCAAAAGCTAATTTCAGTTCATTATGGATTATCTTGGATGGAGCTCAGGCAATTATGATTTTCTGTCTATTTGAAAAGATGACATCTGATTTCAGGATTACAATGACTTAAAATTCAAAGTAGGCAAAATATTTAAACTAAAATCTTGAAGCTACAACAAAACAACAAAAAACAAAATGAAACAAAATGAAAAAAATACATATGTCAGTATTATATTCACCCCAAAATAGACAACAGTTATTCATTAAAATAGCAAGAAAAGAGGAGAAAGAAGTACTGACCCAAGTGTAAGCGTGATAGAAAGAAACAACACTGAATTTTGCACTTTTCCCTTTTTTTCCACAGGTTTGGGCCCGCAGTACATCACATCATATAAAAACAAAGTGTGTGTGAAGGCTCCTTTCACTGTAATGGGCCAGGAGCCTGACACAGCGCTGACAGCTCCTAGCCGCAGATCCGTGGAGAGGTAAAAGCTGCACGCTCCGAGGAGGAAGGAGGAGAAAGAGACAGCGAAAAAACAGAGGCTTCTTCTCCGCTTGTAATCTCTTGAGATTAAACATGTTGTCTACCTGCAGGTGAAAAATGTGGCGAGATGCGCCCCGTTGACATAGCGCCTTGGCACACATCTCAGCGGTTGCTCCACTAAATGCTAAGAGGGCTGTTTCTACGGTTGGAAAAGACGAGATCTGCTAGGGTACAAGGTCAGAGGAGGTAAGCTTTGTACTGACAGCACACTGGGCTCAGTAGAATATGCTTTTTAAGTGAGCACAAACATGGAAGAGCGAATGAAATATATTAGAGAAGTGATACAAAAGCAATCATGACTTTCATGGGGAATTTCACAAAAACTGATACCTCAGCAGCAGCACAGACATCTCTATAAAATGTTTTGAAACCCCTCTTCAGCTCTATTGCTCATTCTCTTTGCCACAGATTTCAGTGATAGTCATTAATTTATGGCTACTGTGAAACTGAACTGCTATTAAAGCAGAACTCTTTGACTCTTGTTTAATGGTTCCACTACCATCTTTGACTTAAAGGAACAGTGTGTAAGATTTAGGGGGATGTAGTGGCATCTAGAGGTGAGAATTACAAATTGCAACCAACTGATACCGCTCCTGGGAAGATTTTTCCAGGAGCCAAAATATACACAGAGACCTCTTCCTCTTCAAAATAAATGGACCAGGTGATTAAAACAGGTAAAAACGCTAAAAAAAAGTACTTTTACATAAAAAAAAACAGTGTTTCTAAAAAGCTGTTTGGTATGTTAGAGATAGGCCGCTCACTCAGCATCTTCTGATGTCTTCTTACATTTATTTTTTTCTATGATAAATTAAGAACTAAACATTCAGGAGCCGTACTGTCGGCAGGGGTCACTTCCTCCCCAAGACAAATGGACTAGGTGATTAAAAATGGTAAAAACACAGAAAAAGCAGTTTCACTTTTTAAAAAATCTGTGTATTTGCAATGCTCTCATTGTGGAGGGCCTGCTAACTATGCAGGGGCATTCTGAGCTATTGCAGAAACATTGCAGTGCAACATGGCGATATCAGATATCCCTATGTTGTTGGGATGCATGATAATACCGGAACGTCATCGGTATAGGACAATTTCGGCTTTAAAATGAACTACTGGAATTGGCCAGCATGCTTTTTCTTATTTTGCACAACAAATGAATATTACACATATTGAAAATGACTGTATTTTATGTATCCATCTGCTGGTGGGCCATCACAATAAGAGTATGCATAGTATGATGTTAACTCCATCATACTATGCTTACTTGATGGTTACAAGAATTAGGTTAAAAAAAAGAAGTAGATATAGCAATTTTGGTATCAGTTATGGGCCAAATAAGTAATGTGTCGGCAAATCAGATATCAACGAAAAAATCCAGTCTCGTGCATCACCACTGTGTAGATAAAAATCGCTCAATCAAAGGTAACAAAAACACGACAATTCTTATTACATTATTACACTAGGAAAAAAAATTCTTATAATACTATTTTGTATTTGTGCCACTATTTCCCCTTAAATCCATCATACTGAGCCTCGAAAAATCCAGCTCCGCAGTTAACGTCTGACAAAGGACATACTGTAATTCCAGCTCATGTTGACAGGTAACACTTCAAACACAATGCTCCTGGGGCACAAGTTAGAATTTAGCATATACTCTGCAGCATCATGCAGTGCTGATAAAGTAAGAATATGACTGCTATGATCTGTCTCCAGTATTGACTGGTGAGTCCCTGAAGGTTATAGCCATCATCATGTTAGAGCTATAATCAAAAATGCTGACAGCTTATCGGACAAACTATTGATCACCCCGTATGGCCCTCTCCTTTAATATTATGCAGCTGATAAAGCAGGGCTGGAATAATCTTGGGTTATAACAGGAAATAAAAACACCCCAGGGCTGCAGGATCTCACTGGAGAGCAGCTCTGTAATGACCTCATCCTGAAGAATTACAATAATGTGGCAATGTCATAAGAGCTGTGATACTGTTGATGAACAAGGGATGAAGGTCCAGTACAATATTCACGGTTTTAGAAGCTGCAGCATGCATGGCACTAAATGGAGGAAAAAATTTTGCTCCTAATGTATATTTCTAACACCGTTTCCCTGAGCAATTTCATTTTCCCCATGAATGACATGTTCAGCCTCACCAATGAACCACACAATGAGCACGGACCAACAAATTGTCACAGACCTGCTTTAGCAACCCGTCACCAAAACAAAAAAACAAAACAAATGCAAGCCTTTGCCCAAATGAAAATGCAGGTGAAGAAGAAAAGTTGTTGGCATTTAGTTACCTTTTTGTTCCACTTCTATTTAGGCATGAAGGGAAGAGAGAGAAAGAAAAAAAAGAAAGATTAATGATGTAAAAAGTCTTTATTTTGTAACAGTCACACAACAGAACGAGAAGAATACAGGGTTAGTGGAAGAGACACACAAAACATTCAATCATTAGGTTTTTAGGATGGAGAAAAACCGACTGTGTCACACATGAGCCTGTAGGAAAAAAAGCAGATTAATCAGGTCTTAAATTCTAACAATTTTTTTTTGCAGTGATGGCTGTGTGATGGGAGTGTTCAAAGCAGATGTACAATACATGACTTCTCGTCAGTTTATTACAGTCTTAAAAAAATATTCAACCATATGGCCACCTACAAGAAAGCTTGTGACTTTAAGGTACAACTATGTGAAAAGAAAAAAAATAACCTCACATGCAAATCGGGTACATTTCACACTACACACAGCTGTAGTCTCAAACTGACAATCTGTCATTTTTGACCGACACAAACTGATGAAACTAGTCACCTACACAGCTGAAAAATATTTAAAATTCCCTTAATGCTGACAGTTGTCGTGTCTCCATTTGCATTCTTCTGTACTTACAATTGCTATTTTGAGTGTACAAGTGCGTTCACATGGACAAGTATGGCAAAATGCAGTGCACTATGAGCACCTGGACAGCATACTCATAATGGTCAAAAAGTTGAATGTGGAACACTGGTCACTTCCAACCCTCAATGGTTACTACCTTTGCGTACACAGCAAAAGGGGAGGGACCAACACATTAATGAAAATGGCGTCAAAGGAAGCTGCACTAGTTGCAGTTGCTCCAACATGTAAAGGAGCCGGCAAATATTTTGGCTGACAACAACTGCAATCAAAGGCTGGCAGTAATGGTCTGGTTGCAATTTGCAAATCAGTGGAAAAGAAGATGACAAAAAAGAAGAAGAAGAAAAAAAAAGGAGTAAATAACAAAAAGTAAAGGAAAAATAAAGTAAGTAGACACCACCCTGTCAACATTAATGCACAATGCAAATAATTACATTTTGTTCAGAGTGTACTACACAAAGTGTTCTAATGGAGATAACTGATTTGAGACAAAGCAGAAGTCTTGTTGGATATATTTATTTAAACCTGGATTCATTGATTTTTGTCCATTTGGGGGGAGCAGGACCAGCTGGTTGGGCTAGCATTTTGGCAAACTCCATATTTACACACCCAGCAAAAAACAGAAGAAAACTGGCAGTAATTTAAACTTGTGACCACCTGACAAAGTAAAGTGTATTATTGTTATTACTCTGTTTTGGTCTCTACTAACCCCTATGGAGATATAGCTGACCAAATCACCAAAATAAATGCTGGCACTGTATGTTTCTGCAAACTACAGAAATGTAACATTTGTACATCACTGTTTTGCGAATATGCTGAAACTTTACATTTCTTTACATTTCAACAAGGCTGTAGTTAACGTGTTTATGTTAAGGCATAAAAACCATTTGGTTACAGTTAGGAAAAGATCATGTTTTGGCTTAAAACACCCTGTTTTGGCGGCACAAATTCCTCAAGCATCTAGGCTGGGAATATCTGTCTCCTTAGCTGATAAATGCTAGACTGTGTTCCCCAGCTTTGAAAAAGACCATATGCACTTGTATACAGTGATTACAGGCAAGAACATTGTATTTTTTCATGTCTGACCTATTTATTAAATGTGTATTGCTGCAGGTGAAAGAGATGTTTTGATTCTACAGCTCAACAAGTACACTGAAAGCCTGCTGAAAAACTGCCGTGGCTATTACATCTCAACTCCCCACACTATATGTATTGCTTCTTCTTGTGGACAAGCTTTTTATGTCAGTCATGGCATTTTGCTGGTCCTGTCCCTTCCCCTCCAGTAATCCCGGTTCTAATAAGAGAGGATTAACCTCTGTTACCAGGGCTTACAAGAGTCCTCTCCTCTAAATGGAGAGTGCAACAGAGTGAGGTATGGAGGTCAATGGGTAGGGGCGGGTGGGGTAAACTTTGAAAGATGGGAAAGTTATTAGAGGAGAACAATATTAATGCAATGCGCTGAGCCAATGAAAAGCAGCGAGTGAGGTGGAGCTGTGTCAGGCTGGGGAAAGAGCAAAAAAGAGAGAAAAATAATGGGGAGGGGAGAGGTTTTCAACAAGTCGTCTGTTTGTCAGATCATAAAATTGTACACTGGTACAGCACGGCACCTCATCAACAGCAAACACTCCAGCTGTCACTGAAACACGACGAAGTCCATACAGAGCCGGGGCAACAATGGCTGCAGGCTACATCTGAATCACCATTACTGGCAACTCAAATTTGCCAATATCTCGGAACTACACGTGGACCCCATTGATCAAATCAAAGTAAATAGTCAAACGTCCCCGATCGAAGCCTCTTCACCTCCCATGAACAACGGGCCACACAGCGGGGGCCACCGGGAGGCCGGCATTTCTGATTGAGCGATCGCTAACAGTGGCGAGGGGAGAGGAGGGTAATGATCTATAGAAAAAGGCATTAGTGGCAGGGATGTGAGAAGTGGTATACGACGCAATCGCCGGGGGAGATGGTGTGAGAAGGGAGTAAAGGATTTGGATGAAATCCCTGACAAGAAAATACGCCACTCCCGGGGCTACTGTACAGTATGTGGCCCTTTCGCTTGACTAGAAGATGCGGTTGGATGCAGCATGGTCACCCGCCATATCACTCAAACCGATTTGTTCATGCCATGTCCACTCATGTTTCACTACATATACAATATAGGCTGAGATATACTTGTGATACCAGACGTGGTCCTTTACGTTTATGGCGTCACAGATGGAAGCTAAGTGGCATCAAAAGCAAACTGAGACAGAGAATTGATTCATTTGAGAAGCTTCTTTACTCGACCCAACCACCCCCATTGTGACCTTAATGCGATTTCGGTTACGGCTGTCATTGAGTCACTAAAAAGCACTTAGCTCTCTCATCCTCTCATCTCATCCTATTCTCTCCCTTCCCCTTGTCATTCTCTCTGATGTCTGAGAAGACTGAAACTATTAAAAAATGTGCACACAAATACAAATAAAAAATAAATGCTCTTAGCACTACTTTCACTCCTATGAAAGGGTTACACCCTCTTCCATCACACAAAACAGGCCATGAGTTCCCCCTGCATAGGCTCTACATGTAAAATGATCCTCTATCTGCAACTCTGTTCCAAAACGCTTGATAAAGCCTTGCCCTGATAAATAAGGACAAAGCATTTATTTAGACTCCAGCCACATGACTTGAACTTGAGTCAGACTCGAGTCAGAAATTTGATGACCTGGATCTAAATCAGTTTTCTTGTGCTCTATTCAGATGCCTTTCATAAGCATTTAAACCTCTGAGCCCTGAGACATTTTTTCTAAAACATGGGGAAAACCATAATAAGCAACTTCCCAAGAAATGTCCCATTATTGTAGAAAAATATGTAAAAGGTAAGAAGATAATGACCAGGATTTACAATTCATGTCATTATTTTTTAAAAATTATGTCACAGAAAAAATACTTTTTTTTTCCAATTTCCAAAGTCATTTTCTTGTTTTTTACTTTGCTTTTCTTTCTTATCTACAGGTAATTTATCTGTAATTTAACTTATACAACTTAAAAAGTAGACATTTTAAGTTGTATAAAGAACAGTTGGGGCTAGTTTTAACATAGTTAGCAAACTAATGCTTAGCTAACATAAGCCTAACTGCTACCAATGAGTAACTTTTTAACAAAAAATGATTACAAATCTTAAAAAGTATTGATTATTTTTATAAATGTTATGTAAATGGCATTACATTGGTTGGAGAGCGCATTATGACATTTTTGGGACTCAAATCTTAAAGTTGGACTTGTCGCTTGACTTGGAACTCGACTAGTGACTTGAGGGCAAAGAGTTGAGACTTGTGACTTACAAAATAACAGTTTTTGAAGTGGTCTCACTTCAAAAACAAGCTATTTTTACCTTTCATCTGTTCAATTAGAGATCATTTGAAGGTATACAGCATTATAATTAATAGAGCTACTCGACTGAATTGTGTGATGCTGTTAATGGTAATCGCACCACTCTCCAACACACTGTACTTCAATGAAATCAACTTTAAAAAACTGAACGAGGTGATGAGCTAATTATTTGAAAATGAGATGATGAGTTAAATTGAGTGGCTGTATGAGATTGATCCATTCTGACAGAAAAAAATACACCAATTTCATGATGGGTCTTTGGGCTGCGACTGCAGTAGGTCGAAGTTTAAGGGCGGAAAGGCACTGGAAGCTCTTGACATCTCAGAAACTTAAGTGTGGCTTAAATTGCCACTTAAAGTTTTAAAAGTAATTGCTCAGATTTGATGGATGAAGTGGCATAAGAAAATAGCTCATCATTCTGCTTCTGCAATGGGCAGGACAGTTGGATGTCTCATCAAGAATCACAAGGGCCTGGCACATTTTCCGAAAGGGAAAAAAATACCAGCTGTACTCACCCTTCCTTGGATGCCAAAGCAAAGCAAAAAGAGGACATATCAGTGAAATAAGAAAATTAACAGATCTCCTGGGTTTGCCAATTGACAAAAGTTATGTTACTGCATATCAATTTGCTAGGACAGATTTACGAATGCTCTTTTTCACCAGAACCCAGCTTCGCACACAGACAAAACTGGAAGCAGCCCAGGGCAAGCACTGTTATCTTTTGGCCACTGAGAAGCAGTTTGGGGTTAAGCGCCACTGGCTCTAAGTCACCTCAATGCTACTCACTTCCTGATATAGATTTATCTCAGGATTAGTGCAGGGATAGAAAACTGCTGCCCACACACATCTAGAAACACCAAGTATATACTTAAATTTAATTTACCTTTTTTTGCTCCCCAATTTTCTATCTTTTAGATCAGCTTACGTTTATGACAATTATGGAAACAGCCAATCAGATAAGTGTACTAGCAGGATATCATTTCACACACACTCACACACACACACACACACACACAAACACACACACACACACACACACAGACACTTGGCCAGGTTGGGGCACATTCTGGCAACAGGTTTAGGCAAAACAATAACCATGTGCATGCAGCTTGTAACAGTCTGGCTGCTGTATGGTTCCCTCTGCCAAACGCATAAAGGCAACATGGCT
The DNA here is from genome assembly GCF_008729295.1 of Plectropomus leopardus. Classification (NCBI taxonomy): domain Eukaryota; kingdom Metazoa; phylum Chordata; class Actinopteri; order Perciformes; family Serranidae; genus Plectropomus; species Plectropomus leopardus. The sequence goes on along the minus strand of NC_056485.1, from coordinate 11,246,677 downwards.
GATGCTGCAGCTCACCTAATTGGTCAAGCTGTCGTAGCCGAATTTAATAAGCTGAACAAGCAACCTACACTGTGGCTTCCGTTTCAAATAATATGTTGTCTCATGGTTCTAAAATGATCATCATTAGAATCAAAAATGACGACAAAACATGCACACATTTTTCAGCTTTGACAGTGTCGATGATACAGGCAGACAATGCTAAAGCACCCTACTGTTCAGCCAAACCATACCCCTCTAAAATTCAATTATATTACCACTGCATAATGTAGCCCATACTGTATTTGCTCAGATAATGCATAATTTCAAATATAATTTGCACCTGAGAAGTCGCTCTGCATATTTATTGTCATCTCCTTTCTGCTTAAGACACGCTGAGCAGCTAACAATGGGGACCCTTAGCGACTGAGAGCCCGACCCCGTCATGTGAGCGACAGCTGTATGGATTTTTATTTGAATAATTAACGCTTCCCAATTTCACACTAATGGTTGAGAGGTATCAGAATGGTATCATTAGTGGCTAATAGAGATTCATGGTGGAATGGCTGCAATATTTTTTGCAATATCCCCCCCCACTTTTTCCCCCATTCCCTCTCTCTCAACGAAGGAGTTGCAGAGTGCAAACCCCTTAACTCTATCCCATCAGCTTTTTAATTAATGACACAAATTACGGGGCTTTGAATAGCATGTGCCTAAGGATGGGGGAGGACACGCAGGCTACCATCTCTCTTTCGCTGAATTCTTTCTTCATCTCTCTCAGTTTTTTCTTCCATCATTTCCCTCAGTTGGCGCTCATGAGTCTCCCACACCATCATTACAGGTTCCATTTCTCAACACCCCTCTTTTTCTTTCAACCACTTGTCTGCTCTCTTTGTGCTCCTTTCTCATACTTATTCACTCTCCTCCCTAGCGTCTCCTCTCTGTCTCCGTCGCTTTCTCTCTCCCTCCTACTGCGTAGCTGCTATGCTATCTTATAACCTTGACAATGCAGGATGTTGCGTGTGTGTGCGCTCGTTCTTCTGTCTGCGTACATGTGTGTGTTTGTCTCTCTTTGAGGGACAGGTGCAAGGACTTGGCGCTCATCCAAGCGGCTACCCACGTGGGACCGACCAACAGAGGGAGAAAAGACAAGTGCAGCCTAGGCAAAACAAAATTAAATACATTTTTGTGGAACATGGTGGCAACTGGAGCAGAAATAACCTAATTGCACCTCCTGAAATATGTCTTGATTTTCAAGGACCTTGGAATTATGGAACAGAACAGAGGGATGGGGGGAAAATTGTGGGGGAGAAGAGAGAAAAATAAGGGGGTGTTTAGTGTGGCGTATGGCTGGACATAGAGAACAAAGAAAGAGAGAAAACGACACAAAAATGGAAAAGAAGCTTTGATTAGTATAGTGATCATTAAAAGGAGAGACCCCCTGAAGAGACCAATCTCTAATTAGTGCTATATCCTCGACACTTGGCACCCCAACAGCTCTTTCAGATGTGTGTGCCTGAGTGTGTGTGTGTGGGTAGCTGTTGGAGGAAACACAGATAAAAGCTTTACTTGTGTTATATAAATGGAAGTGTTTATGAACATTTCCAGAAGCTTGTTCGGCATGCTGAAGCATTTATTCCAATATGTTGCAGTGCGTATATTTTTGTCTATCCCCGAAAAAAAGGCAAGGATGATCCTATGTGTATGTTATATTGAGCAAAAGAGTGGCCCGGCACAAAACAAGAGTCTGATAGATTACACCAGCTTATTCAGCTATTAGTGGGGGAAAACAGTTTCCACATGTCCAGATTCACCCCTTTCACACCACCATTTATCCACATTGGTAATCACAGCCTCCCTGTGCAATTATCGCGCCTCTCAACTGGGAAAATAATATCTTTTTTCCCCCACTGTTGGACCACTGTTAAATCAGCCACCGGAACTACCATTTTTTATTTTAAAATACCACCCTTATTATGAAAATGTAAACATCATGTAGTAGTAGACATACAGCTACATAGTTTGTTACTTATCAGTACATTTTGATTTACATTGCCTAGTTTTATCATATAATCTCAGTATTTTCAGCCTCAGTTTTTCACAATATAGGTAACAGTACAATGCCCATTTCCTGTTCATAAACTCTGTAATTGCAGCTGACAGTGCACTTAAATAAGTTTCTAAAACATTTAAGGCGATATACAAGTAATAAAGTAAAATAATCTTGGTTTATATTTGATCAGTGCTGACCAGTTTTACGGTTTGATCTGAGTTTGAGAGAGAGTGAGTGCAGGGCGGCTTTCTCTTGATCTGCTTCTATACTCTTTGTGTTAGTGATGATGGGATTACAGAACTGGGAAGTATAATCTGTGGTCGAAGCAACAGCCCAAGAGCCACCGAGGGAGATATGGCCACTGGTAATTTGGATGGAATGTTTACTGTAGTTCATTTACACATTCTGCCAACACTCTCATGATACAAAGCTGGTTAAAAATTGGCAAAGAATCCATTTAATCTTTTATTTTCCATGCTGTGATAGTAAACAAGAAGAGCTGGATATCTTTATAAATGTGTATACTTTAAAACTGCATTTGCATTAAACTGCTGCATCACCAGTCACTCATAGGTAGACAGTCAGTGGTGTGCTCCACATGAGAGCAAAAGCCTCAGACTTTGTAGCAACAACCCACCAAGCACACGATGTCCTACACCACTGCGGGAAACTGCACTGTTAATTTGAATTAGCGAGCAAGATAGCAAATCCGCTATTCAGGTGTGAGATACACTCATTGAACTACTTAGAAACTTGCAAAACTGAGAAGACTGCACAGTTTTGATGCTGGTGTGGTTCCTATTTTTCAATATCACTGCAGACAAAATAGTGTCTGTCATTGGCGCGCATGCCATGGTTGTATACTTTTTCTTTCTGTATCCCTGCAGCAAATGAGCCTGCTAGCGAAACTGTCAATCAAGCACAGACAGTGACACGCCTCTTTCAGAGGCTTGAGGGAAAAAGAGCATTTCTGATACAAATGCCAAGACCTTGTTTTCTTCCTTCTGATATATAAAAAAATACTGACAATACTGTTATTTGTGGGAGGTTAATGTTTATGTTTTCTTTGGCTAATGCATGATATTTATGTATTGTGCTGTTAGATTATGGTGGATTAACATGACAGCATGTTTGGTTTGTTGTTAGTTTATGTGTGGGTCATGTAAAGGACCAGAAACCAAAACAAACCATTCATTTATACATTCAACAGTGCTACACAATATTCAGGATAAATCCCTATGAAATGGGATGTTTCTGCAATGCACAGTTTAAAACCAATGTGTTGTGACAAGATCAATCTCTGCAAATTCAGGCCACGACAGCAGCGTGAATCTGGTGTGTGAAATATGTGACAGAAAGTCATAGTCATCAGAGCTTGCTGTGTGGGTTGGGGAGTGGTCAGCTGTCACTGAGTGATGTGATGGCATTACAGGCCCCCTTCACACATGGGAAGAAGTGGAGCTGGTCGCTCAGGTGGGGAGAAGAGAAGAGGAAAAAAAAGCTGTCTGAACAAGAAGGCTAATGCTCACTGGCATTTCAGCAGGGAGTAAGGAGGGTGTGGTTGTGTGATGTATCTGCTGTCACTGTTTCGACTCCCACACTAGACCTGATGAACGTGGATTGGAGAGCTCAAGGGCAAAAAGCCACTGAACTTCTGCACAATCTGCTTAGTAGATTTACTGATAACATCAAATTGAGTGATCTACTCTTGAAGAAGCTTAAAATTGCTGCAAGATTATCCAAGGTAAAGAGAACTGCCTGGGTGCTTGGAAGGTAGACTGCTGATGATGTTTGAATACCGAGTGCGAGCCACTATCAAAGCTGAGCTACATTTGAACAACTGCTTGAACCATAGACTGCATTAAAGAAGCTGTAGCCTGGTTGTTGATGGAGCCACTGTGATATTATTGCCATGTGAACTACCATTTTGAAGCCTCGAGTTTGGCATTTCAACCACTGCAATCTTGGATTTTTGAAAATCACAAGTGAGCATATTTGGATGAGGAAGCAGAGCCCTTGAGGAGTGAGGGGTGAATTTGACTGAGAACCTGAGGACAACATCGTGGTAGGAAAATGTGTGAGGTCACAGTGACCCCTGACCACCAATACTATTCAGTTCATCCTTGAATCCAAGTGGACGTTTGTAAAGAAATTTACTTACGGCGTTGACAAGAATAGGACAGACGTGAGGTCAGAATGACCTTAAACTTTGACCACTACATTCTGATCAGATCATCCTTGAGAACAAGTGGACATTTGTGCCAGATTTAAGAAAATTCCACCAAGGCTTCCTTGAGATGTCAGGCTCACGAGAATGGGACGGACAGACAAACAACCCAAAAAAACAATGCCTCCAGCCATGGATGTTGCAAACATAGAGGCATAATAACTTAAGTAGTAGAGCTATTTTCACCTAGACTTTTATAAAATGGACTTTTTGCAACCAGTCGAGCCACCCCCTTACTGGCCATTAGTAAAAGTGTAGGTTTAAGGCAAGTCCACATTAGCTTTACTTTTCAGATCCAGAGATAACACCTTGTCCTATGATCTTTTATTAATCATCCGAAATCATTACATTTGTAGATACACTAAAACAATGAGTACCTCTGACAACACGCATAACCAATTGCAGCCATGACGTCCCATCCTGGTCACACAGGTGGTGTTTACCTTGGGTGTGACCACTGCATAATGGGCCCTTTAATCACACCACAATCTGCCCAAGCTGCGTTCTAAGTGATAGCCATGTGTAGAGCATCAATTTCATGCTTTCACCTGCCAACACAGAAGGACAGAGATTGGTAGCAGGTGCTGAGTAAAACATGCCAAAACAATCTACTCCATTATTCAGTGAGCGCCCCCCCTTGAACTTGTTAGGTGCGTTATTATTAGCAAAATGAATTAAAAAACAATTAGGTAAGTTGGAAATGAAAGAACTCTGCAAATTACATGGCAAGTTTCTATGAGCTCAGGATTACACCGCTCTGTTCAAGTCAGAGAATTGATTGCATGATTATATGTCCTGGCTTAGCATCCAAAGTGTGAGCAATATCTGACAGGGCTGAGCTGGATCCCACTGTGCAAGACAGGATTTTACATTGTCCTTATTAGCTACAAACAGTGGGGGGAACTAGTGGCTTATGTATAGCAACAGACTGCCAGCAGCTTTTCTTCCTTTGTTCTCCCACTCTCTTCTTGTCTGTGCCTTTCTGTCTCTCACTTTCCCCTACACCTCATCTGCCATACACACTGAAGTGTCAATTTTTGAAAAGTGAACTGAACAAAAGCTTTTCCCTGAAAGGACGTGTAATTATCCCCTACCTAATTTTTTGGGGGGACGAGGGGGTTTGACCACTTGCCTGGACTAAATAAGTCATTTTGCCATGGAAACTGCACAGAAAGGTGCATCTAATTACAAGAGGGAGACAGTTGATGCTGGGGAGAAGGACAAGAAAGGTAAGCTGTCAACAAAAGAAAGACTCTTTTGACGCCAAAACATGGCGAAGAATGCTCTTTCTTGTGTCTGAGAATCTCAGGGGCCACCGACGGGATGTAAGTGCTTCATTACAGCCGAGGAGGAACACTGGGTAGGTAGGAAGGAGACACAGTTGTGTTGACCTCCTGTGAGCCCGACCTTTGGGACAAGCTGTTAAAGTGAAAGTTACACGGGAAGGAAGACGGGGAGGGCGGGGGAGAACGGTTTTAATAAGGCACTAAGAGAATAGACGCACATCTCTCCGCTGAACCGTGGAGAGTCAAGGTGAGAGGGCGGGGCAGAGACAGATGTTAGCCATTGGAGCCGAGTCATGTTTATGAGTCATCATAAAGGGTCAGCACATCACTTCTGCCTGAGGGTAGCCTTACTAATCTGTAAAGTGCATGGGGGAGCATGCACAAACTGCACTAAGAAAAAAGAGGCCTTTGGTTACATGAAAAATGAGTATGCCTTTATATTCCAATGACTCCATTGTGACTAAAAGGCATATTATATTCAGTTTTATCTATTAAGAACCTCTTTTTTTTAAATCTTGTTTAATGTACGAATACATTTTTTTTATTGTTTCACCTTTCTACCAGTGCCATTTACCCCCCTTATTGTTCAATGTGATGCCATTTCCTAACACAGCTCATATCAAATAATTATTCAGCTCAAATGAAAATATGATGGATTGCCTCGTGCACTGACACTGTCACACAGCACCAGCAAACACTGCCGCTCTTTGTCGTAATTGTTGTAACATTTTTTTTTTCCATTACAACTGATGGAGCGCATCAAATCGCAAATTAATAAAATCAATATTGTATCTGAGGCATGTGTCCATCGATTTAGCACACTCGTCTGCCATTATTACGGTGGATCTGATTGTACAATCCCGCCGGCTTATGAAGATATGGAGAAAAAAAAGCGGCAATTCATCCCAAAAGAAAAGGCACCTCCCAAGCAGTGTACAGATAATAGCTGTCAGTAAAGGGGGTAAAGAAGAGAAGAGGGGCAGTTGAGGGGCAAATTGAAGGGATATACGGGTGGGGGAGGGGTACTTAGAGACTTGGAAGAAAAAGAGTGTTAGAAATGAGCAGGAGAGCTTGGCAGTGGAATACAGAGTCAAGACCCCACCACTGAAGGAGAGTTGGAGTCATGGGTGGCTGCTTCTCTTATTAGACACTCAAATCCGTCAGTCTGTCTGAGGAACTCGGCAAAGGGACTTGTGTTAAAGGCCAATCCACAACTGAGCTGCCATGTCTCAAACTATAGCCCTTTGCCAATATAAATACTGAATTATATAGCCTTCTTTCAGCTTGAGATACCCATTGATCTAGAGGGTCATGATTGGCTATGCAAGACAGGTAGTACAAATCACACCGAGACACAAAAACAAAAAGAACGGACTCTAAATGTGGCTCATTCCAGCCAAAATGATCTAATTGCTTTATTTGTGAGGAAAGGAGAAAGTGAGTCCACTGGGCTGTCACAGATGAATTGCATTCACAAGCTGTAATAAAATTGTGTCTCAAAATCTGTCTCCAGTGACCGTTCGTGATTACACTTTGCTTCCCCGCTCAATATATAAATAAACGCCTACATGACTTCTACAATGTTTATGCAATGCCAGCAGAATTTCTTATTCTATGATGGTTCTGGGCACAATCCATAGTTACACACAAGGTGCCCCTGTTTCCCTCCCTGGTGCGCCCATTATAGGCGGCCCCGATGTTACAGGAACAAAGCTGCCAGAAGCAGTTCTCCAACAACCCGGGCACACTGTTCCACGATTCGATTTGGCTGTTGTTGAGGAAGTTGAGTATGCTTTTAAAAAGAAAGTGAAACTGAATGGAAATGCCATGTGTCCCATGGGTCCCATAGAATTTGAATTGAAGAAGACGGCTAACTGTGTCACAGGGATCAGGAAGACGTGGCAATACCAAGCCTTGGCATTGGATGGTGTCATAATGTGTGGCTATGTATGTCTGTCCTTGTATTTTCTCAACAACTGTTCATCTGATCGATTTCACACTTGGCAGGTGATATACTGATGACCCAATGAGGTGCGTAGTGACTGCAAGCTCTTTAGATCTACCGGACATATTTATTTGTAGTGCGTTACTACAAGTCAGAAGTACACACTGTGTAGTGTATTCAGAGAGGACTCCTTTTAACCGCCACTGTCTGAAAGCATGTTAGGTACTCCTTGCCCTCCACTGCTAGCTGCAGTACATTAGAGTTGGGCAATATGGCAGTAAGTACCACGCAAAGGTATAAATGTGTCCATCAGTAGATATTTCAGAATACCGTCTCATCGGCAGAAGCTATTCAGGGATGTGACCTCGCAAATCAAGCTGCCTCTGAAGATAATGTGATTTGGTTTGGTTTTCCTGTTATGAGCCTTTAAATATTAACTCAAGTATTGTCTCATGTGAGGCATCTGTTGTCTTTGTTTTTATAAGAAAGTTTCAAAAAAGTTATCAAATACCATGAAGTGCGGTATGGTCATTTTAAACTGTTTCTTAATTAAATTAAAAGTACAGTATTGTGACATAAACCATTATGGTGATGTAAAAATCTACCGTGATAATATTTAGCCCTGCAGTACTTTCAAAACAGATGAAGAAAAAAAGACATAGAGACCGGAAATGTTACATTGTAGCAATGACTATCTGGATGAACGCTTTTGTTCCAGTCTGGTCCGTAAATAGCTAGTTAAAAAATGACATGCATACTAACAAGGAAGTGCAATGTAGATTGTAAAATTGTTCGGATAAAAGCTTGTCGAGAAAGCTGCAAGCAGCAATATCAAAAGGCCAAGCAATTCGCCTCTTTCTGAACAGGCACATTTCAAACGGGCACTGCCTCAGAAAGTGACATCAATAGCTTTAAGTAAAAATGATGGAATCAGGGTGGGATGGGACTGGAAATGACATAGTCCATGTATCTGTGTGGGACTGGGTAAATTATTTAGGATTGGGACAAAGGAGGATAAAAATGAGTCACCCCTGTATCACACTCTAGTGGTGAAAGGTAGGTGGTCATAGACATCAACTCACTGGGACTGTGTGGGTCTCATGGATCCTACTGGATTCCCATGGGACTGACAATGATATAAGCCATGCAAACAAGATACCCTCTAGTGGGCAATAACCACCATATGACTATGACCCAAGAGAGTAAGCCTGCCCTTCAGGGGCATAAAGAGACAAAGAACACGCACATATTCCCTCACTTCTATCCTCATAAAGCTTGATGAAAAAAAAGGAAAAAGAATTGCACACTGCCACTTCCAATCATTGGACAGCGTCCATCTACAACAGGCCAACCTTTTAGGAAAAAACAATGAACAGTGGCATCAGTAATTCTGATTTTGCTAGGTTGATAATCCGAGTCAATAGAAATAAAAGTCCATATTTCTTTCTACAGGAAATATTTTTCAAAGTGGTAACGCAATGGCATACTAGGTTACCAGTCAGAGCAGATGGATATGTATGTTGTCAAGTGCTTAATGGAACAATTTTGGGATAGAAGTCTATATTTGGCACTCAAAGCAAAAGCACACAGTGTTAGAAAAGTTACAGAAACTGAAAACGAGAGGCTTGATTACATTTATGTTAGTGACCAATGCGGTCAATTTAGTTGGGTCACTGTTCGCGGACACCTCGGAGAGACACTGACATGGGTGGCTGAGATAGAAAAATGTGCATATTGAAAAGAGTCAGGAATAAAAGAGCCATCTGCCAGCTCTGGATCACAGGTAGAAGTGGTTTTCACTTCACAACATGAAAGCTCCTGTCAGACAGACTACTGAGGGAGCCATGTAAGGACATCAAATGTTAAAGAGATGGTTTTGATTTGAATTTGAAATTTTAGAGTTCGCTTGAACCCTGCAGCTATCCCAACAGATAAATGCTGGTGACCAAATTTTTCCAGTTTTGTATCATTTCAGAGCACGCCAAACAATATGTCAGGATTTTGGCAGACATAATTACTGTTAACTCTGGTCTTCCACTTCAAAGGTCATAACAACACAATACCTAAGGTCATATGGCAATGTCCATGCCGTTTCCTCTGGCCTCACCTGGACTTCCTCTCTGTGTGTTCATCCTGTCACCCCATGCTGATCCTTCCCTTCTCCGCCCAAATGTTTCCACTCAAGTTATGTGCGGCTCGACAGTATTTTTCACCTGCTGCACTAATTAAATCCTCTTTTTTATTTACTCCCTTCGGAGATGCCTCACTAGTCTGAACATTAACTGGCGTCCACTGAGCTGAACTGAACCGAAAACAACAAGTATGTTTCATTTTGATGAAAGTCAAACGGCCTTTCTTGCTGCTATGCTAACAGAGACATGACATGATCAGACATGATTCCTCAAAGATATTAAAGCGCTGTGAACTGGGGGAGCTGATGGGAAAGGCACTGACAAGCACCATCTAAAAATGAAATGTAGCGAACACTTCCTCTGACTGAATACATTAACAGATACGCTGTTTTTTTTTCTTTTTTAGCATGTCGTTGACAACATAATTCCCACACAGCAGCAATATCCTTGGTAACAAATCTCCATCAGTCTCAAATTATTTGCCTGTTGTGTCACTTTAATACTATAACCTACAGTATATACCTGTGATCCGCTTATTTTACCCATCAATAAATCACACATCCAATATCTCCCAGAGATATTACTTAAAAAAAAAATGACTGCAAACTGCCACACTGTTGACATAATTGATGCCATGCGGGGATGAAGAAAATGAAGAAAGCGTTAATCTCCTGTCAGTTACAACAAAGACATCGCATCAACATTCCTCCACGCGGATATACTGTATCATTTCGCACATGTAAACAACACTGTCAATAATATTTCCTGTACTCATACAGGGTGTTATGCTTTCTGGATCACAGGAATCATCACTTGTCTTCGCATCCACTGCTGCGCCTTAATCTGTTCCACTGAACTGGATGACACATTCGAGATATTTTTGAACATTTGGAACATTGCAAGCATGCATGTTGATTATTGGGTTGTTGATGACTCACTGCTGTTAAGAGGAAATGAGAATGGGTAAGAGCATTAGGAGGTGCTAGAAAGAATGAGAGAAAGGAATACATACTGTAAGGTACGCATTCGTATTGGACCTCCAGATATTTGTAGGTTCCCGGGCAAGGGTCAGGAAATACATCTGGTCCAGCCACGACAGCACACTGGGTCCGGTTATTACATCTGCAAACAGAGACAAAGAGCAACAATAGCAACATTAGACAATCTTGTCTTTCTGAATGGCCACAATGTACAGACACATTAGTCAGATGTTTAGTGTGTGGTTAATGAAGTTGAAAGCATTTAATTCTGTAGAAGAGATTATGAAGATTATGAAGCTCCACTGTTAATGGAAATGAGTCATACAATGTTTTCCCTTAACTACAAAGGAATTGAAAGGGGTTTAGTATTTGAACACTTTAAAGGGGTACTCCACCATTTTAAAACATCAATTTAATTTTCCTAGGAAGAACTACTACTCTTCGATGTCATAGTGATTGCAATCGGCCTTAGGTCTACACATGTACAACAGAGTTTAAGAGATTGGCTGTTTTTGAAACCACAGACCTTCATACTGGTCAGTATACAGCTTTGGCCAATGTGACTGTGATTTAAGAACCAGGATGTGGGCTTGCGGTGGCGATAATAGCATTGTTTGCATGCTTACAAAGCATTTATACTGAAGATTGGGATTCAATATTATGGGTTGAGATGGAAGATTGCATTAAAGTTGGTTTCAGTGTTTTATGGTATATCTTGTATCTTTGGACATCTGTATTTTTGTTGTACATCCGTTTTAATTCTTTTGTCTTTTAAATAAGAGTAAATGTATTTTGTGTATAACTTGTTTTGACTGTGATGCTTCATATGTATTGTTTTTATGAAGACACATTGCTAACTAATGGACTATATACAGTAAAAGGAAACAGTAAGAAACCATTGTAATTGAGGCAAGATTATTGAAAGCATAATGTATTGAAGTAGAGTTGTGTAAAATGTTTAACGTCAGGGTTGGTCACACTTCTTTTTAGGTTCAGGAGACACTGTCATAGATAAATTCATCTTTCTGTTGAGGGGTAGAATCAGAAGCCATGGACCAGAAACCAGGCTTAAAACCATGTACAGGTTACATTGTTATTACTGCATGATGGATGGCAGTGTTAGTGGTGGAGAAGAGGGGGGGGTGACACAATCAACTGAGTGCGAAATCAGCTCCAACATGAAATGCAGGTCTTCATTAAAAAACACAATTATGTTGCCGGTGGTGTTCTCATGTGCCATTTTGTTTTTGGCAGTCATCAATCAAAGCCCCACTTCATATGCACAGAGAGCCTCTCGCCACACATAATAGCAACACTTATCTCACAACATTAACTCTTAAGCGTTCTGACAAGTATTGATCTGTCCGTGCTCTGCATCTGCTTGCAAAATGAAAAACAGGATATGAAGGTCGGTCCAGTCTCTATTTGAGCACCTGTTTTGTGTGTGATCTTTATCAGGCCTGCTGTTGCCAGCTACAGTACATACAGCATCGCCGTCAATCAAATCTATCCTCATTTACGGGCTACCATTATCCTGCAATATATAAAAGGTATTTATTCCCCAGCATGGCCATTCACAGTGTAAGTCTTGTGAAGGTCAAGGCGGGGTCTGACACAATGATTCATACGCCACAATTAAAGGATTCTCTACACCTTAATTAACATTGATTGGCTGCCGACTAATCAATCGAACCAGTGAGGGACAAGCAAAAAGGAGCCCATCTCGTTTCAAGCCAGCCCAGTAATGAGATATGGTCTGCCGAGTCTCTCCCATGCGAGCTTTATGGGTTCATGACCCTCCAACCGCCCCCCTCCATCACCCTCTGCCACTCACTGCATTCAGCTGTCTGCTGCCTGTCCCTGGCTACGAAGAGTTAATTCCCAGGCAGTAAATGCCAGTCAAATAAATAAGGGGTCAGGTCTATGAAACTGAGAAACAATTATCAAGGCAGCCCTCTCATCTCTTTCCTCCTCACTACCATTTCTGGTTTATTCTATTTAGAACTTGGAGGATTTGTAATCAGCAGGTGAGAACACAAGTTAAGATTAAGTGTCACATGGAATTAGAAGTGAGACAGACAGAAGAGATGTAACCAGCTGGAGGTCGGAGCAGAGACATAAATGCTTGCATGAATGGAGTTGTTGGCTTGTTTTGGGGATAGACAACTGGATTCAGTAATGCTGCCCTGGAAGTTAAGCTCGGACCAAATCTGGATTTTTAATCATAGTTTGTAATAACTTCCTCTTGAGGGATTAAACATCATAATGTGTATTTAACGTGGATTGCAAACTTAATCCCGGCCTTAACATCTATCTTGACCCATATTTTAAAATCCCTTCTATCACTGCTGTGCATTTTTACCTCTGCACACAGCCACAAATACCTCCCAAACAGTGTCCTGAAGGCACCCGCATCTTGCGGTGGTATAAAATAAGGTGGAGAAATAATTACAATTAGACATATCAAGAGCAAATCAATGGCGGAGTAGGAGGGGGGATCAATAGCAGGGGAAGCTGCCCACGCCACGTGCCACGACGACTTCACAATTACCAATTAGGGGGATAATCAGGATTTCATCAGACATTTGGCTCTGATGGAGCCCTTTGAACTGTAATAGGGGAGAGGGAAATGGATCCACTTTGAGTGATGTATTCAAATATGTATGGGAATATGTGTAAATTATGCACTATAGGAGGAAGAGCCCAGCAGGTGGTTAGAAGCCACGCAGGCTAAATGGCTCTAATTGGCGCCTGGCTGGAAGCTCGCGTTCCACTGAAAAAACGATAAACAATAGAATGAATCTTTAACACACATATAGCTGTGATAGAAAAATTCTATGTGTTGTCATCAAACAGTAAAGGAAGATGCTAAGATGCTGAAAGATGACACAAAACTCCATTTTGCAATTTGGCCACCAACTGCTGTTTTTTTTTTTATACGCTTTCCCAATTTTCCTCCCTTATAGTTTTTTCTCCTCCGTCGTCTGCTGTTTGTTATAACTGGCAGATTAGAGCTCAGACTGCCAGCTGACGAGGGGAGATGTGGCACAAAGCACAAGAGCCCTATGTAAGCACAAACTGTGATGACTATAATCGCTGGCTGATCCTGCTGCTGCCTCTGATGTTAGTGGGTTGAGTCCCCCCAGTCTACTGACCACTGACAAAGGACACACAAAAAAATAAATAAATAGGTGAATAATTTAATCAATGGAAAGAAAGAGAAAACAGAAAGTAGTCAGGGACGATGCAGCTGCTGTCAAAGCTAGACAGATTTGTCCACGTTGGAGAGTAATAAAAGAAGAATTGGTGTGCAACACCGTTCCCTTTCAAGTGATTTATATCAGGAGGAAATACTGAGAAAGTGAAAGGAGAGAAAGATTTGCCAGATTTTTAAAGTTCAAGAAGAGGAAAAAAAATGCAATGCTGAATCTGCTTCCAACACGCCAAATTGCTTTGAGTGATTTTCCATAGAATTCATATCAAAGAAGTTTGCCTGGAGTAAGTCAAATACGAGCGGAGACGGTTCAGCTGGCATTCTGCATTGAGGGGACGCCTCTCTGTGGAGTTCTCTCTCGGTTTGTATATGTTTGATGAAAGAGTCGCTGTCAGGGAGCACAAACTCTCAATTTGCTTTTAGTTAAAAAGAGCAAACAGCCAAAGTGCCCCACCTGCGAGAAATTCGCACACACACACACACACCCAAACACACATGAATTCTTGCGTTAAAGGGAGAAAAAGGAACAAAGTGTGTGTTGGTATTGTTTGCCTTATGTGTACCCTGCAGTGTGTGTCTGTGTGTCAGCCTATGTACACACTTGTGCGAGTTTGTATTTGTAAGAAAAAAAGGGAGGAGGGGGAGTGACGGACGGGTCAATATCCCCGTCCCTCTGCTGGGACCCATTACGCTTTAGTGATGGTCTTCGCCACCCACGGTCGACTTCATTCATTATCTTTCCCAGCTGCACGTCGCCGCATCCATCTTTTCTCATTCAGCCTGTCTCCTGGCGCAGCACAACAACAAAAAAAATAACCTTTAAAACTCCCATGAAAACCTCAAGAAAATGTTACAAGGAGAAGGGGAGCAATGGCCGTGAGCACTGTGCGTTTAGCTCTGGAGTAAAAACCAGGAAGTGTTTAAAGGTAGCTGTTGAGTGTAGTTTAGTGTGACTCTTTCAGAAAGACGAATTATCAGCCCCTGTGGAAGCCTGGTGTTACAAGGAGAAGCCTGCTAAGGAGCATACATAACAAGTTTTGTGTTATTGAGCTGCTATTAAATAATGTATATGTTATATGTTCTAATTGTTTGGAGTTACTTCGATGATACCCTAAGCTGGGGATTATCAAACAAACAGTAACAACGTGCCAATGCTCTCCAAGTGCTGCTTCTGCTTGGCACGGGTGGGTGTTTGTGATTCAAATTCAATGAAAAGATTTTATTAACTCATCTGGTTAAGTGCTTTGGGACACTACTGTACTTAACAAAGGGGCGTTTCTAGTGAGAGAATTATTGCTAACAAAGATGCATGTGTTGTTGTAAGTCACTACAGCTGGAAAAGGGCAAAGCTACCCATATTAGTGTGCTATAACTGTTGCATCAAATGCACAATGCCCAGTCCCACCAGTACGTACTACAGAAAAATTTCATTTCCCCTTCCCCATGAAATGGTCCTAGCAAGTTGTCATTTTAGTGACTATTCAGCACAAAAATATGAATGACAGCACAAACACATTAGCAGACTTGGTACTATAATATGTGTAACTGATAATCATTGTGCCTATCCAATGAGAGTTTCAGGACTATACTTGTTTACCAAATAGCCTTTGTTACAAAATGTCAATTTGAAAGATCTAGCCTAATTTTAAAGATTATATATAATGCTGTAACTTCTACAAACAGCAAAAAGCTGAAAAGATTGAGACTGCTGATGGCTGGTGGCTTCAGCAGTAACTTATCTCTATGGTAGCATGTGATTGTATCATCACAACAGTCACATGAATATATCAATCATCTATGCAATCACCAGCAAACTGTTGGCAATGCACATTTCTGCAAACCACAGATATGCAGAATTATAGACTATGTGATGAATATTTTGAAACTGCATTTTAACAATGCTGTCATTAACGCAGTTATGTTTAGGCACAAAAACCACTTGGTTATGGTGTGAAAAAGATCATGTTTTGGCCTAAAATACCCAACTTTGGTGCCACAATCATGACTGGAAATGCCTAACAACCAGTTTTGCTGTTTGTTGGTCTTGAACAGTGGTCTGTAACTTGGCAGTTGTCTAGCCTCTGTGTCACGCCATCCCCTCCAACTCTCGATAACAAAATCTGCTCCAACACCCAGCCAACCTTTGTATGTGGGTAGTAATGGGCTGAAAATTTGCATTTTATGGTATTGTCTATAGGTTCCATAATGACCCCATGCCTATTGCCCACACTGGTGGGTTTACCCAAGTTGCCCCCATATGGGTTAAGCTAGAGCTACCTGGGTACCAAGTTGGTAGGGGCCCAAAATGGGCATGTTATCTGGGGCCAACTTGGGTAAAACAAAAGGGCAATGGGCATGCGCAATTAAGGAAGCTAAGGACAATCTCACATGGGGCCCAATTTTCAGCCAATCAGCCAATGAGCCCCACATTCAAATACTGTCTGGGAATGTAATTCGAAATACATCACTTCAGAAATGTTGATAGGATATGTATAAAATGTAACATATTTGTAATTTGCAAATATGTACAATGCCAACATTTTCTCTGACAATCATTCCAAAATAAATCTTACATCGTCATATTGCATTTGTCTAAGAATTATGACAGAGTATTTCAGGAGCTGTGAAAAACAGCTAGTTCCTTAAACATGCGCAGATGTTAGTGCAGGGTTGTTTTTTCCCAGTCTTTTCTTTACCGCCTATATTACCTGTTTGTACTGACAGCCCCATGCATTACATAGTATGCATAGTGTGTTGCTGGCTACTGACCAGCCATATTGTGGCAAACAGGGGTCAAAAGGTAGAGGGCAACTTGGAAGTGTTTATTCATTCACCCTTTAGATTTTCCATTCTGGTGTCAAATGGACACCCATTTAGTAAGTAATAACATTTTCAACCCATAGGTGGTACGTGAGTCCAAAGGGGACTATTATAACCTACACTACACAGAAACATACCACCATCTATAAACACACTGACAAATTATCTTTAATGGCACTACTGAATCCACCCAGCGAACTCTGATGCTATTATAAAACAGCAGTTTTTTTTCCAAAACACCACAGGAGCCGCTCAACACAGATTATAAAACAGAAGAAGAAGATAGGGAATGTATACAACATAAATACAATGGCTAAGTGTGGGTGTGGAGTACTTAAACTGCATCTCTGAAGGGCTCACTGTTCTCAAACGCTTAAGTTCATATAGCATGGCAGCGCACAAACGCGGATGAACATCTGCTCGCGAACATACGCTTGCACCTACATTTTCATCCGATGACTGATCAATGTGAACAGTTGCCTACTGGGTAGCTTTAGCACAGCACTGCAAAACGTCAGAAGAACATCAAGCTCTGTCACACTTTTTGCACAAACACTAAGGGTGACAAAACATCAGCCAGATTCCTTTTTTTTAAATAGGATTAACTATATGGAACTAAGTAGAAATCAATAAAATGCCTGCTCAATATAGAGAAGATGAAGTGTTTATGTGCTTGAGCTATATGGACGACCTTTATCAGGCTTTATTAGGTATGGAATAAGAGTTTCATTAGGGATGGTCAAACAAAGGTCAAGATTGATCATCTCTCACAAACTACTTCCACTGCTTACATAAAGTCAATGCCATTTCTCAAAAAAAAAATTAGCATCTTGAGCTCATTTTTTCCCCGTCCTGACAAGTATAATCCCTCTTAGCCATTCATACAGATTAGTAGCTTTCATAAGATTTTTACATCACACAGTTTTCCTTCTCTCTAATATTGTATTGGGACGATAAGCCGCAGTTCATCCCAACGCAACAACAAGCTGAGAGAAATGCAGTGGCACTAAGGCACTACACTGGATGTAGAGAGATGATCAACTAGAGTACAGGCTTCTTTACTATTTTAAAAATCATACTAAGAATTTATGGATGTGGGCGATATATGGATTCATCTATGAGGTCCTTTGCTTGGCGACAGTCCAAGAGCCTAAAGTGAAGCACAAGCTCCGCTTCATAAACACATGCCTTCCCTGTTCCGCCGCGTGTTTGGGCGAGTGGGCACTTTCACTGAGGTGATGACTAAAACAATATTCAGTAACTGAGAGGAGTGATTGGGCTTGTTTATGGCTCACGATGATGGATGGGACAAATATAAACAACGGTCAAAACATTTTCCATTTCTGATTTGTTCTATTTGTACATTTCACCACTCACTGAGGCCCACACCAGGAAGTAATCCTGCTTCGTGATTTGTTTTCTGTACAGTTTATGTACTTTTTATTGCCACTTAGTTTAGAGAGGAAATGTATCTAGGGTGAGTTTTTTCTTAGCACATCTGAGCTTGTGGCGATTGTTTATTCATTAATGTGTGTTCAACGCTAGTGTCAGCTATATGGAAACAGTCTGTAGGGCAAAGACTAATGTCCACAGCAGCGGCCACTAAAAGTTCACGTCGCCGATGTCCAGTCCTCCAGTGAAATCTAGAGCCTCAATGCGGCACAGCAGCCAAACCCAGCCTTGGGTTTCCTTTTATGTTGGTGTAGAGATTGTGTAGGGACGGCAATACCAATGTTTTTTGTTGTTGTTCTTGTTTATTATGTTTGTTGTTATTTATTCCTCCTTTTTTTGTGTCTTTACATTTGATATTCAGCCCTTTAATACACTTTAACTGAATGAGCACACATTTTAACATACAAATGTACGAAACAACCTTTAATATAACCTTTCCAGTAATTAACATCTTTAAATAAACGCATAAAGCTTTTTTACTATATATATCACAACCCCTTCTCTAATGTCTATTTTATATTGCTGTGAAAACATCAACAAATTTCATCTTCAAACTTTCTTCAAGTTTCTCACCAAAACCAAAATGTTACAATATTACATATAAACACATTAGAAACATGTTATAATTTACCTTTTCCCCATACACATTTTTGCTTGATTGCGCCATTTGTAACACTATGCAACCTCCATCAATGCACATTTATACCTCCTTACATGCATCAATATGAAATGTTGTAAACCTCACTGTCCGCATACTTCCATGCATCCTTTATGTTGGGATAGATACAGCCAATAGATGGCACTAGAGGACAGAGTCAAAAGTTTTACATAACAAGTAACGTGGCAAAGGTGGAGGAGATTGTCATATTGTACCTTTAAACAGGGGCAGTGTTGTAGACTACTGTAGTCTGTGCAGCCACTATGTTACATTCCAACTTACGGAAGGAGAATCATTTTCACTATTTTCACTATGCATTACTTTATATTACTGATTCGTCCTGTTATGCGATTATTGAAATTTCTTTGTCATCTCCTATTATCGCATCTTGCTTGAACTATGCTACACTGCCTCCACAATCTCTGGTATTACTACTCCGTCCTGTCCGTATCAATGAGCTCAAAGTTCAAGTTTTCTTTATTAGTACCCAAGGGAAAATTTGTTGTGCAGATAGAGAAGTTGTAGCAGTCAGTTCCGGCCATTGGCTGCTAATAGCTAATGCTAACAAGCTCTCCTTCTGCCGATATAAACACGTATTTTTGGTTCACAATTGTAGCATTATCAAAACAACAGGATATGTCCCCTGACATGATGATGATTGTGAGTATACCGGGTCCTTTTGTCCGAAAAGCATCCCCAGTGTCATCCCAACAAATTTTTTATTGCTTTCAAGACTATGGGATGCCGTTAATATTGAGCTTTGCTTTTTATCTGTGCAAAATTGATGCAACACAACAGAAAAACATTGGCCACAGCCAATGCTAAACGGCCACTTAATTGCCAATAGGCCAGTGGCAATCAACAAGTGAATATTGGTCAATACCAATGTTTGGCATTCTTAACATGTGTTATTTCAGGTATTTTATGTACCCATTTACCTTAGTTTACCGTTGTTTCATTAACTGATTGTATTAAAAAATCGGAAATAAACATGAAACTTTTTTTTTTTTAAAATAAATAAATTAAATACATTTGGTAAAAAAGAAAAGTTCTACAGAGTTTTTTATTCTTCCCAGTTTCAAGATAATTTTGTCTTTTGGACCAAAGACAAGAAAAACTTGAAGAATAAAGACACAGTTGCACAGACTTTTCTGGGCTGTTGCTTTGTCAGGCAACATGTGGATTTGAGGTCAGTCTAGACAAAGGTTATCACCTCAGGGGATGCACTCCTCCCATGATGAGCTTTGCTTCTGAGGAG
This sequence comes from Plectropomus leopardus, assembly GCF_008729295.1. Classification (NCBI taxonomy): domain Eukaryota; kingdom Metazoa; phylum Chordata; class Actinopteri; order Perciformes; family Serranidae; genus Plectropomus; species Plectropomus leopardus. The sequence goes on along the minus strand of NC_056485.1, from coordinate 11,226,676 downwards.
GAATTTATTTACCTCAGGTCGGCTGCTGTTCTCAGTGAGGTCTAAACCATAGGGTGTTTCATGAGAGAGGAGACATTCTCACTGACACCGCAAGGGCTGATTAGCTGTGGTAAACATTTTACAAACAACAATCCTAGCCGTGAATGAAAAAACACAAAGTGTGAGATGAGGTTACTCGACAGAAATAGCTTTGGAATTAAACTGATTAATAACAAGCATTTCGACCTGTGTGATTGTCTTACACAGGGTGTAACTGAAAGAGAAAGGTGCTTAGAGATTTCATATTTCTATCTGCACTGCTTTGTGACACCAGTGGCTGCTCCTGAATCCTAAATAAGTCCAAGGAATTTAAATACGACTCAGATTAAGTTTGATTGGTTGAAAGGAGGACAAACGTCTGAGCTTCTCAAGTAGATGTTTACTTCACCTTTAGCCCTAACAGCTTGCGCCAAACCACTCTGTGAGTGCAGTCGAGAGCTAAGACAAAGGGAAATTAAATATTTTTGTAGCATTATGGATGTGCATGAATGTAAGCAAGCTCCTTGTGTGAGTAGAGTATATGGATTTAGCATTGATTGTGACCATGGGCGGGATAAAGTTAGCTTTGTTTTCTGTTATTCAGGGAATACATATTAAAAGTACTGCTTTATATGAGCCCTGGGACACATTAAAAAACTCCAGAACCAGTGCAATTTCTTTGCAAGAATTTTGACGACTCCCCCTCTTGTTATTTGGAAGGAGAAGTAATCCTGCTGCAGACAGATCAAACTTGCTCAGCTAGCCTCTTTGAAATTAATCCATCTATTTTGGTGCCACAACAGGTATTAGGTGATGCAATTTCTCTCTCCACCTGAAAGGTCAGTCCGTGATTCCGCACATGCTGTAGACATCTATCTGGCTGTGCACACCGAAATTCCATTTAAGTATGAATTTGGCACATGCTGGAGAGTGCTGGGGGAGTTCAAGGCTTCCAAATTCAACATTAGGGGGAGAGAAAAAAAGAATTACTGATCTAAGTAAATCCAGTAGAACAGCTTTTATAGTTAGAGTTTATACTGCATGTGTATTGTTTGAATAATACCATAAAAGGTTGGCCTTGTATGAAAATTAATTTAGATGAGTTTAAGAGTTCATATTGCTGTGGTTCAATTGTATTCTTTCACCAGTGGTAACATACAGCCATTCTTTTCAAGACAATAGCAATGAATTCTCTTTGACGTCAACGCTAGACCCTTTTCATAAATGCATTCACATGTGCAGCTTATCTCTGCTCTCAAGGCAGGGACACAGCAAGTGGTCGTAACGGAGCATAGACATGAGTGTCTGAGTTCTATCTCGAAAGGGCAAAGATAAACTCGGTGGAATAATCCTTAGCCATTTCCTCTGATGTCAGGAGATACACATCTTGGAAATTGCGCAGCTCAAACAAGAGCAAAGAACAATGTTTTATTTAAACGTGAGAGTGATTCCAAGTTCTGCAAATATTAGTTTAAAAACTCTGCCACAGCCTTGTAGCTAGGGTGGAAACTCCAATAAATAATGCATCATGTGCACTCTATTTTCTTTTGTGAATTCACCACTAATGTTTATAGAAATTTCTCCATACAGGTCACCATTATCGCCATCTTTCCTTTGATACTGTAGTCTTAATTAGAGAAACTGCTGGGAAGCAGAGTTGTATGTAAATTCTGTCATCATACATGCAGAGATATATGATTTATATGACGCGGTAGCAATGACAGCTATTCATTAAAACTCCAACACAAGCTCACAAGGCAACGGGGATTTCTGCTGGGGAGGACTGACAACTTAACATACAATTTGTGACACTTCATAAGATACAATATCAATCCCAGTGGGGTGGATGTTTCCCTCAGTTGCGATCAGTAAGTACATGTCAATTGCATTGTATGGATGGCTTTTCAAAGAGCAAAAAAACCCAAGAAAGGTTTCAACCTGGAAAGTAATTTGTATGCATTAGAAGTCATTAGAAGCAGTGGGCATATTATTTTAAGACGGATTATTACTAAGTCAAAATGGGTAAAAAGAAAAGTTATTTCCACCTGCTTCAGGACAATAGTTAATTAAGACATGTTTTGAAATCTGTTGCTATGAGAAGAATAGGCATTGATTAGAAAAGCGCTCTCACTCCTACTCCACTTACAGGCACCCACACCGTGAAACTAACCTGCTGACACTGCTATTCATTACACAAGCCTAAAAGCATATTTTTCAAACATTTTTTTCTTGCATTAAAAGTAAACAAATATATAACGCTCAGCGTGTGATTTAAATATCTGTCACTCTGTCAAAAACAGGAAGCGTCTAATCTCCTGGCATGTGTATGTAAATCTTAACGCCCACAGGGGCTCTCCAGGTGCCTGTAAGGAGGCAGAAGGGAGGATTGAAATGTGCAATAACTTCACGAATCGATTTGTTTGGTGGGTGAGGCTTATTCACTGGGGCCTGCCCGTCTAATGATTTACGATTTCTGGGATGAATTTTTCTATTCTTGCCAACAAATGATGCTGCTCCCTATCTCCTAGTGACGCTTGATTTATCTCCTGGCGGAGGCCCTCGGGGACTTTCAGCCTGTAGGCTCATTTTAGGCTAAGCCTCATTCCAGGGGGAATGTGTAAAAGTGAGGATTGGGTCATATATTTTTACAAGCAGCCATATGAATATTAATGTGTCACATATTGAAGAAAAACAATAATTTGATGTGCCAGGTGTGAAGTAAGATTTCTGATGAGCGTGTGGCTTTGAGCACACGCATGGGTGTAGCACCAAATTCAGGGCCCTAGGCATGAGCAGTCCCTTTGGGCCCCCCGCTGTTTCTTTCTTTCTTTCATTTCTGTTTCAGAACCCCAATTTCCCTGTCTCAGAGAAAAACATGACAGTGTAGGTTGGTGCTCTGGCGGCATAGCAATGACTCTCTCCGTTCCAGCTGCTTTTATAAATGAATCATAGTGTAGGGGCAGACTAAACCATTTTGCACCTTTAAGGGGAGAGAGGGGTCTCAAAGAGTTTCATTATTTTTTACATAGTGGTCACATCTTTTTTACTTATCAGTCTCTCTTTCAAACTCAGTACCACCTAAATTTGGAGCATTGCTTGGGCGCAGATGGACGGCATTTTGTGGTGGTACGTCATTGCATCGTGCTGGTAAAGGGGCTAAAATCAGCATGTCCACCCATGGGACGTATTTTCACAGTTGTATCGGAGCCAGAGCTGATAAATTTCTGGACAGTCACTTCTGCAAAGTCAAAGTCATTCAGTCCAGGTGTGAATGCTGATTGTAAACATTCTTATAACATACAAAGGCCAGATTGTAGCAGTTTTAAGTGATTTTTTTTTTCCGCAATGGAAAAGGTGCTTCAGAAATAAGTATGAGTAAGTATATAATGAGTAATCATCCCTACCTCCGCCCCTCTATGACGCCACTGTGCACACGTGTGCATCAGTAGCTAAATTAAAGTAGTGTTTGTATGAGCACTGGCATATCTGCAGGCGGGCTAGTGCGCACACACTCATGCACATGCATTCACACACTCAATATACTCTTTCTTGAACATAAAGGAATCCATCCTAAAATATTCCAGTGACAGGCCCCATTGAATTGCTGACCGGGGTTAGCCTTTTGAACCATTCCTGCTGAGTTTCTGAGCTCATCTCAAGAGCATCTCTGCAAGCGTCAGATTCTTCAGCCAGATACCCAGTGGTGCCACTGCTGTGCTGGCCTTCACACTGACGGATGGGGAATAAAAACAGAGAGGCAGAAATGCCACAGCTTTGACTTTTCAAGGCATCAAGTCCTGTTTGTTACGCACAAAGAGCGACGTCTGCTGCTGGTTTGAGTCAAAGGAGTTCTTTGGGGAGCTTATGTGGCTGCATGCACTGCGCAGTGACAACAAAAAAAGATTCTAATCCGTTCCTTGGACCATTATTCAATCTCTTTTTTGGAAATTTGGAGGAAATTCTGAGGTTTGTCAGAACAAAGAATACAAACCAGCATTCAAATAGTATAGCAATCCATTCTCTGTATTTATAATCTACACACAAATCAATAAGCATACAGTATTACTGATCCCCCTCCGCCATCTCTCTCCCTTTTTTACTTTCCCAAGCACATACACACACAGACACACACACACACACCAGGGCCTGCCTTTAAGCACAGATTTTTCATTTCCAGTCGCTGTCACCATGGTAACTCCCAATGTCCGACTTGGGCCAGTATGTGCTTCCAGCACTTTCCTTCTTCAAAGCCCTTTTTCAAAGCCTAAACCCGCATTGCTTCACTGACGGTCACCCATAGTGCTTCTAGGAGGGTGTTTAGCTGCTAATTACCTCATATGACAAAGGCACAAATAGGTGCCTCTAATAACAAGCCACTCTATCTATTCAAGCCACAAGGTTTAGCAATAAATAAACTCCCCTTTATACTGCTGCTGTTTCATAATCCTTCAAAAAAAAATAAACAGAATGAAAAAGAATGACCTTGCAATTTTTATAAGTAGCCAATGTATGAATGTTTACATTTTCAACCTTTTTGCTCATTCAAAATGGCCACCTTTGTTGCCATGAAGAAGGATGTCTTGGCAGAGCCACCTGAGCGACAATCAAATATTCTTGTGTTGACCGATCGATGAGAGCCCCCTCCTCCTCGACCTTCCTCATTCACATCTCAATAATGAAAGACGAGCAGGGGTTATGAGTAACCTTAGCGTTCGATACATCAGGGGTCAGGCGTCGATAGCTCGGCATGGGTCCAGGCTTGCATTGGCATGCAGGAAATCACCACGGGTCTTAAGAAATCGTCCTGAAGGAAGCACGATTGGGATTAAAAGATTGGGTTTGACTGAACTCTCCTGTCCCCTGTGTCAATATGCCCAAGGTACTGTCAGTTACAACGTCAGTCTGAGAGGAAAGTAATTTACTGGCCCATAAAGGCGCAAAGGCCCTAATTCAGTACAAGATGTATCAATTATGTTGATGGTAGGATGGAATTAGGGGCAAAATACACCTTGAGTGTTATTATAGAATATTTTACATCTGAAAGATCTTCATTAAGATTGAAGACTTTTAAAGGCAAACATTAATTATAAACCTGGAGAAGATGATTAAAACTAACTGTGAATGTCATAGTTCATTAGTTGCTATTAATGATTATACTGTCAATTTTGGTTTTAGATTAGTAAACTAATTGTTTAGTTCATAACAGGGGTTCTCAAAGGGTTGACAATTGGGCCTTGCCCTTGGACAAAACTTAGAAAACTTTAAATTGTATTTGTTCATATATTCGGGCAAATGTGTACTGTTACTTTTAACAGGATGAATCTCCTATTCAGGTTCCTTTTTGCAAGGTACTCAGAAATGTAGAGACAACTATCATTCGATGACTTATTTACTTTTAAAACTCAAAGATATGTTGATTTCAGGCCAGTTCTGGAGTTTAAAGGCCCAGACACACCAAATGGACATCTCAGCCAAACAGTTATGCATAAACACCACAACCAATGACCAACCAGCGCACGTCCTATACCCTTTTTAAGGGAAATACCCCTACATACCAGCACAGAGGAGTAGTCTGTCATTTTCATTTAAAAAGGAGAAATCAGAAGACTTTCTTCAAACTAGTTAGCCATACAGCACATTAAGAACACAATCAAATTTTGAAAACATACAGTATATTAACCGTGCGCCAGTGAATAACCACACAAACCAGGAAATATCTCTGTGAGAAAAGCTCAATGGCTAAAGAAAAACAGTCCTACCCTGTAAAACTAGTTTGTTTTTTTATTATGAATCAGCTAAACAGGGGTAACTGGTGCTGGCTTGCACTGACGGGGGCCAACAATGCAGGACACACTGCAGCAACTAGGGCAACAGAGGCTCTCTGACAGCCCAACACTGACCAACAGCCAACCTTTGGCTTAGTGTGTCAGGGCCTTTAAAAGAGCTCTATGCAATAGTTAGAACTTAATATGACTGAGACGCTGGTTGGTTGCATGCTCAGCTAGACCGTCTACCACAGCAAACAACAGAGAAATTCGGATTATAACATAGACACAGGTAGGCGTGACTTCATTTTCTGTTCAGGACACCATTACACCTCTATATCATTGCATAGCAAATAATAGTTAACAGCTATGTTAATGTCCTGAATATTACCTATAGATCCGTTAAGAAGTGTGTTTATTTTATGATTTATACACAGATTTGCCTGAATAAGAAGTAAGTAAGTAGAAGTAATCTTCTATCAATCGACTAACCACTTAATCGAGTCATTACTTGAGCACTAAAGTCAATTTTCTGTTCTAAAAATGTGTGGGGATATTAGTGGCTCTTTACTTTAATTGCATCTTCCTTTGTGGCTTTAATTCAGCAGCCCTACATCATGAACACTGTGTGCCTGCTGCAGATTTATGCAGAGCTTTCGTTTGACAGACCAGGAGTGCAAGCAAGGTGAACAAGGAGGGAACAAGAAGTACAAAGACTGATATAGTTCTGGCCCTTTCCTGTACTCGCAGAGGTGACGAGGCGATCCTTGTATTTCACCCCACGCAGCACCACTGTCCCATTGAATTTGTCAAGGGAAGTCAAGACATTTAGCTGTCTTTTAACTTCTCTTCCATACCAACAGGTCTCCTGAGATACAGCCTGAGGAGGTGTGGAGTCGCATACTGGTGGAAAACAAAGTCTAGAGTGTGTCATCCTGTCTGTTTGTTTCTGCTCGGCTTGCTTCCCAACTCCGGTATGTATTTGGTGTCAACGTCTGTTTGTAGCAGAAGATTTATTGCAAAACACTTTGAAAAATGACAGTTTTTTGGAGCACACTTTGTTGTGCTGTTATACAGAGCAAAAAATGTGTTATCCTCACCTAATTCCATCATTTCTGCTATCTATTATGACCTGGGGCCTGTCTCACCGAGCGGGATTAGTGGGTAGGCGAGTTAAGTTTGGGCTTAACCCTCACCACTTCTCACAAAGACTTCTCAAGTTCAAACTGAGCTGTGTTGCCATGGTTTCTAATGCCACACACCAATCCTCCAAGGGACTGTCTTTGTCCAGGCTCTTGAATAAATACGCACAACCATTTCTAAGGACTTCCAATAGAGAGAAAAATACTGCACTCACATAAAAGTACAAAGAGTCAGAGTGATGTATAGGTAATAAGAAGACAAATTATGATAATTACATTCCTTCCGAGAAATAATGGGTAACTAGTTATTATCAGAGGGAAATTACATCCATTAGTCATTACTAATAGCTGCAAAATTATTCTACAGTATTCCTAACAATGACTAGTTCACTGCATCTAAACTCCTGCAGTTATGAAGTACTGACCTGAATAGAAAATCATCAATGGGCAGCAGTTATAGAATAATATTTCCAGTATGTTTAGTATTCCTTTCCTCCTGCCTGTATTAGCAGCACTTACAGTTTTATTGAAGTTAAAATGTTAATTATCTTAATAATAAATACACTTGCCCACTCAACAAGAAAAGAGCAGCACTATTGGTAACTAATTCATATATACAATCTTTATTTAAATATTGTATCATTTTCTACTTTTTTATTACTTGTATTTCATGTGTTTCACTTTTTATTATTTTATTCTTCAGCAGCAGCAGCAGCAGCAGCAGCAGCCTGATTTCCCAACTGGAATCAACATGTCCATCTCATCTTTTAATAAATATATACGTATATTTCTACGGGGCCTTTCTATATCTTGCATCATGAAAAAGGTCCCGGTTGTTACAGAGAAGCAAACATTTGGGGTACCTTCTTGAAACTGCTCAGCGATAACAAGTTTCCGTGAAGCATTGACAAGACTTTCAACATGATGTATTTTAATACATGGACCGTGACCAACAAAAGTAGCCCACGGGACAGCTTTGTAAAATGTGATGTCAAATCAACATCCTTGGAAACTAATCAAACACCGACAGATGCCCCGAGTTGCAAGTGAACTGCATTGTAAACAACAGTATCAGGGAACAGTGGGCGTTAAGTAAATTCCATCAACTTTTCAAGGTGACATGAGAAACCTGATTGCGCAGAGACAGTATCAGCAGGCAAAAAGGGAACAAAGGGTGCAACGGTGTCTCAGATGAACTCTTTTCTTTTATCTCTGCTGCGTCCCTCTCTGTCATTCTCCAACTATGAATAAACTTTCAGTCTTACTCCCAAACTTTCTCGGTGTATCCCTCTATGTTTTTTCTCCTATGAAGTAGATACAGATTATAGCTAGGGCTGCATGACTATGGACAAAATAATCATTACATACATTTTGATCACAATTATTCACCACAATTATTCATTGATTTTAGGTAGAAAATATTTTTGTTTGAGCAATGCTTTTACTTTTATGTTGTGCTTTCCTGTTAATGAATAAATCTTGCATTAAAATTTGTAACACGATTTCCTCCATGAAAGGCAAAAATATGCCCATGGCTATGGAGGACAGTCATCTATTATAAGCAATCCAACTGGAAAACCACAAGGTTGTGTCCTCTTACCGTTGCTATTCACATCGTATAACAATGACTGTGTTAGTCATCAGGACGATTGTACATTTGGATTTTTTTAGCACAACGAAAAACTACAGAAATGATTGTCAATTATATATAGCAAAAATTGAAAAGGAATGCTTACAACACTGCTAGGTTTGCAAAGGCACAAAAGTATCTCTACTTTTTAAGGAAATGTTAAAGTTTTTATGTGGACAGCTCTATGCTGATATTATTTTACAAGACCTCTATTCAGAGTGTATTGTAATGTACTGTATTCAGTGCTGGGGGTGAGGGGTGGACATTGTACAAAACAGGAACAAACTGGTCAGGGCTGTTAAAGATAATGAGAGAACCATTGTGCAGTATTACTCATATGACAGAGCAGTACACAATCAATCTAGCTCATAAGATCATAAGAGATCCCCTGCACGCTCTGTGGTCTGAGTATGCACTTTTACCTTCACGTTGCAGACATAGCATGCCGGGGTGCAGATTAAAAGAGGCATGACATCATTTGTCCTATGCGGCATTCAGCTGTTTAACAACATCTTATCACATGGCCTTGAACTGCCACTTCTTGAACTTTATGTCATTCACCAAGTTCCCAGTGACATTCGGTTTTTATTATATTTTTTTTTTGTGTTTTTGGCAACCTTTTGTACTCAATTGTGCAAAGCAAACCCCTTGGCTTGGGGCACTAAAGGTTTTATTTAAATCTAACATCCCTCCATTTAAACGCTGAAAAAATTGTTTATTACTCAGTCTATCCTGTTGCTTAACCAAAATCAGTGTGCTGCCGATTAAGATTTGAATCAGAGGATATTATGTGATGTGTTCCATGGTCATGACTGTTCTGTAACTGCATCGCATATTATCAACCTTATTCAGTGCATCTCCTAAAAATAAATAAGTGTTAAATGGACACATATCTTTAGGCTTTGGAATTTGCGTGGATACAATGATCCGATGTGCAGCTCCACTGTAATGGATGTCTGGGTTGATGCTTAAGAAGGACAGCAATTCAGTGAGATGACATGAACAATGTTATTTATCTTGATATTCATGCATTCGCAGAATGGCAGATTGTGATGTATTTTCAGGTGCAGTTGCACAAAAAGTTTTGTGTGTTGCTTTGAAATGCAGACACAAGACTTTTTTTCTCTTTGCATATGATTTGTTCTCACTTAACATCACTTGCCCTAAATCCAAAATGCCTCCCATCTACGGATGGTGATCCATTTCAAGGGAGCTCTTCGCCTTCTGCTCCGAACATTTGATTTTCATTTTGCCTGTCTGCTCTTTTTTCTATGTTACTCTTCTCTGGACGGCAGCCGCAACATTCAGGAAAGTTTTTTAAATGCCGCTGCTGCAGGGTGCGAGCACAGCAACATGACAGCTGCCATGGCTGTTAGTTTAGTTTTAATGAGCGGAGCACACATTTAACAGGCAAAATAAAAATCAAATGTGTGATTATTTAATCATGGAAAGCTGAAGTTGTGATCAAGATTAATATTCGACTGATTGTGCTGCCCAATTAAGAGTCACGCCTTGAAATTCTTTATCAAGTTTCAGTTGTTTAATCTTCAGTTTATTTGTGTTAAAAGGAAAGATAAAGAATAGCTCACTTTCAATTGGTTTTCTTTCATCTATGTTATAATACAGACAAATTTAAGCTATTTATTTAACTTTTCAGGCAGATCAAATAATGTCATTTGAGAAAATATAATGTAAATATCAACTACATTTCCCCCAGTTCATTTTGTGAAACCTCAACTTTTTTTTACGGTGCAAAATAACCCATGTTAAATTTTAAAATTTTGCAATTTATTTTGAGGTTTTGCCAACTACAATTTTTCTAGCATCCACAGAAAGAATTAATCCAAACAGCAATGCGGCAACACTGCACAGAGAAGTTGAGCATCACTTTCAATTCCACTCTGAGGTCCCTTACGAGAGCCTCACAACCTCCACGAGAGCCATTCAGCTCCCATCCTCTGCACACCACACCTCAATGGGCACGTACATGAGAAAATTAGGTCCATGTCAGCACCCACAAAAGCCCCTCTCCTGCTTTATACGCACCACTTTTGAACATGCTCTAAGCAAATGGTGAGTGGGTGAGGCTACAAGCTACACTCCTTTATGGTGTGGCATTACTCTGTGGCAGCCACAAGCACTTTCCTTAAAACCGCACCATAATAAGGAACAAGCACGGTCCAGTGGCTGAGGAGGCCATTGATGGAATTAAGGCTCATGAATAAGAATGCAGCACGGGGTGAGTGAGAGCTCTCCCACTGTGTAATATTGACATGCTCCCTGGTCAGAAAATAGCCCAGCATAATTAGCTTTCACAAGCAAGTATGGGGCCAGCAGGAGATGCCATGCTAGACACAGACAAAACCCTCAACAGGAACGTGTGCGCCGCTGAATATGAGGGAGTGGTGGTGGTGGTGGTGGTGGGGGCAATCAATATGGGTCAATGAAAGACATACCTTCCATCAGAACAGTTTTTGCTGCTAAATTAATCTACCTGCACTAGAAGTCAACATGGGTCACAAGATCTGCAGATGGATTTTTAAAAAAATAATACTGATTTATTCACAATATAAAACGCAATAAGGCTTGAAATAGTTTCATAGTTAAAGATCGAAAAAAGCAAATCGAGCTCATGTGATAATATCAAAGGCTCCAAAAGACCTACTAACTGGACCTTGAGGTGAGACTGGTTTTCTTTAGTTGCTGGAGTATTTTTAAACGTTAAAAACAAACTAAGAGGCCAGAAAAAGTCAAGAATTGCTGGTTTAGAGAAAAACATATTTTGAGACTGGATATACAAGATTGCTGCCAAGCACTGCTTTTAAATATTTATGAAATTTCTAGATTTAAAAAAAAAAGCAAAAAACCTGAAAAAAAACCCAATTATTTATAGTATTTCCTTTTAGCATAGTGGACAGAGCTGCAGACTTGACACTTGGACTTGATTCAGACTTCAGTTGCAAAACTTGTGCGCCTGACTTGTAAAAGACTGAACTCTCTGAAGTCTTGACTTGAGACTACAATGCAAAAATAAGCTAGACATATGTTGGAACCTCGTCAATTTAACAAGCAGTGGCTGTAGTATTCAAGTCCAGTCTCAGTCTCAAAACAACTTTTGTGAAGACTTGCACTTGTCTTGTGCCTTTTTAGACTCCGAATTGTTTTGGTCTTGGGCTATTTCAATAGTCTCTGTCTGCAGTCTCTCATCCACAAGCACAGTGCTCTAGCTTAGCTAACAAGCACAAATCACAGTAACAGGCCTAAGTCGTCAATGCAGTATCTATGTATCTGTCTGGTCTAACTATTTAGCATAGTCATGTACCTTAAAACTTGGCAAATTCTTGTAAGGTTAAATTCTGGCTGAGACAAACAAGCCCCCCTCCCTCTATGAGCAGTACCTGCAGGCTGTGAATCACATCAACAGCAGAGGAAAGAGGACAGAGGACAGGATGAATGACTGATACTGACTGACGTCTGTGATCTTCTTTCTTTCTAAACTTCACTCAGTATTGTGATGTCAGAAATATTATTTATTTTACTGACAACTGAGATTTGCTTCCAGTGCAACACTCAGTTTAGTGTGTATACAGGTCATTTCTGTCCATCCTAACTCCCTTATCACTATATTAGCATTGGAAAGAAACTATTGCCCATTACGTACTTCAATATACCTTATTTGCTCTGGACTTGGTCTTGACTTTGTCTCCTCTGCCTTTAGACTTGGCCTTGACTTAGACTTGATTGGACTTGATATTGTACTTGACATGGATTTAAGCTGGTCTTGACTATAGCTCTGCAATAAGCAATAAAAACTAAATAAGGTAGTGACAGACAGGCCTTGCACAGCCATAAACCTCAACTATTTATTTATTAGGCTACAGACATAATCTCAAACCAGCTTACTTTCACCGAAAATATGTCCACATATGTCAACTGTGCAAGTTTAGTATGACCAAAACTTATGTTTATTGTAATGGTGTGGCCTCTGGTGGCCATAGCAATTATTATGGGAGCAGAGGAGGAGGTGCGACAAGTCCACGTAATGTAAAAACATTGAGGAGACCCTCATGCACCACTCCGCCTGCCATTAAATGGATGGGTAAAACAAACACAGGACCTTCTCATCTCAGACACTAGTGTTCAAGTCCTTGAGAAAATGTTCACCTCTTTTAATTAAAATGTAGCCTAGTATGCCAGTTTGTGTAGCATGCTACACCAGAGTTGTATGTGGGATATATATCACGTTAAGTTTGTGACTAAAGTACTTAATTAATGCCAAACCATGTTTTTAAAAAAAAAAAAAAAAAAAATTAATTTTTTTAATTAAACTTGACCATCCACGTTTGTCGCCTTGACCAAGTCAAGTACAGTTGGTGCAGAACTACATGTATTTCATGATGTAAAGGTCGGTTATATAAGTTGTTTTGGAAGTCAGTGGAAATCAGCCTATTCTGTCCTTTATGTATGAGAGAGTGCTGTCTCAGACATTTTAAAAAGCAGTATTACCACAACATTGAAGGCAAAATGTCAAGAGGTGAGACCTAACTTGACCCAAAAGATTTGAAAACAACTCAGGTAGTAGCTCTATTGAAAATAATGAGCACAGACATAAGAGAAGCTCCAGTGCCACTACAACAGCGAGAAAGGGGAAATTTAGTAAGTGAATTGTCAAAAATGTCTCCAAATGCTGCCAAATGAGGATGTCATTGGTGATAAATGGCCAATTAGCCTGATAATGATTATCAGAACAATTTAAACCATGTCACTCACTTAGGGCGACCAGGGATGCCAAATTAAATCCATCTATTGAAATCTAAATGCCCTCAAAGTCACGCACTTCCAACAGAATTCCTCACTGCAGAGTATTTCCACATGGATTACTGGATATGTATAGAGTTCAAGTGGTACAGAGTATGAATATTCAGCCGCTTGGGTTACATCAAAGTGAATCATGTAAATGTGTTATGAAACATTGATTATGAGAGTGTCATCATTTTTTCATCTCAAAGATTGATACATTATGTTTAAGCTTTCCACTGCGTATTAACCACTCAGGTAGGTCCAGCAGCCAAAGATCACACAGATGGATAATTGCACTCTTTATGTTAATAAGGATTTAAAGTTTTTCATGTTTGAAAGATAAAAATAACAACTACCAAGGCAAAATCTAGTTTGAGATCTAACTAGATAAGGAGGAAATAGGATTCAAAATTTTAAGTGGTGGTTTCATTCACCAAATACCAAATTTTGGAAACAATTCTCAGTGTATTCTCTTTTGCCAAAGTGGAACAGAGGAAGCAAATGAAAGTGGTGACTGTGCCTGAATGAGACCAGGCTTATAAAACAGGTCCTTTGTGAGGTGGTAACTGCGAGCAGCCATCACAGAGTCAAGAAGGAAACAAGGTGAAACTGCTCCTTGTCTCGCTCCCTTGATTTTGTCGTACCAAGGTTAGAGGGCATGTGGCGTGAATGTAGATCCCACTTTCCCTGCCCTCGAAAGTAAAGCACCCGTAGACTTTGGATAGCGGCTACTCATTCATGGCCAGCATAAGCTCATTATAAGGAGAGTGATGTGACAAAGACACAAAGAAAAAGAGAAACATTAAAGTGAAATAGAGGAAACGGAGGCATTGGAAGAGGAGCGCTACGGAGGGCGAAAGGGATTCATAGTCGAACGGTAATTGAGAGGACAGGGAGAAAGGCAGAGAGAGTGGAAGATAGCAGGATTAAGAGAGGTAGAAAGTGCCTTGTAATGCTGGGCTGAGCAACGACTGGAGCCTTTCCCAGCCGAGCCCTTTGAGCCATCCATTGTTTCAGCGGGACTAGAGCTACCTCATCGCAGCCTAAACTCTCAAAGATGAGTCATTTTTGAGCAATGTTCAATGGCAACCAAGATGACAAACATCACCCTTCACAGTGGCACAAAAACACAAGGAGCAATCGCACATTTTAAATATCCATGACAAATATTGGGAGTCAGGAATATAACTAGAGCTGCAGAAAACTAACAAGCTATGCCCTCATATTAAGGGACTCTTTAAGCATAACAAAATACAGTGCACAGTGCTTAGAAATGACTCAGTGTCCCAAAATCAGCGATAAAGACTTATCAAAGAGACAAAAAAAACAAACAAACAAAAAAAAAAAACAATCAAAGGAAACCATGGCACAAAAACATGAGTCATCAAAGTTATTTTAGATGCCATGAATTAATGGAGGTCACTACATTAAAAAACAAGATCAAATTGATAATTTCAACCAGGAAATGCACAAATGGCATTGGTATAATGCTGCAGGTGCGCACTGAAACAACACTCCACCACTTTTTTCTCCAAGTGAGAAAACAGAATCTCCACAGTTTGCATAATATGGTTGATATTCGTAAACAATTTTAGGAGGTGGAAGATCTGATTGCTGAAGCTTATGTCATGTAAGAGAGGCATTAGAAAAAAAAATAGAATATACCCTTGTCAGGCTAGCAAATGGGTTAGCTGCTACTAATGTTGGCTAGCTAATTAGCATTGATGACTGTAACATATGCCCACTTACAGAGAGAAAGGCACCCAAGAGGAAATTTGTGCCAAGAAAATTCAGAAAACAGAAATTTCGTTGTGGTATTCTTGAGATCATCACATTCACAAGAATGCAATGGGTTGACGGAGGCATAAAAATCGTCATATTCTTGATGACCGGATTCAGAAAATTGGTCTAAAATTTGGTAGTGTGGTCATTTTTAATAATATAGGCCTATGTAAACTTGCACATGCACGTGCATCATTGGTGAACTCCAATGCTTGAACAAATAGCATTACCCCCCTGATAAACTGTATGGGTCTGCTGCACCTATGTTGGTAAAGGTATTTAAAAGTCAATGACATTAAAGTAAATTTCAATCAACATCTGTTCACCGAAGCCAAGTATTGTTAAACTTTCGATCCAGTGGTTGGGGAGAGGGTCTCAAGGCAAAATCCAATGGCACACATTGACCCAATCAGTACAGCCACTAATGCAAGGTCTAAAATTGGTCTGAAAGCTCTGACCTATGTTATAACAAAGACAGCTAGAAAATTGCACTTGCACAGGCCATCATGGCAACCAGAACTAGACCATGAACACTGAGGGCATGTCTAAAGGTATCTATTATTTTCATTAATACACTGTAAGCAGAATGAGCTGTGCACCAAAGGTTTGGATGAAGTGGAATAAAACAACGAGGAGGGGGATCAATCATGATCCTCCTGGTCAGTCACATTACCAGTCTCATACATTTTAAACAGCTCCACCCCAGTGATGATTGACAAAAATAACTCCCCCCACAGAGAGCAATGGGAAAATAATTTTGCTCTCTAAGAGGTTGTGAGTAGCAAGGTGTGAATACATAGCACAAGAGCCAGGTACATGCCTTTGTGTTTGCAGAGATATGGAAAGTTTGGCAACACAACAATCCTCCGTTGCACACTGACTATGAACTAAAATGAAATGAATTATGTATTACATTATTTTGATGTTTGCCTTTGTTTCACTTAAGTGATTAATAAGGTTGGATTCAATTAGACATGCATACTTTTATTTGCAATGATAGCGCTGCTGTTGCCAGAACTATGAGTGAAGCAGTTTAAGCTGTTTATATGATTGCATAAACAGACAATTCCCCACAATAATCCTGTTTACATGACTATCCAGAGGGAGTTGTGCCTTTTCTTTTTTTTTTTTTTTTTTTTGGAAAGATAAATTGTCTGCTCACCCCTATCAAATTTAATCAAAACTATTACAATCACATTCTGCTGTTTAACATTACACTGCCATTCAAAAAGAATTTCAGCAATTATAAATGCAATGCTAGTTTTGCTAGACAAGTTAAATGGAAGGCGATGACTCGTGCAGCTGTTGCCCCTGGCAACTCAGGGATTTTGGATGAAAATATAGTGAGAAGACTGGTGGGAACAAACAGTCTCAAGATCCATCAGTAATGTGGAGAAAAGAGAGGACTTTTAGAATGACTTGAGAGTTTTTTCCTTGAAAATATATGTCCATTTATGTGTCCCTAGGAGGTCAGCATGGCCTAAACCTGATGGTTTGTAACTGGGAGAATAACAAGTGGTTATTGAGAAGTTAGTCTTTTGCACTCTGGTGTTTAATGTCAACGCTGTCTCTTAGAAATTACGTTGGTATGTTAATAAACTTCCTTAATTACATTGTTGTGGCAATTGATGCCAGGACTATGTTCACAGATAACTTGTCTTTAAGGCAACAAAATACTACTTTCATGTTAGGCATAGGCTTTGCAATTAGGTGGTTAGGGAGGACAGGCGTACAAAGTGCAAGACCTTGACACCAGGATCCTGTGTTCACGTTCAAGCACTGAGTTTAAGGTTAGGGAAAGATCAGGATTTTAGTTGAGTAGTGAGTTTAGTGAGTTTAAGTTTAGAACAATAATGCTGCCGTCACCACCAGTGGATAATACATTGCAAGAAAAGCTACTTGGATGGACAACAACAACTAAACTAAAATATTATGTCAGTCCACATTTTGCTGAAATGTTCACTTTCAACATTTTTTCAACTTGCAAGGCATGTTATTTGGCAAAATTAAAATATAATTCCCTCTGCATTATGTTTCCCTCAAGCATGCTGTTTCAAATTACTTGTATATAAACATTATTTCTAGGAGACAGGGCTGTGAATTTTTTGAGTCAGATACTACCAAGGCCAAAATTCTTGTAATAATCACTTTTTTTATGTGACTGCTGGTTGGGAAATGTTTGATTTAAGAGTCCATCAACAACATTCAGCAATATTCTGGGCATTTCTATGACACGTTTCATATTCCCTCCTGCAAGAATCACCAAACTAAGTTCAAGTTTTTCAACAACCTACCAACAACTGACAACCATAGAACCTGAACTTTTCTACCACTATTTAGCCATGCTAGCTGCCCCGGGCACCAAAAATACCAGCAGTGGGCTATCAGGAAAAAGGGCACTCTTCCAATAAGGAAATGTACACGGGGCAAAAATCAACAGTTTACTTATGTTAGTTTACAATTGCAGATGTAAATCTGATGGAAAGCTATCAGAGGAAAGTTGTTTTTATGGCAAAGGGGTAGACGGAGGGGATGAAAGAGCCACAAGAAGTTTTGGACCTCATTCCAAAAAAGAGTCATGAATCAGCATGAAAGGATGTTGTTTTTATCTTTAGGGAGACATGATGAATAGCCAAAAAAAGGAAAGTTATTAAAGGTCTGTAGAAGTTGCATGCCCTCTCTATGTTGCAAGGGGGAGGAAAAAATGGATCCACTGCTTCAGGGCATGAGGAAGAGACATCAAATGTGTATGTTGCCTACTCCCACCTGCCAATTAAAAGAAAAAAAAAGAAGAAGCAGAAAACTAGAAGAACAGGGATGAAAGACTATAGAGCGCAGAGAAGGGCAAATATCAGATAGAGGGAAGGAAAAGCTCAGTCGGCTCCCTGCACTCTGACTAACCACCTGCTCCTGTCTGAATTAGCCCTTTCTTTACTGTTTGCACTCATCCAAGTGAAACTCACTCCCCTAGCTGACAAATGGACTGAAGCCTCCTGCTTCCATTTTTTAACACATTATAAAACCCCATGTTTAGTGAGGCACCACTGTGACGGCTATTAATCTGACACCAAAAGACTCAACTCTATGACCACTACTAGGCTGAGGCTTCCTGTGGGTAATATGAAGGGCGCCCAGAATACTCCCAAACTTTAGGATTCTTTGGCAAAGTGCTCAAGTTGTAGGGGCATAACAAAGTCTACGGGGCATTTCCCTCAGAATCCAAAAATGGACGGCGTTACGGTCGATTCAAACCACTGGTCAATCTGCTCCTCTTTTAACTCTATCTCCTGAGAGATACCAATGCACTTTCTAACTGGAGACATCCTTAAACATTCCCTATTTGCCAACCCAGGCTTCCTTTTCCGCCTAATCACCACAGAGTCTTGTATGGCCACGTCTGGAGACCCAGGCTGACTTGGATGGGCTGCAGGCCTGAAATTTACAGCAACTAATTGGCCAAAATTGAATGCGGCAGGCTCTTATCAAAGAGGATTGGAGTAGGGTTGGAGGCAGGGAGGCACTGAAAAATGAGACAGGATAATGAATGTCAGGTGATGTCATCCAATGCTGGAAAAGAATAGGCCGAGGAAGAAATAAACCTCTTTGATTTAAAAAGTCTTTAGGAAAAGAGGGTTACGCAAGAGGCAAACATGCACAGATAGAAAGGCGGTTTAAACTCCAACCGTAATCCAAACAACTCCTAAATTTGTTTATTACTTATCATGTTTGCTTTATAGCGAGAGGGAGTATTTTATCGTCTCTCTCTGACAGAGCTTTTATTATTACCCTTTTGCATATTAATGCTGGCTGCAAAACCACCCACCATTCTCTATTTGTTCGTACTATTACAACAGGCGCTTGTCCCCCACTGCGCTCATCGGTCATGTTTTTGTTCTGTAATTGTCAGGTGCTCAACACATAATTGTATCATGGAAAAACAGCCTCCAACGAAAAGTAAGCAAGACAAACCAATGACTCCTGCATAAACAGAGAAAGGCTGGTAGACAAAGCTTGTAATCGGGACCTCATAGAAACTGCTGAGTGATTGATGCGAAATACGCACCCAATATAAACCAACATGCCGCATGCACAGAAACAACTAAGTGTACATAATTATATGTATACTTTGTATTTGTGTATTTGTTTGCACTGCCCAGTGGGAATCAAAGTAAAAGAGGTAGTCGATCATTCCATGTGATTAAGTACCATAGAGCCCCTTTCATTACAATCTGCCTAATACAACCTTTAATTTAAAGCAGCACCTGCATGATATTTGCACTTCCAACACTGAAGTCATGCATTAATTCAGCTGACATCCCATTGTTTGGGGAGTTAAATGTTTATGCAAACCTCTACTTTAAACAAGGGAGGCCACTTCTGATAGAGCTTTGGGGGTCATGCATGAGCAATGATGGTATTACGCTCCCGTCTGCTCAGCATGATAAGCTCTCTCTTAATGTCAACGGCAGCTGTGTATTTGCTTATATAAAAGACTGAATTAAGTATTGAAGGCCACTGTATGAATATGAATGTGTTTTAGCCTTTTTGATGCATTAGGCAACAAAAAGTGCATTCAAGTAGGGCGGGACAATATATCGATAAATCGATATATTTGATATGAGACTAGATATTGTTTTAGATTTTGGATACTGTAATATTGTAGGTGTCATCTTTACTGTTTTTTTTAAAAGATGCATTACAGTAAAGTGCTGTTAATTGTATTCTATTATTTGCCTTTTCCCACTTAGTCATTATGTCCATGTTTTTTGACAAGACATATCACTGTGTAAATATTTTGTGAAAGCACCAGCAGTCATCCCAACAATATTAACACAAAATTAATATTGAGGTATTTCTTTTGTCAAAAATATATTTGTTGACATCAAGTCCAACATTAAAGGGGAATGTTGACAATTCATATCTTATTCCTATGAACTGAGACATGGAAAAACAACAACAACAAAAAAAAACTCAGCATCTAATTTGTGATATTGTAGGGGATAAAGTCTCAAGCAGCAATTTGTGAAAGATTTTACCAGCATCTAGGAAAATGTTCTGAGTATACCCATATACTCAGAACATTTTGACTGAAAACACAACAACAGACTAAAGCTAATTTGGTATGTAAAAGCTAAGAACCATAGTGTGGGTCTACAAAATCAGGCTCCCATTCACTGGCGCAGTCCCAGGCTTTCATCTCCTGTTTCTGGCTTCCAGAGGGACTCGCTTATGTTCTCAAATATCGATTGGACTTTCCTAGGCCATGGAAATAATACATTGGAATTGTTAATTTAGGTGGTGTTCCCCTTTAAAGGTAAAACCGTAAGACTGTTAAAGAGGTACTCCAGTAATTTATCATCACACTTTATAAAGCTGGGGGACTTATACCACCAAAGGCTAAGATATGCTCACTTGTTTCAGGTCAAGCTCCAAAACCACTATATCCTACATTTCTCACAATGCAACTTTATAGCATCTTTCATTAAAAAACCCTACATGTCCAGTTTTAATCCAGGCTTTCTGTTTATTAAAAAAAATAAAGCTAAGACAAAAATAGCCCTCACAGCCCTGACATCATTAGTGTTGTTTTTGTTGTTGTTTGTTTATACATGCTGACTGCAGCTTGAATTATTACTCCATGCTGTCTTTATTTGTCTTTAAATAAAAATAACAAAGCCTTAATAGCAACCATTGCTGTATTTGAGTACATGCAACAGATAAATGTTTTTTTTTTGGTGACATACTAAGAAGTACTTAATTAATATTTAATTAAATACTGTGATATCGAGTCTGCACACAATAATCAAATGCTAAAAACCAAACCAGGACAAGGGATATGTTGGAGGATATGAAGCAGATGGTCACCCTCTCATATCTGCCGAGCCACCCTCAGAGCTGAGGGCAAGTGAGGACAGGTAGCCATGTGCTTATATTTTAAGCATCATATTTGTGTTTTATATTAATATATATGATAAATGTCTTAACCTCTTAGTCTGGTTTTAGTTTGATTATGTTTCCTTTGTTGCTTCATGTGTCTTTCTCAATATCTGATCATAACATCATGAACAATATAAATTCTTAGCTAATAGGAATACTTTTTTAAAAAAGTGTCAGCGTATATATATATATATATATATATATATATATATATATATATATTTCCCTTTTTCCCCAAAAACATGCAATCATAACATCCTGCTGGAAATGAGAGGATTTAAATGAAGATGGGCAAAAGAACCAAAGGGGATTCTTGAGTTAATCCTACTCTCCTGCTCAAGCAAATATCTCATCAAATCCTTCAACTCTGAAATAAGGTCAGAAGCCAAGGATAATGAGAGCTGGAACGTATGGGAAAGATCACCGGCAAAGGAGAACGGATCCTCCCATCTGCTTTCCCCTCCTTATCCCTCAATCATTCCTGTCCCTCTGTCAGCACATGTTTTTATCCGCCGGAAGAGGAGTCATTTGTCACATGCGTTCCAGCCTTAGCGTGGTCGAAGTAAATAATGGCCTGGAAGCATTTATTTTCCACATAAACATCATTACCAGGAAGGTTGTCAAATGTCGACTGTCACGAGGCCAGCAGGTTCAAATCACAGGTTGCCGCTCATTTCGTTTTATCGTCCTCAAGAGCCTCATCAAGCTGTGGTATCTATTAACCTTCATCATTAGTGTCATAAACACAAAATGCTAGTAGACCAAAATATGTATTGTTCTTCTTTGTTCCTTGAAATGACAAGTGTGATGACACAGCAGTGGGAAGAATCCCGGGGGGTTAAAGTGATACAAAAGACAAAAAGGAAAGCCTGGGCAGATAGAGACAAGAATGTGTGTGTGTGTGTGTGTGCGTGTGTGTGTGTGTGTGTTTGGATGTATGTGTTTGGTGGATTTGCACCTTCCTGACCTGCTTTTCTCCTTCAGGGGTCATGCACAAGCCTGCCACAATGCTATCAGCTGTCCCTTAAGGTGCCTGCTGAGGTCTACCGAGATATAAGGTGATATATAGCTTTGATATAGCCTGTAATTACTAGCCGTGAAGGCCACACCGCCTTGGGGAAAGGAAAAGGGGAACACAAAAAGAGGGAGGAGAGAGACACTGGGGCTCTGATGAGAAAAGGGTCACTGTTGTTTGATAGCACGAGTGCCCTGCCTCTCCAGTGATTTCACACAGTGGGAAATGGCACCAGATCTATACATGCTTTGGAGAGAGGCGGAATCAACAGACGCCTCAGCTCCCAAACAATAAGCTCCAAAAATAGCCCACGAGGGAGCAGCGATGATTGCAAAAAAGCACAGGCTGCAGCATGTGTGTACACACTATGCAAATGGCCTCAAATTGTGCTGAATTAATTCTCAGTAGCGCGTTTCAATTACAGCATCATTAGCCTCCGTCTAGCTTGCACCACCTATAGGTGACATGTTTATCCAGAGGCTGCGGATTCTGCACAGCCGTGATGCTCGCAGCACAAAGGGAGGGATGGCTAATGAAAGAGAGCCATTCATTTCATCCTGTCACAGCATGGTGCGAGACAACCTTCATTTTGGGATGCATTACAGCACTCACAAGCTCAGTGGCGTGCTATCACTCAGATACAGGTTGCTATTAGCTCTCGCTTAAAAGACCAAACGCCTTGGCAAAGTGGCCCAGTGTACACCTTTACGAGTGGGCTAAACTAGAAAAGGTAGCGCTCGGATTTGATAGCTGAATATCAACTGAGCGCTGTTAGTGGCTGGGGAAGCAGGGGGAGAGGATTGAGCTGCCTAAATGTATATTGACAGCTCAAGAAAGCCGGTGATATGGCCGGGCATTTGCCGGTGATGGATGTGAGCCTGGCACACAGACTAAGCCGGCAGCAGCGTGGCTCATCTTCAGACGGGATGTGAATACTAACTAGCACGCTTGCCAGTCACCACGACTTAACTGGTGCCAGGAGGAGAGGCAGGTGGTACACAGGCTAGGGGGGAAAAGAGGGCAGAGTCCCACAAGGGGAAAATACTATCAGTGCATTCACAAGCATGCTAATTAGATTTTAAGGTAATGCTCAGATTATTACACTTTAACCTGTTTATCTTTGTTAAATTAAACATAATCAGATTAGATTAGTCGGCAGTCTATTTACAAACTGTTTTATCCAAGATCCATTCCACATACTAACTGTAAACCATTTTAGCAGGTAGAGGGATACAAATAAATGTGTTGCTGTTTTATGCCAACAGGAGATAAATAAATTTGTCAGACATCAATCAAACTGTAATTCTAGAATTCTGATGCCCATTAAATGTCACAAGAAAGGAGCAAAAGGGTTTTCTAAATATTAAACACTTGTCTTTTAAGATTTTTCAGAAGCTGGTTTCACCCTTGTTAGCAATTTATTTGTCTGCTGCTGTGGGTGGTGCCTCTGTTTATTTTGTGCATTGTAATGAGGGACAATATACATAATGTGCTTTTTAGTTAGTGTACTGACATTTTGTGAGTATATTTAATTTTGATACTTTTCCAGTGTGAAAATACATGTGTTTTTCTTTTGGCGGTATTTATCAGTTTAAATTGTTTTGTTGTGAGTTGCTGAGTTTTGGCGATATCGGCCACAGAAATGTCCCCTTTCTCTCCAGTATAATAGAACTAGATGGCACTCTGCTTGTGATGCTCAAAGTGCCAAAAATATGTAATTGAAAGCCAAACATCAATGTCTTTCTGAAAAATCCTGACCTTGCTACTGAAGATAATCCAAAGACCTTGCCTTTTCTAGCGGTCACACCGCCAACCATATAATGCAGACGGCAGGGTGCATCTACTGCTAATTCATCTAGCATCACTGAATCAGCAAATGTTACAGCTCATCCGAGGAGGACGCCATTGCTTCCCTCTGCGGAGTGATACTGCTGGCCAGTAGAAATAAATTAGTTCCTACATAAAACTGCTCACAACATATAAAACATATTTTATATTTGCACGATGCCTTACAGACTGCATCAGTCCAGCTAGCTTAACTTTCAACAAGATCCATCTATTGAAAACTAACCACTTTTGATTTTGAGCATTCACCAGAAATGTCTGAGTAAACCATTTGTAAATCAGTGTGTCTGACAGAGCATAACCTATGAACGGAATGGGATGATAATATTGGTAAACATTAGCTGGAGCCAAATACACCAGCATCTGCATATATGTCAGTCAGTAAGTAAAAAGAAATTCCAGTTCAGAAGTGTCAAGGATATATTTGGCATAATTTAGAAACCATGTCAGCATTGCAAAGAACCAGAGAGCATTGACAAGTTTCGTTTTCAACTTTAGAGGTTTTTTTCAGTTAAAACGTTTGCTACAAGTCTTTATCATTATCAAAACTGCATGTTTATGTTCTGTGCTTACATGAGAAATAATGGATATGCAGCGATATATCCTTGATGTATTTCTTTAACTCTCAAACATTGATCCTATTAATTCAAGCTATAGAAAAGCTATGGCATAGCTGGCAGGATTTATGTAAATTCACCCACACAAAGAACAAAAAACATCAATGTATCCATCCATTTTCTGTCTCCCTTTTGTTTCCTGTTGTCTGCGACACATCCTTCCAGACATCAGCCTAGTAATCAAACAACTCATGGAAACCACAATTATTGTGGAAATCAGGTTACTGCGAAGCATGTAAATGCTTTAATCACTCTATTACATTGTTTGGGCTGTTTCCAGTGATTGGGTAATAGTGTGCATATAAACATACTGCATGATCAATAGAGGGGGAGGAAGGAGACAGGAAAGAGCGAGACGGGGGAGGAAAATCCAGCTAAAATATTAATGAAAGAGTGCGCTTGCATCACTGCTGATATCGACTCGTTGGAGATTTTAAAGTAGACAAGTTACTGAAGAAAAAAAAAATTATCTGGGGTGATACATTTAAGAATTACAGAATCTTGCGCATACAGATCTGATCAAAGCCTGTTGTAATTTAAAAAGAGAAAGCAACACTGTAAATTAACATATCAGCGTGTCATTAACGTTGATGTCATAGAGTATGCATACAAGTCAAATCTTTATGCCCTGGCATCAACCCTTGGCCTGATCACAAGTCTTCGAAGACCTCCTCTGTTCAAATTGCTTGTTTCTGTTTTGCTCCTGTTTTCTTTTTAACCCTAATGAGCTTAGCCGCAGGTGCCTAGCAACGGCTCTGACAGCCCTACAATGAAATAGTCGGGGGTGGCGTTCGTTTGTTGTGCTAACCTCTGCATGCTAATGTGTAGCTGTGTCGCTAAAGCCACAAATATCACTTTCACCCCATCCCTGCTTTGGCACCCCCGCACCCTATTCTCAGTTCATACCACCCACACCTTTCATCCACTTAGCGACTTCCTCTCTCCAAGACAAAGTGCTCTGGCTCTGAATCGCGGTTGTGGTTACCTTTTAGCATCACCACAACGCCCCCCCTAGCAACGAGATGCTAAAAAGACTTGCTTTTTTCCCCTGGTACTTTATGTTAGTTTTGTGTTCTTGACAGTAGCAGGACCCGTTGATTCATTCCTGCAGGGATTTTTAGTCTGAGTGGGCGGCTGGAGAACAAGGGAGCCGCAGGGTGCATCAATTATCTGACAACATGTTTCAAACTACCTCTTTTTACCATCAGCTGCTTTTCACACAGCTGATTATCTGAACTCTATGGCACCGAGCTAAAAAGCCAAGAGCAATTGTTTGATAAAGCCCAAAGGTCCATTAGAATTCTCAAAGGGGTTCGACCAATGTGAAACTAAAGCTTTGGAAATAAAAAGAGGTAGACAAACGTTAACACAGAGTAGCAATTTAGATAAGTCCATCCCTTCTAAGTGCTGCAATAAGTCAACAAAAGGGCTCCAATGGACTATACATATGTTCCCTCCACACCCGCCAGAGCTCGACATTCTGTTGAATCCAGACGACTTGGTTAAAGCCCCCAAAACTTGTGTATATATTACCTTAATGTCCCTAATCCATTATACTGCAAAAACTAAAGCACGGAAAGACTACACTGTGTCTGCTTTAACAAATAGGTCTCCAGGTCCCGGTTTGTGCACAACGGGGTCATAAGTCTGAGAGCACATGTGGCGGCAAAGCTCATTGAGACCATTTGACAAATACTTGATAATGTATTCATGTTTTTTCAAATGAACATTGATTTGTGACAGAGCAAAATTATGACTGATAGATTAATCTATAACAGGGAACTGTTATTAAACCACCCAAAGGAGGGGTTTTGTATTGATTGTCCAAAAACATGGCCCCGTGTTATCTTTCTTTTTTCTTTTTTTTTGCAAATCTCAAGGGCCAGTCCTCATATTTATCACACAGAACAACCCATTGAGCGCTGTTTGTTATATATTAAAACCTAAGCACTGTTTTTTCCACAAGCCAAGACATTTCCATAGTCTCTGAAGTAAATAAGATCAATAACTGCTGTTTCACAAAGAAAAATGCGTCTCAAGGAGAGCCGTATTAAATTTCAGCAGAATTCAGGTGGTGTGAGTTACAGCATCTCTCATTAACTCAAGATTAGCTTATTGTGTTTTCAAGGTTTTTGAACAAACACAGCCACTCGAGTCGATTACTTAGCAGCATAAAGCAAATTTTGCTGTGAGTGTGCATATATATTCATATATGCAAACAGTCATAGTTGATCAATCTGAATGGGGCTACAAACAACCTATTTTACTATAATCATCTTTTATGACTTAATATGAAAGAGCTTTTATTGCAACACTAAATGCGAAACACAGACAGTTTAAAAGAAAATATATTGTAAATCATGTCATGTTTAAACCGGAGATATGTATCAAAGTCAAACTGAAATTTGTAGTCTCCTCACTCGTGTTAGCAAATATAAACTGTGATGTTCTGTCCAGATTCAAACTAATACCAAACAGAGATATGAAAAAGACTTTGCTTCTTTCATAGACACCCTTGGGGTTGTCTTTAGTTTAGCATTTTAAGTAAATGATTTACTTCCCAAATTCTGTTTTCTTCTGGGAAAATCACAAGAGAATGTGGAAGCAGAGACTAAAAACTGGACACAGCAGAACAACTGGTTTTATATTTATATATGAAATTCATGTAGGATGATCGTCCTAAACCTTACACCTTTTCCTGGTCTACCACTAACTCCACAGTTTGTTTGTTATTGTGTGACTTGCAGAACCAAACTAACATGGCGTCCACAGCAGAACATGGGTTATACGTAAGGTTGTAATTTTTTACAAAATATAAAGTGACAACATGTGGAAAACATAAATTAAATGTATACATTTGGTTTGCCTTGGGGTAAAAAAAAATGTATTAATTTGTCATTTGACTGGGTATGGTACATGTGCTGTTAGTTCCTCTATCCTTATATGCGTGATGGTAATTTAAGAGGCGTTCTGTGAATTATTTAAAAGTTAATTATTACCACTTACTTTGTGATTTTATAATGCAATGTCGGAAAAAAACCCAATTAACAAAATCCTATTTTTTCACATTTTTAAGACTTTTGACAGATCGACTGTAGACATTTTAATACAAATTGAGGCCTTATTTTTAGATTTTTGGTTTTAAGGAATCACAAAAACCCTGAGCATTTAACATGAGACCAGCTACCAGAATTCAAATTATTCTGTCAAAATAATAAAAACATATGCCCTTACCTTTGTGACATGATTTTGTACGCATCTGGGAGGTAACACCTTGTGTTCTCCATCTGTGCTGGGTCTGCGTCACAGATCTTGTCATCAGTGCGGCCGTAGTTGGCGCTCTCAATCATGATGACGTCCGTGCCTGGGCAGCGCAGCTCGATGGGATAGCTCTCGCACGACAGCTCCCTCCTCACAACCGCCATGGGGATGGGTGCTCGACTGAAGGCTGCAGAGGGGGAAGAAAAACACAAGGAGAGTCTAAGTATGGGTTATTCCGATTCCTTCCTTTTTTCACTTTGCTTAGATGATTTCTGCACTTAAGTGAAAAAACAATTCCATCCTGAAGTTAGGGCTGGCTGAGACCTAAATAAAAAAAATCTGTATATTCCTGCAGGAAAACAGATGGGAGGACCTGCAATCAAAAGGTCTGACACTGAGACATATGAGAAGAGGTTGTCCACCCTGGTCTAGAGAGTGTGGGCGGACAGGACGCTGGTTATTTGGAGTGGGAGGATGAGCAATACCACAGGGGCCCTCGAGAGGCCAGAAGTTGTGGAAAGAGAGAGTGTGAGATTGACATAGATCAAACATAAGGAAATAGACACGGTGTTTGCGTTTGGCTGTGAGAAAATAAACATTCATTACATGGGCATTCAAGTGAGAAATTAGAGACAGACAGAAACACAGAGACAAAGAAAACAGGGCAGAGCATGCCTCATGTAAATTGTTACAATTTCCCTCCAGACTAGAATCTATAAATCACAGGCGCTGCTTCGCTCTTTGTCTTTTAAGGTGATACAGCGTGCTTCATTTAAGCACACAGGGGCAGGAGGCAGAGGGTCAAAAGGTGCTCATTGCCTCAAACCAAAGCTGAGCTGTTTGGCCCAAAATCTGCTGTTTACTGCAGAGCCAAGATGGCCAGGAGGGCCAATGAGGCCGAGCGGCGGCGGTTCGTAGGTTGCTGTTTTCCCTCTCCCTGACACAAGCGCACGCACGCACGCCCACGCACGTCTGTGGAGGCTCACACTCGCACACGAGCGGGCATGTGCACAACAGACTGGAGGAGTTCTGTGTTTACAGCGAGAATAAAAAATGAGCGAGAAACGTAAACACTGGCTTGAGTGACTGTAGGAGGACTGTGGCAGTTATAGATTTTTTCTATAAACATCCTTTCAGACGAGCTGCAAGAGCGACTGCCAGACGACGTGCAGGACGGACATTCATCAGGGCAGACTGATGCACAGAGAGAAAGAAACAGAGAGTGTTTCCACATGTGAAAATAGGGCTTTCACCTGAAATCAATACCATGATGAACTGTCACATTTACTTTGGCAAAGATAATCTTTTTTTTAACATCTCTGAGAATCTCTGGGACCCATCAATTCAGTGTTTGACAAAATAATCTCAACTGAAGGTCCACTTACTTTAATTTTTTCTCTGAGCTTTGAAACCCACCTTAATACAATGACCATTTCTCATTAGATTGAAGAAAAACTATTGAGTTGAAATGATTTTGTCGTACATTAGAAATAGATTTGAAAAGCACATTTATGGCATCAATCATCTCATTCTATCTGCTTGTTTTTATTTGCTTGTATGAAATAGCAAATATCTAAGAAATAAAACTGTTCTGTTTCTTGGCAAAGTGCAAAACTGTTTTATTTTTACCATTATGTCATGTGACTTGGATGAGATTCAGGTAATGGTAGAAATTACTCATTTCCTCTCGAAGCTGTCATTATGACTATATTCCGACAGAAGTTACATTTAACTTTCTTCATTGTCGTGTTTGACTCATATGGTATTTAAATATTTTCCGTGTTTGACTGGGTAGCTACAGTTATTTATTTATTTACATATCTTAAAACAGCTTACTCCATTTGGAATAAAAGCATGCACTAGGAGATCATGCTCGTACCTTTGCTGTTTTTATGGTTGTACTTGTTGTAACATTAAAGGAGTGGGCTACAAGTGACAGTGACACTGGAGCAATTACCGCACAGGTGCTCATGATTTAAAGGGACAGTTTACCCCAAAATAAAAAACGCACACTTTCCCCTCTTACCTGTAGTGCTATTTATCAATCTAGATTGCTTTGGTGTGAGTTGCCGAGGGTTGGAGATATTGAAAAATGTCCTCTCGGCCTCTCGAGTGCCCCTGAAAAATGTCAGCCTGCTCCCGAATACCTAATGTATCAAGATGGCACTCAGCTCGTGGTACTCAAAGCCCCCAAAAATACGCTTGAGAGATTCAATAGCAATGTCTCTTAACGTTTTGTGAGCAGTTTTATGTAGGAACTATTTTCTTTCTAATACACTGAGTGCCATCTAGTTCTATTATATTCTAGAGAAGACAGACATCTCTCCAGCTGGTTTCTCTGACATTCTAGATTGATTAATAGATCTACAGCTAAGAAGAAATATATATATTTGATTTTGTGGTAAACTTTCTCTTTAAAACTGCTCTTTTTAAAGTTATTTAATAACACTCAAATCCTTTCAGGTAACATAAAAGAAGGTTGTGGTCCCACTCTTCTCTACAGAGCATTTTATCATCTTTTATCTCATTGTTTTGGTTTTACAGCCCACAAATGAAGCATTTTAGAGTATCTGCCATTTTTTCCTCTTCAAATGTCATCTAGGTACCACATCTAATCTTTCCCTAAAAATAAACCACCAACATATGAGAAGAAAACACAAAGTCACACGGTGAGGTGAAACAACAAAAGAAGCCCCTCATTATCGTGTCACTACACTTTGTCTCAGAAATCACTCAAGACCCCAACACAGTAAAGCGCACTTGCCATGGAAACATCACAAATTGGAATAATTGTATTCACTCTGGTGATGAAAGCCATCAATTATCTTCCTCTTAATGGGAAGATTTATTCCACCCCCTAGAAAGTGCTGGTCTGGATCACACCAAACTTCTATGAAAGTGACAACCGCAGACAAAAAAAGGGATAACATAGAGTTGACTTCAGCAGGTGCATTTAGATGAATAACAAAAGAGTAACTGAATCTAAATGAAAAGAAAATCTTGCTTTGTTTATTGATCGTGACTTTTTGAGAGCTGCCATACAAAGTGTAAAAAAGCCAGTTTTAATGGCTTATATTATGAATCTTGATGAATTCGATCGCTAGATTTCTCTCTATGAAAAACTCTTTTAAGCCCTGTAAAGGCAATTCATGCCAGTCCCCAAAAAGAAGCATTAAAAAAACATCAGAGAGGAGCGAGCATGCCGGCATCAACATGGGCACCAGCAATCCCCTAATGTAAGCAAGTAAATGCATGCCAGCGGTGTCTCGGATTACCCGCCTAGTCAACAACTGTAGTGTAATTACATTTGTGCCCGGAGGCGGTGATTGATAGGGCTCATATTCCTCGGGTGCCAGAGCCAGCATCCTGCCCCACTCGCACGTATCGCTGTCTACCTGTACGCAGCATTGACAGAGCTATCGAAAATCGAAAAAAGTCTTATTGAAAGTCCATCCTCTTATCTTGGGTCTATGTTCTATTCACTTTATCTCTCTTCCCCCTTCGCCAGCTAATACTTTAGAGTATTCATATGCAGAGCATATCTCTTTTTTTTTTTTCTCCACTGCAGATTCTCCCTGGATAATTCCTCTGACAAGTGCACTGCAGAATGTGCGGGGGGAAAAAAAAAGACATAGTAGTTTCGGAAAGCAAACCGTTAGGGTCACGCTAGATACTTCCATTACTTTCACACCGCAGAGCAGTGTTTTTAATCATGATGCTTGCAAATGACATAACTCACAAATGAATATTTCAGAAAAAAAATGCAATTACTCACCAAAAAGGGCACCAGAAAGGTCAGAGAGAAAAATGGCCATTTGGAAAATGTCGCTCCCCCGCAGAGCTTTTAAAAATCACTCCGAGGGGGAAACGCTTTGGAGTTTTGATTGTAGGTTTGTTAATAGTGATAGTAAGCAAGGAGGGAGAGAATTTTTGCTATTAAAGAGCGGAGCTTATTCTGGGGTCACTGACACATTACCTCCTCCGAAGTACCGGGCATCGAAGTGAGTAACAATGACATTTAAAAGTCATCATTAGTAACAAAGCAGGGGCCTTAGGGGGCTTGTATTTTCATTTGTTTCCCAAGAAAATGTGTCAAGGAGAAGGACTTAAGGTCAACCACCACACATTATTACCCCTCCACCACTCGGAAATCTCCAACAGATGTTGGAGATTTGTGACAGCTCTAAATAACAGTAACATGCCTTTAGATAAGGCTGAAGTGCGTAAGTTCAGACAATAATTTCCCAATAAGCAATAATGCTCATTATAATTTAGCAGCCGTCTGGCAATGTGCCAAATATGTTCCCAGTAAAGGCATAAAGAAAAAAAAAGTTCAGGCTATTAATATGAGAGGATGTATGTTTTATTCCTAAAAAAGAGGCTCACTTTCTGCACAGATGATACAAACTGAAAACTTTGTGTGTGCGCACGAGGGGGGTTGCATTCAAATGAACTCTGACTTCATTGAATTAATGCAAGATAGATGGAAGAAAAAGGAGGGGATGGCAAGGGAGCTGATTCAACAGATCAAATGTCTCTTTTCCTACTGAGAATCGCTGGATGGGTCCGACCCCCAGAGCTAGTGATTAATTAGCGCGTGAATCTGGATACCCATATGTGATTAGACCAATGGCAGCCTGTCACACCCACTTCCTAGTTTGCAGCAAATGACATTTTCTAGAGGGGAGTTTAAAAAAAAAAAAAAAAAAAGTAATTTGCAAGACTACTTTGAATTGCAACTCTGAAAAAAAATACAGCATTTTCAATAATTCATGAGGGATTATTTATCTTGAAGTGAGAAACAGTTCAGGCAAATTGTTCTCCCAAGTAAATTACGTTTACATATGGCCTAAGGCAAGCGAAATCTCAAAGGCTTTTACGCCGAATGCAAAATTATCCAGGAACTGAACTGTCAAAGAACTCTGCAGATAGAGCATTTAAGAAAACAGCATCAATAAAACAATGTTTGTGCTTCATGACAAGAATTTCAGACTCAGAATCGGTGCAATCACTCTTTGCTTGCATTGCCAAGGTGGTCAGACAACTTCTGGAAAAATGTTTTACAGCTTTAAAAATGAGACTAAATAAGCAATTTTATTGGAACGTGCAGCCGGCTGACTGATAGCGCCTCTGCAATGCTAAATTCATGGTCTGACCGCGATCGTGACAAACTTCTCAAATCGACTTGATGGCTTTTGACACTTTGACCAATGATGCTGCTAAGCACAATTAGCATTACTCATTATGACAGGGCCCAGATATCCATTCAACACGGCGAATGAACGAGCCATTTGTTTTGCTTCGACCTGGTTCGCTGACACACATTTGAACACATTAATTGGCAACACACCACGCACTTGCAAATTCCAGCAGAGGGGAAAGACTGATGGTTGTTTTTTTGCAGGGCGCCGACGTGCAAATGCGAGTTTTACAGCGTCAGTCAAACTGCCCATGATGCCTGGAGGGAAATTAGCTCCTCGGTGTTAACAAATTAGCTCAGGGTGAGGACCAGATACACTGCAGTCATTATAAACTACTGCAGCACATTGGATCAACCTAACATGCTGGATATTTGATCTGTTTTTGTTTTTTTTCTTGTCTTTTTTCATGCAACCACCTACCTGATGAAATCGAAAAGATAGAAGTCATTACAGTGTAGCAGTGTATTGCTTTTTTTTCTCCTACTGTAACAATGTATCGACACTGTGGAAGTTAATAACTGTGAAAGTTAATAAATTGGTTGCTAGATAGAAATCTGCAGAGCACAGCAACTTCCTCCCCCACCCCTGAGATATACTTCCCCCAGACAGTAACCTCATGTTTGCGTACACACAAGTAACAAATACAAGTACCTTGCCATCACTCCATAAAGACTTGATTCACATACTCAGAACACAGGGGTGAAGTGTCTTTCCATCCAGTAAGCACTTTCATTTAATTAATCACTACTTCAATTCATTAAGTGCAAAGCCGTGGCAAGGAAAAAAAAAAGAGGAAATGGGAGGCAAGTCTCCCATCAAGGTCTTATGTTCAAAACCACTTCGGTGTGCAAATTACAACATTAGTTTCTTAGGTCAAATCCACTCCAACTGAGGAGAAATCTGTGTTGTTAAAGTAATTTGTATTTTTCATTTTCTTTTCAGATTTAGGGACTGTTTGTTGAGACTGAGATTGAGTTATGTTTTTTTATTTAGCTCAGGAGAGGGACAGTCAACTCTAAAAAGTCCCTTTTTGTGTTTATGTCAAACACCTTTCAGAACCTCAAAGGCTAAAATTGGGTTTGTAAGGCATGTTTTTTTTAATCACCAAAATTACACTATTTATCATAGTAAAACCAGAAGTTGACAGATTTTTCAAATTTCCAACAGTCCGTCATGTACACTGAACACCTCCAATAAGAAACGCAATTAATTCAAAGCTAAAATATAATGGTATTTTATTAAAATAACTTTAAAATGTATGTATGTAAGTTAAAATGTCTTATTTAAAATGTCACCTTCAAGAAACTGTTTGTTTTAAGTTTTAACTTTTGCCAATATTGATCACCATGCCCAATTAGTGATATTCTGGCCGCTGCTGCCACTGTATGTTACGATTTATTTGGAAAAACAGTCACTGTGCAAAAATGCTTCGTAGATTTAGTCAGATTTTAGTCATTTTATCCTGGTGGAGGGAGGGTCATGAATTTTCCCCCAGTCATTCAGGGACGACTGAAGATGAATGTCTATAGCTTTGGAGAGGGTCTGGATAAAAAAAAAAAAAAAAAACAATCACTCACCCTGTCCTCTGATAAATTAAGTACAGTCCCTGCTGACTGAGATATTCATCCTATTTAAAAAATTAACTTTTGCAAAAAAAAAACTCTACTGTTGGCGGTTTTGCGGTGCACGTTTGAAAAAACTTTGTTTTTTCCCAATTTTCCTCCCCTTAATGTAAACAGAGCTGGGAAGCATGTCCTGCTTCCTTTCAGCGAAGTACCGTTTTGTCAGATGGTCCAAGCCGGAGGTGAGTCTGTGGAGCTGGCAGCTGCCGTGGCAGTGGGTCCTGACAGCGAGCTGGGCTTTGTTCAGCTCCCGTCATGTTTGACATCGTTTTGCTATTTCCTCTCTTTTCATTTCTTTCGCCCTCCTCCCGCTCCTTCTCCCCTCCTTCCTGTAACCCACCCACATGTGCCGGCATCACTCAAGGGAACATCTCAGCCAAGACTAATGCACCTTGGCCCCCACCTACTGCATGGTGCCTCCTAGGCTAAAATGAACACAATCCCTGTCACACATAGAAGATACACACACACACACACACACACACACACACACACACACACACACACAACTCCCAGAGCAGGCATGACTCAACATGCCCCTATAGTACCACACGCCCTGATAGTAATTGAGGTCAAAGAAAAGAAACAACAGGCTGATTTTCGTCTTGTGTGAGGGGAAAGAGGTCTTTTCCTCACTCTTCCTTTACTACACATCATCACATGGAATTGCCTAATAGCACACTGGAGGCGAGAGCTCGGCTAAGTTTAGCATTGTGAACTGCAGTGCAACCTTGCTAATCTGAGCCTCTCAGGAAGCGGATGATGTTCAGCGATGAGACGAGGAACACACTAGCATACAGGGACCAGGCAATCAATATGAAAAAAAACACATGCATACTTTCTAAAACATCCTGAGGGAGCTATTTTCATGCTAGCAAATTGTAGATGTTTTTTTTCCAGATTCCACAGCTAGATATTTCCATGTAGGACTTCAATGACTTTTTTTCCCAGAGGTACTATTCTTAAACACCTCCTTCTACCACTCTCCAACTGAAGGTTCGCCTCAAGAAATCCTACATTTCAGATGGTTGGTGTTCTTTATTAAAGATTCCAATTAGCTTTGCATTTTATCATAGTTTTTTGCACTGTCCACTTCAACTGAGATATACATTTAACATGGGAATTGATATTATAGCGTCATAGATAAATAACCCCATAGATATGGGTTAGAAGCATCATGCTGCACTTAGAAGTACATTTAGAATGCCGTGATGAGGACATTAAATAATAGTATTGGAATTGTGAGCAGTATTTATTAGGTTTTCATTTTCACTTTCATGATCTGACACTTACACTATGAGCATTTTGTGATGAATCTGTTTCTGTAAAACTGCTGAAAGTAATATTTGACTAGTTGGTTTTAAAACACTTGTTTCACAAGTTGCTGGCAGTGCTTATTTGAGACCACAGGGAATTTGTGTGAGTTTTACTTGATTTTCTTTCTATCAGTGCTTCCTTTTTGTGACCACTTTTTAAAAATATGATCTACTTCAGTACGTCCTTGTCTCGCAGGTCAACATACACACACACACACTGTCTAGTGTAAAGTGTACCTCTATATCTCTTTCTTCAATTTAGGAAGCACCACTTATGTGAACACTTGACTGCACTTCATTTATTGCCATGGCAACCCAGAGTATTGTCCAAGCTCTGTGAGCCCCGTTCACATGAGATATAGCACAAACTGCAATGGGAGAACACCTTGAAAATGTGTTCTCTTGTAATGAATAGGAAACCAGGCAATATCGCTGCCTGAATGGATCCCAGAGGTTCTACTCATTATAGTATATTAATAGTGCAATAGTGAGTGCAAAATGAGCTGAACTCCAGTGCTCACATGCTGGTCACCAGGTTACCACCGTTACAGCCAACTGATAATCTTTCCTACTTTGGCACAATGTGATGTGTGTGTATCTCTTGATCATGGTGATAGTTGTATATGACCCTAATCGGTCAAAAACACCACACTTCACAAAGCGACAATTGTACACAGGCAGTAATTTGCTGGAAGCTGATAAAAAATAGTAAAAAGAGTAACTTGAAACAAACAGAGACGTGGGGGGAAAGACAGTAACATCATTTACATAAAACAGCATGCTTGTTGTTGATGAAATCTTGAAATGAAATTTCCCTTTCTGTTTCTCGTATCGGGTGTATGAAAAATTTGGCCTTGTTTGGAATTTGGGGTTGCGGCATGTAAGAATGAGCATTTTAAAATTGCTCAGGAAACAGGAAATTGCGGCTCTCTTCTGCAGCGTCCTTGTTCGCATTCGATTTTATCAAAAGTACCTCAGTACAAGGACCAAACTCTAAGAATGACATTGTAGCTGTTTGTTTTCTGCGGCAGAGCACGTTTAGAAATGAGCCTTTTTTTCCCATACTCCTACGAGTGGAATTTTTACTGCAGTGTAATATCCGAGGGGCAAAAAGCATGAATTAATACCAATTACAGCTCAGTGCTGTAATGTTTACTTACATAATGAAGAACAAGAAATTATTCAAATGACAAAATTAAAATATGATTTCATGCATATGCATCTGTTATGTTTTTTAGGTTAACAAAGACATTACTTCATATTTTTCAT
Organism: Plectropomus leopardus; assembly: GCF_008729295.1. NCBI lineage: Eukaryota > Metazoa > Chordata > Actinopteri > Perciformes > Serranidae > Plectropomus > Plectropomus leopardus. The sequence goes on along the minus strand of NC_056485.1, from coordinate 11,189,456 downwards.
GTTGTTTGGTGGCAGTGGAGCCAAATTCATAATTTCAAGCACACATATAGACTCTTACAAGAGTGTCATTGCAGATATTTTCACACACCCAGTGGATGATAAAACTACTGTAAGCTGCACGCACACACGTAAAATCCCTGAAAGGTACAATTCAAAGGTACTTGAATGAGTATAGATAACGGTGAAATGAAGTAGGGAAGCAGTTGGGGGTTGGTTGCGGAGGTTTGCCCTATATACTGTCAGAACCCAAAGGATGGCGCATCCTGATGCGCTGGGTGGCATCAGTAGATTAAGGGCTGTCTGTATCTGTGCTTAACTGCAAGCTGCTTCTTTTGTTGTCTCCCCTGTGGTTTGTTCATTCTCACATGTGTGTTTGTATGTGCATTTGCCCACTTTAATACATTATGCATTGGGTGTAGGGGGTGTCTCCCAAGGGTATACTGCTATCTGGAGTACACACCTACGCCCAACACCGTTCAAGGATGACAATTTTTAAATCAGGCCCCCTGCTTGCTCGGTTTCACCTCCTCCTCCTCAGTGAGCTACAACATCACTGGCAGGGTGCACCACTGATTCTATCTTATGTCAATCATTTCCCAGAGTCCAAGCCTGTCCTATGGGAGAGTACATGCCACCTTATTGACCATTTCAGTGCTCATACTAAACATCCAGTGATGCCCCATAACACCTGCAAAGGTAATACAAATCTACAGCTTTTAATGTAATCATCACATAAATGTAATAAATTTCCCACAAATGTAATAGCAGTTGCCTACTACAAACTTAATACGAAATTTTCTGTAAATGTCCAAAAAAAGACATCTATATGATGTCCATAAAAGACATCTATATACCCCATTTTCATTCAGATATCTTGAGGTGAGAGTTCAAGAAGCCCCTTTGGAAATGGCCTTGCAGGTTGTTCCCTCGGCAAAATGTAGTCCAACTTTTGAGCATTATTTGCGTCATGGGGACCATACAATTGTGTAAGGCAACCCTGTATACATCTCTAATATCCCTTTTTTAACAGATTAGCTTGGGTTCTCAAATCGGTTCCATTCAGGATTCTTGGAACTTTGGTGCTATCTAGAGGTACCAGGTTGCGTATCAACCAGTTTTGAGTGGAACCATTGTAATCAAGGATATTTCACTAACTGAAGGCATTGCATAATGCACAGCAGAAGTAAACAGTTGTAGGAAAATCACAGATTACAACACATTGATTACCTGCAAACTTTTGTTCTGGTATAACAGATATTTGTTTTTATCAACCCCCCCCAAAAAAATCCATGGGCCAACTATTAATGAGACCGCTGCATGCTTGTGTTTTCTAAATTGACTTCTCTACTGTTGCCTTCACCATCCTCTCTTTCCAAGCAACAGGGAAAAGTGAAATAAAAAAAGTTGTAAGGAGAAGAAAGCAGGTTAAAAAAAGGTGTTGGAGACAAAAACATAGTGTTGGATTGGAGGTGAATGTGAAAAAAGAGATTCCTCAACCACCCACAGAGAGAGAAGTAATCTCATTCCACATGTATGCAATCAAGGCAGTGCCGCTGAAATTAGCCTGGGTGGCTACGCTACATCTGAGACACACAGCTATGATGATCTCCTTTGATCGTCTTTTCTTCTGTATTCAAAATGACAGGTATCAGACACGGGGTTAGCGTGCCGAGATAATGAGCGCTGAATATGTATGAAGCAACATGTACGTGGTGCTCACGCACCAAATCATCTGGCCGCAACTCTTAACATGCGGCATATTGGAATCTGACAACAAGCATAAGAAGCATGAAATGGGAGGGAATGCCAGATTTTAGGCAAAACATGCCACACATGGTTTCACACAAGCAGGTGTAGAGCTGTAAAGTGTGATACAATATCACACTGAGGCAGCCTTGCACCTCAGAAAACAACTCATTTATTTGGCAAACCTGTTACTGCAAAGCTTCAGTGGTTGCATATATTAGTTTATGACTGCTGCAAAGCATTGCCTCTTAAACACGTGTCCAAAATATCAGAGTCAAATGGTCATCTACTGAGTTCAAAATTTTACAAAACACAGCAATAAGCTTGGTTTTCCAAGTCTTTACTGATAATTAGGCATGGCTTATAATGTCTTTTTTAAAGCATGGCACTGCACTTCCCATCATACTTTGTGTCAGCAGTTGCCAAAAGCAAGGATAGGGAGCACTCCATTGGGCCACAAGATGAATTTGAGGGTTGTAAGACTATTTACAGAATAGTAAAGAAAAATAAATCATGTCTGGGGTAGAAAATGTATCCTTTTTTTGGAGGGTAAATTACTGGGTAGTTTTACCTTCTCAGGCCACCCAAAATATTGCCCATAACTCATTGACATGTGCAGAGTGTCAAGGGGGTTGCATTCCTTCATTTTAAAAGGTCATGTGGTGAAAAGGTTGGAAACCACTATTTTAGGTTATGTAAACAGGAAATGCAATGTTACCATGGAGGTCAGTGAATGAGTTAGGGATGTTTTGGCTAATCAGTGTCACAAAAAGTCACAGCATTAGCTGTCAGTAACAAAGCAATAGTACTTTGTTATGGTTTAAGAATATTTTGTGTGTATCTGTACTTTGAGTTTTTATATTATTGTTAATTTTCACTTTCACTCCACTACATTTCCTAAATTAAATGTATACTTTTACTCCACTACATTTCGCTGAAGCATTTTAGTTACTACAAAATAGGGAAGGGAGGGAGGGAGAGAGGAAGGTAAGAGGGGACAGGTGGATATATGAAGGTATGGGAGGGGAGGAATAACTGGATTTTGTTCTTTAAATCCTTCAAGTTGTAAAATGACATTGTTTTCCTTCAAGTGTAATGTAGGCTCCATTTTAAAGGTGATGTGTTACAAAGAAATTTGCTTCATTATTCTCAAAACTCTGACTGCTTGCCTTTTTTTTATAACCAGCATTTACTTTTGAGTTTATTTGATATCATTCAATAACTATTGATACTTAAGTACAGTAAATATCTGATACTTTATTTTACTTTAGTTTTACTTTAGTATTAGTAATAGTAATTAGTATTACTATTACTAGTATTTTAATATGTGACTTTAACTAAATGTGTACTTGTGTGGCTTTCAGGAACTTTATCCACTACATACTTATCCACTTAAAGTTAATAAAGAGAACCTTATAACGTTAACATGATTTTCAGTTGCACTGTTTGTATAATGTACTTGTACTCCATTTTAATGTTGGACAAAAATATCTGCTATCAGCAATTGGCTAAGTACATCACCTATTTTTATATATGGGCAATATCTGTCATTTTATTGGTAAAGTAATGTTAGACTCCCCAGAATGAGTGAGAGCGCTGCTCAACTGTTAGAAAGAGACAACGGGGAAAAACAGCATGTAAAGCCAGCGTATTTTCACATCTTATACAATAAATTGAAGGTTTATTTTGACCAAGTCAAAGTCGGTGATTGTTGGAGAATTAAGACGATTTTGATTCATTTCATTTTGTTTTTGTCATGTTTAAATAAAGTGTGTTTTACAATGTGTTAACAAGGTAACTGCTGAATTTGCTTGAATTCATGTAGCGGCAATCGCCAGTTGTTGGTCTGATGGTGGCTGGTTGGAAAATTTTAACATGCCACCCGATCCTTCTCCATTTTACTCATTTATGAAATGGAAAATGTGTCAAATGGGCGCTAGGGGTCAAATCCAGACCTCCAAGTTGAAGGGTGGCCCCCATGATCTTCACTGTGACCCCAATGCAAAATACCCACCATTGTATTATGCACATTGCTAACATGCAGCTGAGAAACATCTGCAGTGGGCCTATAAAAATGGCATGCCATTTTGTTTGATGGCGCTGCTCGCTGTGGAATGACATCGCTCACTCTGCCTCTCCAGTTTCAACCCTTTCCTCAGTCCATCTCGTGGCAGAGAAAGGAGAGCATTATCACAGTGAAAAAGGATCTCCTTCTAACCCCAACCTCCTCCCCTCCTCCTCCTGCCAGCAAATGAGGGGCAGTGATCACGGATGCAGTGTGTGTGTGCGTTAATATGTGTGTGGAGAGTGGGAGGCAAGAGGGAGTGCACCACTGGGGAATGTGCACCTGCAATTTTTCTCATTTGACACAGTTGGTCTTTTGTAGGGTCTCAGGCACAGGGGGATGTCTGTGAAAGTTATGGCCCCTGCTCTTCACCCCCCCCCAACTCAAAAAACGACATTTCACTATGATATCTCCATCTCAGTTTGGAATAGCCTATGTCAAGAAAAGTGGGTGTGGGGCATATTCAACAGATGACCAGATATTTCCGCTGAACAGAGGCAGTACATGCACACATACAGTATCTTACCACTTCAAAGCTATCAGATGTAAACAATGCGTCAAACAAGCTGCAGATCCAGAAGAAGGAAAAAAAGACAGCAGCAGATAAATGAAAAAAGAAAAAAAATGGTTATAAGGAGCATTAATCAAGGTCATATTGAACATAGTTATCATTTTTAATTGGCTTCTGTATTCTTTACACAAGATGTCAATGGAACATTACAGATTAATTTTAAGGAACAATAACAAGGGATATCTGGCATAAGATATAAGCGTAGATACTACTTCTCGAACTATGGAACCAAATAGAACCAGAACTATACATTAAATGTGATATACAAAAAATGCCTCAAGAGGGAGATGTTTATGTGTTTTTGTGATCCTGTTGTTGCTAAGGGGGAATTTCATTTTGTGTTTCACAGCCCTGAGAACAGTGATCGGAGGGTCTGCTATAGGACTTCCCAGAAAGCCCCAAGAATCGTGATTTGTTTTGGTTTTCCAAAAGCAGATGTCATATGTAAAGTCATTCTTATGCCATTAATCGATGTGACTATTTATTAAGGGGGAAAAATCCAATTTCTAAGATTCCACCTCATTAATTGTGACTATTTTATAGTTTTTTTAATTCCTCTATGACAGTAAACTTACTATTTGGGGGTTTGGGACAAAACAAGACATTCATCTTAGGTTTTGGGAAACACTTATTGTCATTCTTAACCATTTTCTGATATTTTAAAGACCAAATGACAAACCAATTAATGAGAAAATGATCAACACATTAATGGACAGAGAATATAATCCGTAGCTACAGCCCTACTTTCTACTATCTAAATTCTGAAGTATGTCAACAGTTTGAAAAAAGCCCAAAGGCAAAACAACCATGAGAGGTCACAGGATCAACCGTAAGGTGAGCCAAATTTATTTAGAAGATTAAAAAAAATGCAAAAATTATGTGCAAAATTATGATCCAAACTGTCTGTTGTAAACATCCACCGCTACAGACTTCTCAGTTAAAACTTTGAGCTTCCGTTCATAGATATTGTGACTGCTCATGTTCTCTTGCCAGTCCGACTGGTTGTCATTATCTCAACGATTACTTTAGTGAGTTCAGTGTCATCATAACTGATATAAATGATAGCAAAAATACAACCCAAATCATAATAAAGCAGACTTATCCTTTCAGCAAAAGGTCAAGGGAGTGTACTTTAGGGAATATGTTAAGTCATGGTATCAGTGATCCATGGCCTAAACTGACGACTCCTCCCATGTCTGATAGCTGTGGTGCGACACTGAGGCCTCGCAGTGACCCCCAGAGTCTTGATACAGTCCATCTGCAGAGGATGTGATGGGGGCCAGTAGGGAAGATTTGTGTTCTACAGTGTGGGAGGGCTTGAGAGAAGATAAAGGGAGAGAGTGTGTGCGTAGATCTGTGTGTGCTGTGTGTGCAGTACATAAAATACATAAACCGCAGTGTATTTTCCATCCTGTATAAAGTGCCAGAACTGTAAACTACTTGACCTGGGCATCCTTCCAAACAAGGAGCTACCTTTACTCCCGCATATCCATTCCCCTCTCTCCTTCCTTTTATTTTAATGAGAGCACAATTAGTAAGGAAATGGAACGGCTTCCCAAAGGACTCTGGTTCGTCCACAATGGAAGCCTTCTTTTGTCAATGGCTGTATTGAATTCCCCTACAAGGCCACTGGGCCATATTGAAGGCCATCTCCAGTATCGCCCCACCCCCCTCGACACCACCAAATCCACAACCTCTCTATTGCTCACTCCCTCTCTCTCTTATCCTCAAGGTCTCATGGGCTAATCTGTGCCACAGTATCATTTGATCCCACTCTTTTGCTCCAAATGCACACTTCACAATGCTTCATATTGATTTGCTGAGACAAAATCGCCAGTTACTGTGCATGCTTGGTTTATTCAATGACAAAGCTGAGGGAAGAAAGAGCAGGGTCACACACCATCTTGCCCATAATTGGTTCTTGCTGTGGTGAACTTTAGTTTGAGGCAAATGGCATTAGATCTTAGGTTTTCTTTGTTTGTGTACGGCTACATTAAAATTCACCCTGATAGCTCTACTGCTGCATAAGAAAGAGAGATCAAAAGGAACAATAACTAATTAATCCTTTACCCCTTTTACTTTTCAATTATTCCCTTTGTTGGTCAAACAAAGGAGGTATCGCTTCGTCCGTCCTCTGAGTCGTATTAAGGAAGGCACCTGTATTTCCCTCTGCAGTTCTCCAATGCCCCCAACAGTGACAATGCCTCATGCATTGAACAATACAAGACTATAATCAGGATTTACTGCCAGTGTGCAAAGGAAAGAAGAGAACCAGTTGTCTAAGGTGCTCGCATTGTACTGTTAAATAGATTTTTTTAAAACACTATGGTGTTCATTTGCAAGTCTGTTCTCTGGGTTTGGTGACAGGGTGCCATAATGCTGACTTTGTCATTAACAGAGAGTGCCACTGTATGATGGCCAACAAGGGCAAACAGGCTACAAAGACCCAAAAACATTTCTATTGGGAGAAATGTGTTGCAGCTTCAGACACAAAGCCAGTTCAAAAGCACATACAAAAACACAAAACAAATACAGCAATGGGAACGTGCTGCAAATTGAAAAACTTGCTGCAGAAAGCCAAAACTTTTACATGAACAATAAACATGCTGCAAATACAGAAACACTGGAAAAAGAAAGAAAAAAAGCAGACCCAGAATACATATGCAAAACAGAAAAATGCTGCAGCCTACATCTAGTCAGCACAATGGATATTCTCCAGGCCTCTAGGGGAAATGCTAAGAGGCTAAATAGATCTGTTGCTCTTTTAAAGTAATGTAAAAGACTAAGGCCAAATGTTAAAAAAAAAAAAAAAGAACACTCCCTTGTCTGGTTTCCTTCTCTTGGGTCGAAACAATCAAGCTGTTTCACCAATCGCTCTCCCAAGATGCTCGTAAGACTTCCGTTGTGTGAACTGGATATGCAGCATTTCTCTGTTTGTTTTTGAGTTTTGTGCGTTTTTGACAAGCGCCAACCTCTGAGGCTAAAAAATGAAGCCAGTGTCAGAAAGTGCCAAAAACGACAGTTTTGGTCATAGAATACCACTTAATGCTGACTCTACAAACCAATGGGTGACGTGGCAGGAGCTATATCATTTTTTTCTAGTCTTTGGTTTTTGACTTTACAACATTTCTGTATTTGCAGCTTTTTCTTTCAGTCTGTTTTGATTTTTTATAGGTTATGTATTTTTGAATTGACATTGTGTCTGCAGCTGCAACAGGTTTCTCCTGATGTAAGTGTTTTGGAAAGCTGTAGCACGTTTGCCCCTGTCGACCAGCATACCAGCGCACATTATCTGGGACAACTGGAAAAGCCCTTCCCTGCATGCTGTTGTGTGGTCATTAGACAACATGTTACATAAGACGAAGTAGGCAGCTTCCCTTGAAATCAGATCTGCATGTCTCAGTGTCACCGAACAATGCCAAAAACACTACAACTTGATCAACAGTCTAATGTGAAAGAGAGACAAACACAGATAAAGCTAGCTGGCTAGATTTCTATCTAGAAATATCTAGATAGAAGGGGTGCAAAGATGAACCGATTCTAAAAAAAACATTACAAGAGTCAGAGTTTCAGCTAAATCAATACACAACCACAGCTCTGACTCATAGTCTGTGTGACATTTAGAAAAAATGTTAATAAGGCCATCTTCCCAAGTAACTTTCCTCTCCCTCTGCACTCCTACAGAATGGCTCTAGCATGTATGTGTATGACAGTATGTATGACTCGCCCATTTCCTGCTAGCTCGCTGCATTCCCCGAGCTTTCAACACAATGTGCAATGCTGTCTTACGCACAGAATTAACAGTGTTTACAATGTGCAATTGTAACTTAAAAGAATAGTTCGACATTCACTTTGTGAGGGAGAGATATATTAGAGGATCAATACCACTCATCTGCCTGTTAAATAAAAATCTGCTGCCAGTGGCTGGTTAGTTTAGTTCGACACAAATACTGAAAACAACTACTCCTAATTTTCTGGGGGTTTCTGATTCCCATTATTTGAAACGAAAATAAGGAAATCATTTCTTTATTTACTTATAAAGAATTTTTTTTTTTTTTTTTTACTTATTACTTTTTTATATATTTTACTTTTTATTTTCAAATAAATTTGTGACAGAGCTTTATTAACTTGTTTTTTTATTATTGATTTCATTTTATCTTTTATTATATTTTTATTCTAGCTTTTATTTTATTTGTATTTATTCAATTTTGTTACATAATTATTTTAATATAAAAAAACAATGACATAAAATTCTAATGGCCATTGAATAAAATATTATTAAATGCACTTTAGATTGCAGGATATCACACTGTCACAAATTTATTTGAAATCTTGGGTTGTGTATCCAGATACATGTTGAGTTTTCTACAGCTAAACGTCCTTAATAGATAGATTCGCCCACCACACACACAAACACAAAAAATCTTGATATAAATGCATGTTATTAGCAACATGTGGCTTAAAAAGGGGAGATTGTTATCTGTACAATTAGCAAATATGCATATAATATGGCCTCGAGGCATGCAGTGTAATCATGTGCCACTGCAGCAACAACTCATCATGTGGGTGGGTGGGTGCGACAGCCTCAACATGCTTCACTCACACACTGTCGTACCCCCACCCATGATTGTGAAAGCCTTATGGTGTAAACAGAGCTTGTGTGTGTGTGTGGGGGGGGGGTAATCCTACAAAGCTGCTACATTTGCATATATAGCACCACAGTGTCTAACATTGCAACATGTAATCATGTGACCGGTCTTTCACAGCATTGAATGTGTCATCAGAATGCAAATATGTTACAAATGCAAACATATATGTTGGATTTCTTTACAGGCGAGGGATGAGAAGCATATGCTGCTGGTATAGATTTCACAGCAGGAAGGAAAAAAGTAATTAATTTCATAAATTGAGTAAAGCATAGGTCGCTGCATTGTCTCTCTGTGTGGTTTCTATTTGCCCTTCCTGCTCCTCACATTCCGCCCACACCCCAAATTACTGCCTGACCCCTGCTGTTATGCAGTGTGGGAAACACTGTGGTATTGCACGCCCACCAATTTTGCCCTGTGAGCCGGTCTGCGGGGTTACTTAGCAATTCTCTGTCCTCTCTGCCAGACACCACAAACACATACACGTGCACACGCACATTATGCAGCCTAATGTAAACTAACATCCACTGCCACTTGACCTTGCTGTCAATATCTGTACTCATTAAACACCATTCAGCCAGCTGCAAGTCCACTTTAAATGGCATCATTCAGCGCTTACCAAATTATGCCCGTGCAACCGGGCTGAATGAATGGGGAGTCTAATTCATTTATTTGGAAGATATACATAGGTCCCAGAACGGACACCTATAAAACATGCTGTGGTATTTAACCCCAACCTGCCATTCTTAATGTCGCTGTCATTCATTCCTCTTGGGTTGCAAGTTCTGACAGCAATTTGGCAATGTCAAGCAGTCACTACTTGTGCCATGGGCAGCAAAGGCCATTCTTTTATTCCCCATATCAAGCAGGTATTGATTTTTCACTCATTATAGAAGAGCATAAAAAGAGAAGGGGATTTCTGTGCACCATGCCAAATGCCACACAAAATGTTACCACGGAGTGAAAACTGAAGCTGAATACAAAAAAAAGTGGATTTTAAACCAAGTATATTTACTTTAAATTCAAATTAAACAATTCTATTCATATAAGGCCACATGTTCCGACAAAGCGAGGCCGACTAAAACTGCTATACAAAAAGAAAAAAAAAATTCAGAGAGAAGCTATGAAATAAGCTGGCATCCAAATGACAGCTGAGGAGGCCGGCCTTAGGGTAGGTATAAAACGAAGTAATTTTTTTTATAAATGCAACACTATTATCTATTTTCAGGAAGCCTTGTGTGGCTTATGGGAAAAAGCATAATCCATTTTCAGGAAAAAAGAGTTGCAAATAAAAAATCTGTTAAAGCATTAAAACCCAAGGCATTTTTAAGAATCTCATCAAAACCATTTTCAAAGCAATCAAACTTTTATGTTAAAGTCAAGGATGAAAATTATTTAAACTGTACATTTTGCCAGCAATAAATTGTTGCATTGTTAGACTGAAAGATATGGATCTCAGTCAGAAACTGTCCTGCAGTGCTCCGAAGTTTAAATCGCTATTGCCTACTCACGCCTGTACTTTAGGCTAAATTGAATTAACTTTATTATCAAGCACAGTGCTGTATTTTCATGCCAGCACAGATCAAGTGCAGTGACCGTGCATCGGGGACGCACTAATGTCAGCCGACACAAGTGGATGGTTTTCAGCCTGCGTCTGTTTAATACTTTTGTGGCCTTGCCTTGACATTTATTGCCCCAGTATGTGCAGTACATTCCACATTCCAAGCTCCAGTTTGAGGGACGCATTTTTAAAGCTTTACCCACTGTGAATGAGGTGTACTATGTTGCACAACTAGCACTGGCTTCTAACGAGGTAGACACAAAGAGTCTGGAAGTGAGACTTTTAACGATAATAGCAGCGTGGCCATAGGGAATCGCAATGTCAGTCCACATGTCAGTCCGCCAATTTGGTCCAGACTGAAATATCTCAATGACTGTTGGATAGATTGGCATTTGTACAGACATTCATGGGCCCAAGAGGGTGAATCCTAATGATTTTGGTGAACTCCAGGCTTTTCCCCTAGCTTCTTCATAAGCTTTTATTTCTGAGTGAAGTATTTTGACAACTATGGAATGAATTACCATAAAATTCAGTTCTGACATTCATGTTCTCCTCAGTACACTGGAACTCTAGTGTGGTTGTAGACTTGTTACTTGTTGGTTTAGGCTTAAAGTTAAAAATCTACAATTATACATTTGGTTTATGAACAATAAGAGGCAAATTCACCATAGGACTGCACATTTTTTACGGCTGCTAAAACAGCACAAATAAGACTAAGCTTTCCCCTTTCAATGCAAATGAGCCTCATTGTAAAATAGTCCGATTCACAAAGATCAGCACTGATAGCCACACGTATTTGAAGTGCAATTATTTGCATCTTTAGAGAGATGTTAACTTATGTGCAATTATAGCAGTGGTGTAATGTAACAAAGTAAAATCCTCTGTAACAGTGCTATAGTATTTTTGGGAGTACCTGCAGCTGAGTTTTTATATTTTTGTCAACTTTTACTTTTACTCCACTACATTTCCTAAATAAAATGAGATGAATGAAGGAATGGAAGGAAGGGAAAAACTGAATTTTGTTCAGTTTGTTCTGCAAAAAAAGCGCAAATTGCAGTGTGCTGCAAAACTTTATGGGCACATTGCCGCTGTAATATCATTAAGGTGATATCTTTTGTGAATCTGAACCCGAGACGGGGCAGATAACGGTTACAAGTGATCCATGTTGCTATCAGTGGCCACAATCCATTATTTGCAAATTCACCCATCACTGGGGTTTTTGCTTGTTTTTGCATTTTGTCTGACATGATTTATGGCCACTGTCACACAGATACAATAGGTTCTGTACATTCTGACATATGTTCTGTATAAAATAATTCAGCAATTCATTTAATTTGTATTGTATATGCTATTTTAATGCAAAATGTATTAGAAAAGTATGTGGAACACACAAAGCCATGCTAAATATCTTATCTTGTTACAAGAGGCCATAACAATGTCAAACAAAAGACAAATGGTGTATAATAGGGATGGGCATATCAATGTTTCGACCGACCTAAAAGAACTGAATACTGACTTACACCTGACAACTTGTGCCTGACCTGAAACACTGTAATTTGGTTTGTAATGTGATTGTGCTTAAAATCTGAGCTCATTCTCACATCTGCCTAATTTGGAATGAAGTGTCTGGACTGGTGCACATTGCATAGCAGTGCACAAAGTATTTTTGCCAATTTTCTCTGCTCACTTCTGTAACTTCCGTAGTCTTTCACCACCCACTCATATGACACCTGAAAATACATAAGGCCTGTTTTCTTTTTATTGCAAATTCGGCTGCAAGTCATACAGTCATTAAACCCTTTTTTATCTGTTTACTTTCACCACAGTGAAAGAATGTAACTGTAATCTTCCTCTGACTTCACCTTGATAAAAAACAGACACTGTTGAAAGTTATTTTAATCTGATGTCACATTCAAATGCATATATAATTTACCCACTGCGCCGAGGCACTGTATCTGTACATTATGCCGCCGCAAATGAATGATTGACATCCACCCACTCCAAAACCCACTTATTTTCAATGCTTGAAGAGGCATCTCAGTTGCAACAAAACAGTACATGCCTCAGTGGGCTCTACAAAGAACTTTCTCCTGCTTTGAAATAGGAGCTCAAATAAATCATTTGTTTAATTAATTAAGCAAATTAGGCAAATCCAGGGATGCCTTGGCGGATGGAGTCGCTGCCCTGGCACAAGGAGATTAATTAAGTGGATCCCTACGGGAACAGTGAGACTGACATAGTGGTTTAATGCCCTTGCGTGGCTAGATGCAGCTATCCTTAGCTTATCGGTGCACCTCAATGAGAGCAACAGAGGGTGTTTGTAAGCAGGGGTGTGGCACCGAATTCTGGGGCCTATGCACAAGCAGTGTCTGTGGGCCCCCTGCCTTTCTTTTTTGATACATGTCTCTGTTATGCACTGACTTTTTTTTTTGTAAAGTCAGCTTGATTTTTCTTTTCCCTTTCTTTATTTATTTTCTTTTTGGGAACCAAAGATACTTGATAACAGAAGATACCCCATTACAAGCTTTGCTTATCGTATAAAATTGTCTACACTACTGGTCTCCTGAGTGGGGATGGTCTGTTCTCCCTCTTGTTATGAATATCGTGTGGATGGACGAAAGCAAACTCAAAACAAAACAACACCCTATACAATAAAATTGTTTGCCCCTTAATTTGCCGCTTGTTTTTATCTGCTAGCTTAATATGTGATATCAACTCTGTACAAGATCATAACAGTCACTCCAAAATCAGTGAAATAATAATAGTATTATTAAGCAAAGAAGCACAAGCTTTTATTCGGTTTTAACTTCTGATTCATGGTTTCAAGTAGAAATCGATTTAAATTTCAGTTTATGGGAAGCACTACAGTGAAACCGGACCATCAGTTTAGCACCCCAGAGAGAGTAGATTCTGTGTTGCCAATCCCAGAAATTTGCCAGATGTCTGACACAGAGACATGGCTTAAGTAAAGTCATGTTTTTCCTGATTTGTCTCTCTGAAAAAATGCCATTTTAGTGTCAGAATGTTCCTCAAGATATGTGGCTTGTGAAAACTGGTTCCAATATTTACTTTGGTGATTACAGGGAAAAAGAATTCTGTAATCTGTACTCATGTTCACATTTCCCATTGGAATGAACAGACTCCGGACTGGCGCTAGTCTCCTAAAGAGGCGGGGCAGTGGCAAAACCCACTTGACACAGATACAGGAATTTAATCTCATGTGCCACCTTAGTTTATCAATGGTCTCTGTTGGAACCACGATTTCCCTTTTTTGCGTAACAGTGTATGTTGGTGCTCCAGCAGGATAAGCAGTGACTCACTCGGCTCTGGCTGCATTTAGAGACAAATCATTGAGCGGACTAAACCACTTTGCACCGTAAAGGGGTCAGAAGGGCCTCAGAGAGCTTCCAGTATTATTTTATACAAATCAGTATCAGTCTTTTATCTGATTCATTCAGTCATTTTTAATGTAGTTAGGGCACCTCTTAATTAGACTAAAAGATGCAAACAAAACCCCCACCAGTCTTTTTCAAGGCTCCCCCTTCCACTGGGACCCTAATCAGTCCTACCTCCTCCGCCCACTTTTGCGCTCCTGTTTGTAAGGTGCATGTTGGCTTGGATTCAACTTTCTGTAAGCTCTGCAAGAGAGTAGGGGGCTATATGAATGAAAGAAAGGGTGAGACGAAATCAAGATAGATGTTTTATGTTCTGGCTATATTTGCTGTTTTTGCAGAAAAGCCACTTACCTGACATTGTTCTAAAGCAGCAAAAATCTACAAACACACATATGCTAAACAGATGCGTCAAGCACACATCTGCCTCACTGTCTCATCCATCCCTCATTACGCACCTATCCCCCTCCCCAGCAGGATGATATCTGCTTCCAGGCTTGATGTATGCACTAGTGTCTGACCATGAAAAATATGTGTCAGACTTCACGCTTTCGTCTCTCGGATTGGTCCACGAGCCCTTCATCCATTATAGCCGCTATGTCTCCGATTCCATGGGGTGGTATTAAGTGGAATGAATTCCAAATCCTTCCTGGAGCATTTTACATGCACAGAAACGCATGATTAATGTGCTGTTCAGGCGTGGCCAGAGTGTTTGGGACATTGCTTTTTCATTGTTATTCACTGTTACCAAAACAATGACAAGGGTGCATTTTACTTATTTTTCAAGCCAGTGACAGCATCTGTGATAGAACTTTTTTTTATTAATCTTGCAAGACTTTGTAGCTATACACCCCCCCCACACACACACATGGATCACATAGACACACAACTCCACCCACACAGCCACAAATCCCCACCACTCCTTAAGCTACGTTCTATCATTGACTTTATTTTATCACGCTTGTCCAGAAATATTCCTCATTTTCCTCAGACGAGTGTAAAGTGTCAGACAGCTGGATGCATGCTGACATACAAATAAAGACAAGAAAGGGCAGAATGCTGTGTGGCTTCAACTGCAGACTGCAAAGCTAAGACAACACATACAAGTGTGTGCATTTTCTGCACACATGCTGCTATTATTATACGTGAAACTTGACATGTGTGTCAAAAAAAAATCAGCGCACATGTGCATGCATCTGCCTGTCTGTATATAGACAAAAGAGACTGTAGATTCCAAAGTAGGCCAGTATCCCCTGGAGTACACATTTCCAACACTCTCAGGGAGAAACATGCACAATGACATCGTGGTGAATATTCCCACTAAAGCTTCCCCAGCTGCAGAACAATTCACTGGCAACATCTGGCCGTCTCTGCTTATAGCATCAGGGTTGGGTTGGCTGTTAAATGATTCTTTTTTTTGTTGTTGTAAATCTGCCAAATTATTTGCGAAGGATGTCAACCACTTAATCAGTTGTTCAAACAAGCCCAAAAAGCTCAAATGTGACTCCTTAAGGGCATTAGTTACAGCACCGAAAACCATAGCTAAGAGATGGTTTCTAGATGGCCATCTATTTCTGTAGGATCAATGGGTGATTGATTGCTGTGGTATGAACAAAAAAGAATGATTGATTTAAAGGACTATGCAGGTGTTTTTGCATTTTTCAGCCCATTTATAACAAATCATGCATGCATTGCTGCTGACCATTTTTCCAAATGCTTTAACAGCTTTAAGATTGATGAATGCCTTTTCCTACACTTTCATACCACACTGACATAAACTAAAAGCAATGGCAGCCTGGAAGGTAGGAAAATGCCCTCACCAATCCAGAAAACCACATTAGGCTTGGAAAAAGTAACACTGCACTAATGTGGAGTATATTAGAGTCGTGGTAAATGGGCTAAAACGTGCAAAAACACAACTTATTTCCTTTAAATAAACTGGCTGTCACAGAGTGTCTACGGTGGACACGTTTCAGCAACATTTCTCAGACGTCCGTCTTCTTTAAGCTGCTTCACATCCATCCCCTGTGACACTTTCTAATTGGCCGAGGCTGGCTGTCCTACAGTTAGTGTTCATGCAGCCAATGGGGCATCGATATACATCTCTTTAATCCAAAGACAAGCTCTAATGCTTTTTCCTTGTCATGGTGTTTGTGCAGAATAGATGTCTAGTGAGAAAACATTGTGCACATCTTAAAAAATGCACCAAAAGTGCAGCTAAAATGCGGCAGACAGAAAGAAGATTCACACTGATACTATGAGAGATGCTTATCCCTTGTGTGATTGACATATCTGCTGTAGAGGGCACAATGCCATTCAAATGCAAGGTCAAGAGGTTAAAACAATTAAGAGCAATAACACCGCAAACAGTCAATGAACGCAGCACGCAAGAGCGATGGCTAATAATCCTGAAAGAAATAATTAAAAAACTGACACATATTTTGAAAATACAAGAAGCCCTATTAGAAAAAAAATGGAGGAGAGGGACATTTTAACACTTAAAATGGTACAAATAAATCCACCAACAGATGTTTTTTGCCATTATTAAACATTTGTAAGAACTCATTATGCTGTGAAGTTTGTCCACTATCAAAAAGTGGAACCTAGAAAGCTTGGCTTGCTCGATTCCACAGGGAAAGTAGAGGCTTTTGCTGATTCCCACTAGACATTACCTTTCATTCATATCATTTCAATAGCTGCTGAGTCATCTGCAGCTCTCACAGACATAGAACTGCATCCATCCAACATTATTGAAAGGAAGGGGTCTAGCTAGTGTTAGCGCTCTCTCATTCATGGGTCTGATTGTAGAGGTGCAAATGGCCAACAATGACTGTCAAAACTTGACAAAATGGGAAGCCTTGTGACCTCAGCATGTACATATGCTACACCATGATTTCAAACACAACATAGGCCACATCCACACTGACACTTAATTTTTTAAATGTTTCAAAGCGCAAATGATCTCCATAAACACAACAGTTTCAGGACCGTTTAGTCCATCCGAAAATGCCTAAAAACACATATTACTTGACAATTCATGTACTCTGGGCATGCATGTGTCGATGCAAATAGTAATCAGATTGTCTACCCTGTAGCTGGTCGCTTAGTAACAGACAAAACTATGGAGATGGAGAAAAGTAAGAACAGAGATTTCTTTGCTGGGATCGATAAAGAGGTGAAACTGTTATTGAAAGTCACATTTGTGTAAGGCGTTTAAGGCAGCAGACAAAAGATAGGGAGTTGTTCCAAATCAAGACAATGACATATTAGCGCATACTAGGAGAATTAAGCATTGCCAGAGGAAACC
This sequence comes from Plectropomus leopardus, assembly GCF_008729295.1. NCBI lineage: Eukaryota > Metazoa > Chordata > Actinopteri > Perciformes > Serranidae > Plectropomus > Plectropomus leopardus. Next base: position 11,172,168 of record NC_056485.1, on the reverse strand, counting down.
ATGGAAATGGGAGAGGAGAGCCCACACAAGAAGGATGAAAACAGAACATGGATGTCTGCATCACTGTTTTCAAAAGTCTCTCCGTTTTTGCCCATCCAGACTAAAACACAACCCTGGAACACAGTCAGCATTATCTTCAAAGGTCTCAGTTTTAGAGGTTTTGTAGTCGTGCAGATGCTAGGCATACAGCAATAGTAATGCTGTTTTAACTCTTTGAAATCTGGGCAGATTGGTTTGATTTCTTTGAAAAGCTTGGGAAGAAGGCAACAGCGACTAAAGAAGAAATTACCTAAAAATGAGCATGAGTTTAAAAAAATTACAAAAAAGTAAAAAAATTGTTCAAAAAGTTGCCTGAAAATGTGCTTAAAACTTACAAATTATGTAAAACAGCTAAAAACGTTAATTGCTTTTGTACCCACATCATGAGTCTGAACGATAAATTCATACTCCCGGAGAACACTAATGCAGAGGGTGCTATCACTGCAGAAAAGTGTTTCTTTCTGATAGTTAAAAAATGATCACATAGGTACACAAGTTAAAACACCAGGATATACAGTTAATACAGTTATCAGAACATTAATATTTCAATTGAGTTTGATTTTAAAACAGCAACCTATAGTCCTAATGATCGTTCTTAGTGGCTCTTTGACAGCCTTGCACTAAATCAGCTGCTTCATAATGTCCCAACCTCTGGTCAACAGAGCTTGCTAAAGAGAGATGCATGACACATTGCTGTCCCCTGACCTCTTTCTATTGAGCATTAAGGCAAAACTAACGATGCCGGAAAGCATGCTTTCATTAGCGCTGGATGATGAACCCAGTTGCCTCCACCCTGCATAGATATTGCAGCACAAAAACAATTCAATTAGCTTCAAATCTCTCATTAATGGTTTTAGCCATATCAAATTAACACTGTTATGGGCTATTGCCCCACTCCCAACACTCCCTACATCTAAACCCTGGTTGATTGTGACCACGCGCCTCATCCGCGACACACACACTTCCACACACACCCACAAACCACCCGACCACCACTGCTGATTTCTTTTAATCTGAATTTAAATTACTTAATTTAGTTTGCCTCTGAAACAATTCACAGAAGGCCAACGGGAGACGCTGCAAAACTACGGCGGTTTCCATTTACCGGGAAGCGGCAAAAGAGAGTCCTCGCAACTTAATCTTAAGATCTTAATGCGTGAAATGATAAAAGAAGTCGTTTTTTTAGCTCCTTTTGCAATTCTTGCTATACTAAACATGCACCACAAAGCAAAGCGGCGCTAATGATTCTTTGAAAGTAATTTCAGTTCATTTTCTATTGCCAGGAGAGCAAGAGACTAAGTAAGGAGAAAGAGGGACAGATCTAAAAATAGATAGAAAATCAGAGAAAGGAAAAGACAACAGAGTGAAAATAAGAAAAGTGTCGAAAAGAAGTTTTGGGGAGTTTAAGGAGGGGGGAAAAAACGCTAATTAGTGAGACGCACTACTCAGAAAACAAGACAGACAAAGTCAGAGGCTTTAATCGCAGTTGGCTGACTAAATCTGGCACTTGAAAAGCAGAAGGATGGAATTCTGATACGGCTTCAAAACATGCCAGTCACAAAATGCAAAAGGTATGTTTTTATGCTTCTGCTCCACGTCGACACAAACACACGCAAGCTCTAATGAGCCAAACTCACCCAGAGCGGCTGGTGCGAAGAGGCTGGCGAGGACTAGCAGGCGTGCGGTCCACATGGCCTCCTCCTCTTACCGCCCGCTGCCGAAGGTCCCAGTTGAGTTCAGTCTTTTGCTGGCAAATGCCCGAATCGGGTGCTTCCTTTATGGCGCGGCTCCCTCCACTGCGCCACTACTTCCCACAAGACCACGGGTCTTATTACTCTGGAGCCAGATGCCGTCCAAAATCTGTCATAAAGATAAAAAACATACATGTTAGATGAAGAGTTAAATCGATGATTTGTTTGTTCATTTACAGGAACGATGCGTCTTTTCAAGGAAGAAACACAACAGATGGATGCACCGTGGCTTTATCATCCTTGTGAGCGGTCCTTATGGCATCGTGGGTTTCAAGTTGTCATCACAGTGCAAGTTGCTCAATCTCCAGTCAGATGAAGTCATACCGGGTGTGATCAAGCAAAGGCAGTGCGAACCACAAAATGTATTTATGGTGTATTATGTTGTTTGCTCATCAATGTGTTAACTCCCCCACCTTAGCAGCAAATCACTCCCACAGAGAAATGAGGAGTGAGCGATGAAGCGCACGCTGCTTTGGGCTTTGGCGGTGCTTGGAGTATACGTCTTCGCATATGTGCTCCGGACCTTGTGTTTATTCTTACAAGGCCCGATGGTAATTGACATAAGAAACGCGGCAGTGTTTCCCCTTTCCTGTGGGCATGAGCCATAACTTCACAGCTTGAGTTGTTGCACCTGTGGATGTGTTTGCACGGCCTAAGAAACGACTACTGTGCACATACGCTTCGCTGCAAAATTATAAACAGCCAAAAAGATCCACTCTGAAGGGCTGAATGACACCGAGCTGCCCTTTGACTTCCTCTAAACTAATGAGCAGTGCTTGAAAAAGTATTCAGATCCTTTAATTAAGTAAAAGTATTAATAACACCCTGTGAAAATACTCAAATAAAGGTACTTTAAAAATTGTCACTCAAGTAAAAATAATAAAGTATAATGAGAAAAATGTACTTAAAGTATTAAAAGTTAAAGTACCCAATGCACACAAATCTTTAAAAAAAAAACACCCCAAAACCTCAAAATCATTAAAAAAAAAATACAAACAAAAAAATTTTTAAAAAAAAAAAGAAAATCGTCCAAAAAAACTCTAATCTTGAAAAACAAAACCCCCAAAAACTCATAAATAGACTTAAATGTTTATTGAAACAGTTGGCAATTAATTTTCTATGAATCAACTGATTGAATAAACAACTGATCCTTGCAGCTATACTGTAAACTGTTTGATTTGATTTATAACAAAACATGATATTTCATAAGCTCTTCTTTTGTTTTTTTAAGCAAAGATCTTCATTTGTAAAGTAACTAGTAACTACAGTAGAGCTGTCAGATAAATGTAGTGAAGTAAAAATTACAGAATTTCCCTCTAAAATGTAGTTGAGTAAAAGTATAAAGAAACATGAAAAGAAAACACTCAAGTAAAGTACAACTACTTCGAATTAAGTAAATGTACATTCCACAACTGCTCATGGGAGTGACATCACCAGTGAACTCCTGACACTGGATGATGTCATCGCTAAGGTATTTCTAGTTAACATAAAATGAATAAATCAAACGGGAATTTACATGGTGCTGGCTGGCGACCGCAGTGAGCCCAACACTTAGGATGAGTCGATATTCAAAAAATGCTGCGTGAAAACTTGCAACTCCCATAAGTATGTATTTAGAAAACACTGTTATATGAGGACAAAAAAATGTTTCATCTATATTCTGATGAGATACTCAGGATTATCCCCATCAAACCCATATCATGATATTAAGGTTAAGTCAGCTTTAATGATTAGGCAATCCAAACCCCTCTATTATCCACTACTATCAACCATGATCTGCTGCAGAAATATAATCTCTGCAAAATGATACAAGCCCAAGAGTGCACGAATGCTGCAATCATCTACACAAGCATTATCCTTTTCACATTAGGCATTCCATACTGCATTTAATATCGTGGGGAGTTAATTCCATTGTGGGACGCCAGGAAATCTGGTTACAAAAGGTCAAAGCGGGAGCAGGGCATCAAAGGACAAGGCACTGGGGAAGCTGACTGACATCAAAATCTCAAATTATACCAACACTACATTTTAAATACACCTCCATCCTTTTATCAGACTCCCCATCCCTGTGTGGAGTTATGCTTTCTGAGTCACAGTGACATTCCCCCCATCTCAAAATATAGCTCTTAATACCCATTTAAAAAGCCTAGATTAGAGCAATCAGAAATTTTTTGAGCAGACATTAATGGGTTTAAGAGAAGGGCCGCGAGCCTGTCACGAATCTCTGCATAAACAGACTATTTGGGCAATATTAAGAGGTTAAAAGTCGGTTTACTCATCAGCAAACTCTTGGCAGAAGGCCATGAGTGAACAAAACTAGAGCTTGAGCAACCCGCCCAAACCACATTTAGTGTGTTGTTGACTTCATTCCCTGTGTGTGTGTATATATATATATATATATGTGCGTGTGTGTGGTATGATGGCAGATATTTTAAGACATTACAAAGCTATGTGAAAGAGTGTTTTTGATCAAAGCATTATCCATGTAAGTAAACATCGGTTTTAATAAAACCCTGTGACAGCTGCAGCAGAGCAGAATTAAATATGACATCAAATCAGATGCTGTGACTCCCCTGACAAAAAAGCACATTATTGAAGGAATAATCACATTCAAATACTCTGTCATAGCAGCATATTGGACCCCAAGTTTATACTTTAGGACAATTTCTTTATTGGATAAAAAGACTAAAAAGGAGGTGCAACACCATGTTGAAAATATTTGACAGACAAGACTTTTTTTTTGTTTTTTTGAGACAGTACAAGAGATAACATATAGTACCACATAGTACAATACAATACGGAACCATTCTTTCCTAGATTTGCAAAAGTGTTTTCTGTGACAGTGCTGGGGCGGGGTCACTGAAAGGACTGCAGTACCTCCCTGAATCACAGCCTGCAGATACAGAATCAGTGCTATGTGTATGCATATTATGCGTGATACCATTGAAAAGACAGAGCACAACAAACAAGACAAACAAAACAATACTAGGGGTGCAACTACAAAAAAAATAAACTAAAATAAACTAAAAACAATTATTGTTGTCATTTTCATTGTACAATCTCTGATACATTAAGTATGGCTATTCGATTTATCGCTAACCTCTATATACATGTAATGTTATCCAGTAAATATGACTGTAACAATATATCAACACACAACAAAGTTATTCCAAAACTTTCAATGATTTTTACAAATCCCATGACTTTTCTAGGTTTTACATGACCATGAGGACCCTGGGCACTGAAAGGGTAATGTTCTGAGTATTTGGGTACATTTTTTGCTTCGAAACTCAGAACACTACAATTAAACAAAGCTCAAATGGTATAAAAGAAAAAAAAAAGAAAAAAGAAAATCTCCAGCAGCCTCAACAAGACAAAGTTTGGGAGTTACTTCTCTGGTTTCTGGCTTTGAGAGACTAACTCATGTTCACGAATATTGATTGGAGTTTCCTAGGCCATGGAAATAACATATTGGTATTCTTAATTTAGGTAGTGTTGCCCTTTAAAACTGCCAAGTAGACAGAGACGCGAAGGGGTATTAGATTGATTTCAAAGCTTGATGACATAACAGAGCAGGCAAGTTAATAACAAGTCCGTACCATTAGCAAAAAAAAAACCTCTTTTGTCTCTTGCAGCTCCAATACAAATAGGACATTTCTGATTGCACAACATTCAGTTCAGCTCGTGTAACTGGTGTAATTGTCGGAATTGTTGGAGCTTGTGAGACAATCTATCACTCACTTCCTCGGTATGATCGTTGGCATATGGATTTTTTTTTTTGCAGGTTTGCACCCAAAGTGTCAAAAAATACAAGCAGGGAGCAAGTAGCAGGAGATAGAGGCTGTTTTTATGGCTGAAGACAATGAGAATTTGTAACTCCCAGTGTATCACTGTGTGCATGCATCCGTGTGTGTGAGACTCAATGCGCCGTATCTCACAGCACAACCGATAAAGCAGCAACTACTTGCACAGGTGTTACTTAGAAATTATCACATAAAATGAAAAACACTTCACTATCACAGTCGTTAATTTGCTCTCAAAAAAAAAAACGTGTGGGCTTAGGTACAGGATCTGCTATCAACCGCCAAAAGAACACATCATAAAATACATATTCATGAGAAGGGCTTGGACCCAGTTCAATGCAAAAAGAGGAGAGAAGAAGAAGAGTAAAAAAAAAAAAAAAAAAAGACAGAGCAGCAGTCCAGCATTGCCAACTCGTCTTGTATTCCAGAAGGAGCCTTATGATACATTATGGTGCTGACGTTTCAAGGGTACTTACTCTGAGGGGGATTTAAGATAACTCCCTTAGATAAGTTGGCCAACATTTAGCGGGCCTAGCAGCGGCCGCAGCTTCTGTTCTCAGCCACATCAAGGAGACTCCTTCATTACTGTCTCGCTGTTTCCTGCAGAATGACTTTTTCTAATCAGTGATGCTGTTGTTTTTGTTATTTTAGTAACCGTGCGGGTGCCAAAAGGGCCCAGATTAAACCTGACAATTTTAATTAATTGACTTTTCCATCTAGTTAAAGCAAAACGGAGCCGGGTGATATAGTAACAGCAATAGTTGATGGGGGGAAAATATGTTGTCTTGCAGCAATCATGCGACTCGGAGAAAAAGACAAATGGGAGGCGAGGAGCGTTGAGGGAAATGGAACCCATTAGCTTGATTTAAGTTGGATCCTAAATTAAGGCTGCATTGAAGGGGCTTGGGAGTAATTGAGACTAGAAATGCTAAAGAAAATACACGGAATTTAAATGTAAATGTGTAAATACAAAATATACAATCATTATTCATGTGTGGTTATACTCCAAATGGAAAGAAAACACCTATCAGGAAATGTGTTCCTACAAGATTTCAGTGTTTGAAGCTACAAGAGAAGATGCTTAGCCTCGCTGATTTTCTACTAAACACCTCCTGCCATCTTAACATTGATAACACTCCTGTGCTCTCTGAATTGGGTGAGAGTCAAATGTGTTATGTTGTAATTAGGCATAATGTGCGACTGTGCTTTATCAATGGCACAACACCTGAAATAAACATTCCTCAAGAGGGCAAGCTGGAAATAAACTCTATACAAAAGAAAGGAAGAAAATAAATAATTTACAGGTATGCCTTGGCATTTGGTGCATTACCTGTCACCACTATACTGTAATTTCTCTCATGGAAAATTGTTTGGGGCCATTTCATATATTTTATATAAGGCTGGTCATCCTTCTTGCTGGAAATTGTCCCTGGCCTCCTTTTCTTTCTTACCCATACACCTGAGTGCAGGAGAGTTTGCCAGAAGTAAAGTATGCCAATTGTTTTACATGCTTTTTACATATGCTTTTCATATTTAAATACACGACTACCAGTTTACATATGAGTCACTGTGATTGCTGAGCAACAGCACTGAACTTTCCAAGAGAAAAAGCCAAATCCATTCTGAAAAGATATGAAGATCTTTTAAAAGAATGAATGGTCATTAAAAAAAAAACGAAACAAAACAAAAGTACTACTATTCTATTTTTGGCACTTACACTTTTTGACTGTTTTCAATGAAATGTCAACTGTAATGAGTGAATTTTCCATTTCCTGTGAGAGTGAACTACTATCTACAATATAATAGATTTCTGTGGAGTATTGTTGCTAGGGCTGGGGATATGTCACAATATATAGCAATAAAAATCAAATGTAAATGTCGCCAAGAAAATTAATATCTGCAAATTTAAGATATTCTAACACACTGGTTCAAAAAAAAATCCAGTGAATGCATTATTGTCATAAAAGGTCCTGCCTATAGATTTGTTATTTATCACAATACAACCATAAAGGTAGATAAACCAAAAACTGTGTGTACATAATCATATTGTCAACTGTACCTGTAGCTATTTAACATGCAAAGAGGCAGTACAAATGAGTTATTTCACAGTTTAACAGATTCACTCCAAAGCAGACTAATTATGACTTTAAGTCACTGAGGGGAGTAAAGAGAAAGAGATTATACCCTCACTCCTTTTTCATGATATGTTGGGCTGCAACTAATTGTTATTCTCATTTCATTTTAGAGGTATTCGTCAACTAATTAGAAAATTGGTAGTTTAAGTGTTTGGATACTGAACACTAATTATTGGTGTGTGAGTGCATTTAAATGGTTAATGGAGCTTCAGGTGGCACCTTCAGCCATCAGTGTATGAATGTGTGTGTGTGTGTGTGTGTGTGTGAATGAATGAATGAAACAAGGTGTAATAGCACTTTGAGTGGTCAGAAAACTAGAAACGCTGTATACAAATGCAAGCACATTTATCATTTAGCTTTACTGATCAGCCTGACGATAATTTTCTTGATTAATCAATTAATTGCTTGGTATATAAAATGGCAGTATGAACCGTGCTCATTACAACCTCTGAAAGCCCAAAATTACACCAAATTGCTTTTTTTTCTTAGCCAACAGCTCAAAAACTCCTTAATCTTCCATTTATAACATACAATATTCAAATACGACTACCAACACGAGCAAATACTAACAAGTAAGAAGGAGTAAAAAGGGAAGGTTTGGCACTTGACTGAAAACTTTCTGAAACACTCAGTTTATTAAGGAAAGATGCTTAAAAAGTTGCTTATTTTTCTGCCAATTGATTGACTAATTGTTTCAGCTAGGACTGGATAATAAATTGGTATGACATCAACATCTTGATAGGACACTAGATATAATCTTAGATTTCAGAAATCATAATATCTTGTAGTAAAGTGTAATTTTCCGAACTTGGCCACTTCATTATATTCACATTAGTGATGTTTATTAATTAAAAATATCATATGTAAATACTTTTTTGAGTCAAAAGTCAACCCTTGGATATAATTCCAACATTGACATGGAGGTATTTGGTCAAAAATATTTATTTGTTGTTTTTTTTTTTCTGTATTGCCCAGCCATAGTTTAGGCTTCACTGATATGATCTTCACAAAGAGGTTTCATTTCAAGCCTGTGTGCTTTTGAAAGTGATATCTGAAATCTATCTGGACATATCTTAAAAACATCTCTTCAGATGTTTCCTAAATTTACTCTCAAGTCAGCTGTGACTTCAATTTCTTTTCAAACCGTTTAATGACAGATATGGATTTCTTCACATGCAGCCCTCTCATCTCTGAAACCCCAATGTCAATGGCGAGATACGCTTCACACTGATGCACTTCACCACCTGAGGGCATTTCTCCATCTGTCACTTCCTGACCCGAGGAAACCAAAGATGATTTTCATTAATCTGGACGCATTTCATACAATGCATCTGCAACAAAGTGAAACTTGATTCTCAGTGTTATCTGATGGGGACATACTAAGTATGATGTTACTAGTCACGCCTGCTTGAAGCCCTCCCACGTAACACTATGTAATGAAGTGGGATCGTGTTGCCGGGTTAAGTACCATGTCTCAGATTTTCAACTGTTTCATGTCCAGATGCTTATCACAGCAGCAGGGAGGGCTTGGTAATTTTTATGAGACAGACAGTGTGTTCATGCAAATGAAGTGTCTCATATAAGATGAATATTAATCAAGCACACTGTCTGCAAACAGTTTGATTGATGAGCACTCACTCGGAAATCTTAGGAGATGAGCTGAGATGATTAAAATCAAGATGATCCTTTCTTTCTGGAGTTAAAGATAATTTTTTGCGCTTGGTTGGGCTTCCAAACCTTGCTGATGGTTGAAAATTGAGCGGTCAATGTTATAACACTAAACGCAGCAGAAATGTCAAAATCATGCTTTCTAATGTGAGTTGAAAGGTGTGAAAAGCTGAAGGTAAATGGAGAGTGCTCCTTTAAAGGCACTGTGCGCATCCCTGGAGCTTGACAACGTGAGCAGCAAGGCATTCATTCATACAATTGGTTTTCCACCAGGGACCCCAACGCGGCTACCAGTGACAGGCAGATAATAGCGCTAACTTTAGCCTGCACAGTCTCTGAATGGTCCTATATGATAGGCTTGTTGAGTGTGACTGATGGCTTGGGTTAAATAATGGGACCATCCCTCCTCCCTTCCATGTGCACAAAGGCATTGCAACCCCTCCTGACACAAGAAACACTTCCCAACTACAAGACAATAGAAATACAATCCATTAGAGGAAATTACTTGCACACGCAATAAAAAAAACCCAGCTGCAAAACAAATAAAACAAATTACCATTACAAATATTTAACAGTCGAAAGCATACAATGGGGATGGGTTACATCCCCACAAGGGAGGGAAATAAAAGCACATAGGCCTGAGCGGACGTACAGTTGGGTGAATAAATGCAGATGGATGCATCGTTTAAAGGCAGGGCAAATCTGCCTTGAGACAGTTCTCCATTATAATGCAAAGCTCAGACACTATCCATTTTCCACGTCTTCCTTCTTTCTGCCCTCCCTCTCTTTCTCAGCATATCTTGCCTAATGCAGCACAAATGGATCCCAGACAAAGGAAGAAAGAGAGGGGGAGGCGGGGTAATAGGCAGGACAGGAAAGATGGAGGGATGGACTATCAAGAATTCAGAAAGGGAGGAATGTGAAAGATTGAGGGATGAAGGATAAGAGGGTGGGAGGACAGGGAGAGAGATATCAGTGAGATAAATAGGAGCGATGGGTAAATGAATTCAAACAAAAACAGAAAATAAAAGACAGAGATGAAGATGCAAAAGAAAATATTAGCTGCTTTCTGAAGGTCATGAATTGCAGTGAGCAAATCCAACGTACAGCCCTCACTTCAGCTGCTGTTGCTTTGGTGGCTCAGGTGGGCAGGTTACCATGACAACCTTACCTGTTGGCCATTAATCACCTACCAGGAGCAATTGGCATGCTGTGCCCATGAACACTGCAAGTCATTATGTGGCCAGGCTTGATTCTGGATGTGAGCTAAAAGGCGGCACATTACGTGACTGCAGGTGCCTAAACTGCATCGTTGCTCGAGGCAAAAAAATACTCCCAATTATCATATTACAAACAAAAAGATATGGTATGGCGATTTGAAATGCTATGACCTCAAAGGTAAATCCCATGCGCTGCATGGATTTCTTTTAAGACAGCCGCATCAATATATTGCCAATGTAGCATGCTGACACAAGCAATTTTTGGAGATACAAGTTGACAGTATTGGCAAGGTTATGTGATAGATGTGTGGTGAAAACACACGAGCTCATCTATGGCGCTTTAGCCATGTTAGCAGCATAGCTCTAAAGATGGCAATGTCTGTCTATCGACCCACAATTTAAGTCCAAACTGAACTGAATACCCACTTAGAGTATTCATGTCAATATTGTTATTGAGAGCATGTTAACATGCTGATGTTACCATTTAGCTCAAAACACAGCTGCGCCTACAAAAGTTTAGCTTTACAGAGCAGCTACCAAGACTGACAAAGCATATCTGAATAAGCTGATGGTTGGCTCTCTCTGACTGGCTAACAAAATGGTACAACTGTCCATCTAATACAAACCACTTTATTGTTTTCAAAATGGAAAACATATGGCCAGAGGACAGTTGCAAACCACATCAAACACTATAGCCATGAGCTCTAACGCACACAGAGAAACACAATACAAGCCACACCCTTTTCGCACGTGAAACAAAGCCCAACCAGACCATTTTTCTAATTGCTGCTATCATTTTTTAGCACAGTCTGAACTCGGATGAGCTATGTTCGGAGGGCATCTGCTCAGAAAGCGCCTCCACTTATTTTATTTTTTATTTGTCTTTGACTTTTTCAGGTCTCAATTTCCCTGCATTTTGTATTCCCTCTAACGGTATTTGCATAATTTTCCAATAGACACTTCATTCCCTGCCAGATTTGAGAAGGGAGAAAAAAATCACACGCACACACACACACACATATGAACAACAACAGCAATTTCAGCTCAGCCTCTGAATCAGGGATACAGCAAATTCCAATGTCAATAACACTGATCCCAATGGCGCATGCATTTCAATATCATTATCTGATGCTGAGCCAAGTGCACAGAATATAATGAAATCTTAAAACATGAATTGCAGAGCATCCCTGGCTAGGCAAATGTGATGCACATTTTCAACAAGTACATTATGTATCATGCTGCACGCACTCAGTACAGACTTGATTACAATGTTAATTCTCTCTTCCATCTGGTCCTGCATGTCTGTGTTAGTGTTTTTGACCACAAATCGCAATGGTGTGTCTAGGCGAGATAATGATTGTAGCACGAGTGTTACCGATGGCAAGAGTATGTTGTAAATGGTCTGGAAATGAGAGGTGCGACTGTGTCACGAGCAAGCACAGTGGTCACGGCCACAGGGAATTCAAATGGGTCCCACCTGGACTCCACTCATAGCTCAATTAGAGGCAGAGCAGGAGAGAAGGAGGAGGGGGAGAGAAAGAAACTAAAAGATTCAGTGGTTTGAACAGAAGGTGTGTTTATATATACTCATGTATTCATCAATATTCACTAAATGTCCAAATTATACATATGAATGAAAAACTGGAATATATTATCAAAGAAACTGAGTGAAGAAAAGCAGGGAGGGAAGTCAAACTAAAAAAAAACTAAAAAACAATGTGGCAATTTAGGTAATTTACTACTGTGCCATTCTTAACTCACCAGGAAGTTCACTCATTTATTGCAGATAAACTGAAGTGCAAACAAGTTTTCTAATATTATCCATCAGAAATTCATCTGTTTACTAGTGAGGCTGTTGAAGCAAAGCCCCTAAATATATATAATGAAAACTGAATTGCACAACTTGCACAAATATGCTGAGCGCTTGTTTCAAAAATAAAAGATGGCAACAGCCAAGATGCCAAACTTGAGGCTTAAAGTGGCAGTCCACAAACCAGCAGGTGATGTCTGGTTCAACCTTTATTGGTAATAAAGTAAATGGAATATTTTTTCTTCCAAAAAATTCACTTACTCTCCATTTAAGTTTCAGAAAATGTTAGGTTTTTTGACAAAATCCTGCATTCCATCATGTATGTATAACTCTAGATTTGTTACACTGAGATCATTTTACCCTTCCATGACATTACATTTTAAATATATCCCAAAAACTATCTTTATATAATAAGTTACTTCCTGTAAGGAAAATGGTAACAGCATCATTTGTGAACAGTGGGGGGAAAAGATTCACTGCTGCACAGCAAACACTCCAAGAGCCGTTTTTATTGAAGCTTAACTGTTGACATTTCAGTCAAAACATCTTTTGTTGGAACCTGCTCTGCCTGTTATTGTGTGAAATGTCCTGGTCCTAGCAATGTTCCTGAATGTGCAAATATCAATACGAAAGTGTGAACAAATAATCGATGCAGCGATATATTGTTGTGTGTTTTGTTGCAAGACATTATTGATTCACTGGCACTAATACTGAAATACATTCTTTTGTGGTCATTTCTTTGTCTGGCTCTTTTCCTCTGTGAAACTGAAAGCACTTTAAAATAAAGTCAATAAATACAATATATGAATAAATCTGGCTCTTAAGAAGGGAATGTCTTGCATATACTGTTTTGCAGTTCACTGTGAATTCCTGTAACTGCATGATTTATTTCAAATATACTGTGAGTTAGCCTTTGTTACTAACCCTTTAAAGTTAATATCATACCGGTGCTGTACAACTCTGCAAAACAATACTCATTTAGAGTGTTTGTAGATATTCACCAACCCATATCACTTTGACCTGAATGAGTAAATGAGCCTGACTGAAAAAAAAAAACGACTTACAGTAGTCTTTAAATGTAGCAAATCTATATAAAAGACTCAAAGAAAGCACTTCAAGGATTAAAAATGTAGGGGGAAACCAGCATGAACACTCTAACCGCTTCAGACTTCAGAGTTCTTTGTGCTCAACAATAGTCCATTTCCTTGGTGAACTGGATGTTCTTATTCACCTGGTGTTTAAAGGTAAATAATTGTCCAAACATAGTTGACACAGGGGTCAAAGGTCATTTTGATGAATTGCTTTGTAGGCTCCTTTTTGTGTTGTCTAGCAGCTTTTAGAAAATGCTGGCTGAAAGGGGAGAGAGCTTGTCTCGTCAAGACCTCAGTGACCGGGCTTTGGAGTGATCGATTAGCGAGCAAGAGTAAACTTGTGAATGCCTGATGGAACGCTTGAGGGCTGACTTTTAAACTCAAATTTGAAAAGTTTAAAAGTAGAGGAAGACTGTGGATATTAGTACGAGGTTCTCACAGAGATGACAGTCAAATTACCTTCATTTTAAACTGTTTTTTGTGGATTGGTCGGTTGGCTGACTTACAAATAACAGACAACCCCGGCAGACTGCTGTGAGAGGAAACAACCTGGAGTCCACTAGCAACAGCTGCCAGCCCAGCGAAGATCCTATGAACCATTTCAGAATCATTACGGTTCAGGTCACCCCGAGAAGCCCTCCTTGTTGCCAACACTTCTTCCCCCTGTCTGCCCCGAGTCCAACTTATCACAGAATGCTCTGAGATAATCATCTGTAATTGGGTGTTTTGTTTTTCCAAGCCACAGGGAAGAAGTGCCTGCAGAAAAACGTATGGAAGAAGTGTAGCGAGCTTGCAGGCTGTGGGGTCTCTCAGCCCTCACTCAGACTAGTATAGTGTGGAGTTTGATGAAAGTCTGATTGGTCAGGGCAAACGTCCTCATGGGGTATGTCTGCGGACAAAGAGAGCAATACTCTCCTCTGTTGTTGAGGCAAATGCTCTCAGGTCTAACACATCATGGCTGGTCTCAAGGTGCCTGGTTTTACTACCAGTTCTAAAACCTGATGTGATAGCTGGGGCCCATGGGTGTATATCAACCTCAATCTAAATGTCTACAGAATTTCAAGCAAGCTTTTTCTTCTTCTTGCTCTAGATAGGACTTTTCCCACAACCAACTGAGTATATCATATCATATTTCAGGGCTCTGTCCATACTCTGTTAATTTAATCCATATTTGTGCACATTTTCAGAAAGCTTACAGATACAGTCAAAACAGAGCAGTACCACCAGAAATTGTGGGCATAGTTTAAGCATGATATGACCATAAGACACAATGAAGACATTTTCGAAATGGCTAAACGAAACGCATCACTAATGTAGTAAATCAATTCTTCAGTCACATGTTGCGTTGTGTTTAACTGCTGTGCAGACCACTGCTCTTGCACATGTGTCTCTTTGAGGTTATTTAAAAAAAAGCAATAATAATATTATTTTGAGGGGGGGGGGGCTTCCCTTTATTTCAACAGGACAGATGATGGCCGTGAGTTGGAGTTGGCGAGGACACAGCCTTTGTACATTGTTGTTTTGCATCTTTTTGTAGTAATTTTTTTACCCATTTTGTAGTTATCTTGCGTCTCTTTGTGGTTCCTTTGCATCCCTTTTTGGTCTTTTTGTGTCTCTTTGTGGTCATTTTTAGTCCCTTCCTCGTCAGTACATGTACACGTGTATTTCGCAGGTAAAGCCAAAGGGGGCCTTTGACACTTTGGGCCCCTAACCTGGACCTGCAAAATACCACTTAAATTGACAAGTACAGTCCAGGAGCAGATTTAAAATTGCCATAAAGACATAAAAAAAGCAAACGAACTATAGATACACAAAAAATTACAAAAACAGGAAAAACAACGACAAAATGACTACCTAAGTGAGCCTCAAGTGAACACAGAAGGAAAAGTAAGACGAGATGTGCAGCAGCATTGCATAAACTCCAACTAATTTGGTCCTTGTGTAATAGACTCAGCAGCATGGATGCTCATGCTGAGCTATTTACAAAAAAAAAGAAGCCATTTAGGATGTACTGGTTTAATTTCACTAGATGCTGACTAATTCTAATTAAGTCATTAAAGACTTACTTTGAAGTACAAATCTGCAAACACAAGGGATTTAATGAAGTGAGTTGGGGACCACAAAGAGAGAATCACATTGACACCATGTTGATGCTATCGATGGTTGTTCTATCAGCTTTGTGTGGGAGCGTGAGGGAGAGTTGAAGGGGCGAATTACTTAGATGTTTCACGTGTCAAATCAGAGCATGAACAGTGCGTACCTGCAGTACACAGTGGGAGGAGAGGACACTCTGTGACCTGTGTGCGCCTTTGTGTTTTTATGCACTCAAACACACTTCGGGTAGTGGCATGAAAACACACACACACACACACACACACACAATCCACTGACCTTGCCCTGTGTCTCTTGGCTGAGTAGTAGAATGTGTTTGGGTTGGACTCAGCAGGCAACCTTTCTAAATCTAAAAGCGGAGGTCTCCCGGGGTGAGGCAGCCACATAACGGTCGGGGGATAGTTAGCGGATGTCAGAGTACAGTAACAGACTGTAAACCATGGCTTTTACAGTGCTGTGATTGGGGTTTACACACATGTACACACTGGGCTGCTACAGACTGGTGCATTGGGCAGGGTGTTTGAGAAAGAGCCTTTAGTCCAAGAATTAAAAATTCACAAAACGGATTCAGATAAAGGGTTTGGGTATTTGGACCTGGAAAGCCTAACAATTGCAGTATGAATGGACTGGAAAGCATAATAAGAGGGTTTGCACCCAGATCCTCTGTAGAAAATGTAATATTGTGTGTTTGTTGGCAGCTGGAATACAGTGGAAGACAGAGCAAGTGCACTATTCTTACACAGTTGCTCTCTCAAAATCTCTCACAACATCCTGCACTTTCATCTTCTTTCTCCATTGCTCTAAAACACACTTTAATTGACAAAGCGTGGAATCATCACGACTTGTGACCCAGGTCCAAGTCCTAATTGCACTCTGGTGTAATGTTATTCGTCCACTTATGCCACAGCCACAAACACCATTCTGCCCTCTCCACAGACCGGATGAAAGCGAGGAAGTCAGTAATTGCTTCTGACTTTCCAGAGTACAGCGCCCCAAATATGTGGAAATTTTGCAGACCCACTGAGAGCACAGTCTTTTTAATGAGATTGCCTCCTGTTTATGCCGACGGGATAACTAAAGACTCTCGGTTGATGGCATTGGCCTTTTCCCAATCAATATTGAGCGTATCAATGCTGGGAGGGCTCTGGGAGCAACCTGTATTCAATTTGGCCAAAAAGATTGGCCCAGGAGATTTTAAAACAAAGTCATCCAGCTATTCTTTTCATGCCAAAGTCATGGATTTTTTTTAACCCGATTAACAATCTTTATAGCGTCTTTGTGGACAGATTAGACTAATGGATACATCTCTCTATTGTGAGTGATGTATCTCTGGGGATTGCTGTGTCAGTCTGTCGTTTGGCTGAAATATCTCAACAAATGTTGGATGGTTAATAATGACATTTTCTACAGTCATTTATAGTTTTCAGAAAGTGAATGTCAATCAGGTCAAAATTTTAATTTTGGCAACACCTTGCTTTTTGATTTGCCAATGTCAAGACCTTTAAATTGGTCTACTGAGTTGACTTATTTGTCTGGCATGGTGTGGTGATTTCTTGGTTGAAATAAAAACAACCAATAGCATTTTGTCATATGTTCAAGAATATCGTAATCACAAAAATACACTGAAATATCATAATATTATTTTACAGCCTTATCACCCACCCCTTATGCCTACGCAAAGCCTCACAGTTGCTGCTGTGGACAGAACCCAGAATGACAGCCCTGCATTAAAAAAGAAATTTGTTAGAAAAAAAGTGACGCCATATTGCCCATCTGTGTTTCCATTTCTTGTAAATTTAGAAAATCTTAGTGTTGCGTGCTGAGACATGGCATCAGTGTCAAATCATTTTGACACTGATGCCAATCTAAAAGTGGCTATTTTTGCATCAGTGATGATCCTCTGTGATCCATAACCTCACACCCTCAGACAGCTCTATATTGACTCCATTCCTGGGGAGTCCTGTCAGCTACCTCAATCCCAAACTCCTGTGCTCCACTCAAGACTTTCCAAGCCTCCATCCTTTCTCTTTTCATTTTCCCCATTTCATTTTTGTATCAATCCAACACTGGAATGTTATTCAACCTTCACAACAGGCCATCAGCAGTATGGGGGGCCACCTTAAAAGCAAACCCCTGAAACTCTATCCACCCTGATTCCCCAATGAAGCTGGCCAAGGCAAAGGATTTTTTTTACTTCTATATCATGAGTGCAGGGGAGTCTATTTCAATGCCAGACTCTTTCTTTCGACTTGGACATGAAGCAAAGAGGGGTCTCTGGGACCCTCCACGAGTCTGGCATGCAATTCCTGAACCAGTTGGTTTCTGCACAGGGGGGAGTCTGGAGTGGGGGGAGGAGGTACTTGCTCTGACAGACGTCCAATACACACAGCTGATGCCTCGGGTTGGCAAGTCTAATAACATCATCTGTGCAAGGCAGCGCTGGTGGATCTCATATTTATTACCCAATATGTCCGTCGGGAGGGGTGGAAATATTGCAACAGCAGCCAACACCACAATGCTCATGTCATTTCAGAATGGATATAGTTAGGCAACTCTTGGCATACAAATTGAGAAGTGAGGAAAATGCCTCACAACTAGCATAATTATGGATGTCTCTGATTAACAGATGACTTAGGACTCCCAGTACAGGGGCTGCCTTGCTTCTAAAAATCTGCTACCATCTTGAGTTTGAGAGGCTTCATCAAATTTGATGGATACTTGCAAAATGAGATTAAAAAATGGGTGATGTGATACAGCCAAAAGGGAGTATTAAATTCATGGGAATACTAGACCTGACTCGCATCAGTTTAAAAATTCAAAGGTATAGCCTTGTTTGTGACTATATATCATTGGGTCTATTTTACTTTGGAGGTTTCCTTTTCTGCAGTTTTGGCTAATTCACTGCAAACATCCACATTAAAGGTTGTTAAAACATTAAGAGCCAGGAAAACTAGCAATGCCAAGCTGAAGTTATAAACTTTAAAATGCATCTGTGCTTTATTTAAGTGCATTTCCATAAACTTAAATAACAAGTCTGGGGATATTCAATATCAATATCCCACGAAACAGCCAAAACCAATAATGATGTTAATCGTATGAAGAAGTACTGTCTAAGGAACCAAAGTCTGATATAGCTCATTCTTCTGTGGCTATAGAGCGCTGCTGTTGTTCAAAAATGATTAAAAACACATCACTGGGTCATATTATTGCACAAGGTGACATGTTCCTGTTTTACGCGGCACATGGGCATCATATTTTATTTGAGTCTGTCCCACTTTCACCATCCTGCTACCATCAATACTCACTACAGCACCAGATGTGTATTAATCCATAGCAGAATATAGTCCTACTAAATAAATGTATCATTTAATCCTGTCTGAGTAATAAAGTACAGTGCCCTGCTTTTTTTTAAATGCATTTTTTTAAACCATAAAGATATATTTGTAAATAATTTTCAGTCACTTAAAATTTACTTTCAGTCAATCAGCTTAAACATATTTAGATAAATGTTAGACACATTTTCCATTTTATATATTCGATTTGTTGTTTTTCCTTTTAATTTTCAGTTCGGATTTTTTTAAAACATTTTTTGCATTGGGTAGTTATATTCTTAATACTTTACATACATTTTACTCATTACACTTTCTTTCTTTCTTTCTTTCTTTTACTAAAGTGTGGTATTAGTACTTTTATTTATACAAGGTACTGAATACTTTATATACCACTGGTCGTCACTATGTCTGCATTGTACTTCATACACTTCACTGATATACCAGAGAATTACACACTAATATGGAGCTAGGTTTTTTTTTCACATCAAAACTTTCACATCACATTAAAAAGCCACCTCTGGCAACTACTGCCACAAATATATTGTAATTTTGCGGAAAACATGGGACAATTACTTAGTTATGCATCTTCGTATCAAAATAATTAAACTGAAGGACTTATTAAAGTCGAAATTATTTGTAAAGTCACAGAATTAAGACATGTTCTAAGTGTTATCAAAAAACTGTCACAGCTCTTTCAGTCCAATCTCTCAAAAAGATTCATCCTCTGAGGCATAACTAACAATAATATTCTGGCTGTTTCGGTTCACATATATGGTGCTGGGTCTGACAGAAAACTGATTGCTGACCATGTGCATGTAATCATTATAGAAAAAATGTCTTCTGATTTCCTTTCTCCATGCCTGGTTTCCCTTAATAACCTGCATTCCTGTGTGTATGTAAACATGTGAGATGAGTTTCCCCCACTGGTTCAGCTCTGGCAACTCCTACCACAACATACCCTGATGCCATCTCCTCGGGAGCCTGAATCTTTAACAGCCCTATCATTGAGAATCATGCCTTTCATCCTTTTTGACACATCACAGCCAGCGAGTCTCTGAGGTGATTGATGATGGCAACATGTACTGCTGTGCTCCTGTTTTCTGTTGTCTAAAACGTGTAAAGAAAAAGCCCAGGAGCGAGAATCGCAATCGTTTCTGCTCCAGTCGCTGCAGCCTGATCTGCATATAGGCAGCATCTGCTTTGACCTCGCATACTGCCCAGAGCTGATTCAGACATCAGCCAAAACACATTCCCAGTGTGTGTCTATTCCCACAACACACAGGGACTGAGCTTTAGCTGTAATGCATACATTATAAGGACTTCTCTGAATCATCACAACAGGAAATTAGGTTCACCAGGGCTAACACAATTCAACAACAGGGTGAAGATTTAACAACTTTCAAATAAAAACAGCACAATTAAGCAGATGGAAATGTCAGATGCCATGTACAGTTGACTGCAAGAGCCTGATTCAGACCACCTTACCACTTTTTTTTTTTCCAAAGTCTCGATTTCATTGCCCTTTGCCACTGATGTGTTACAAGACTGAGGCAGTGACATTTCTTTTCTTATTCCTCCCTTACACTATTTTCAGCACTGCATTTAAATAACACATGGCTTTAATGACATTTTGGTAAATACAACAGCACGCAACACATCCCCACAACTACCCCAGGAGACTTTCTGTCAGATGCAGGGACCTGTCACCAGGATGGAAAGGGCACATGTTAAGTGGAGTGACACGGAGAAATGTCCTCTGTTCAGTCTGACTCTGCAAATCATTATTCAGATTGAAGCACACCTCAGCGATCCAAGCCTGTATCCATGCACTAATGCTCGCCGCAAATGGCCCCAATAACTCAGTACATTTGAGCGATTTCCACCCGTACAAGCTGATGCTGACAGTTTCTTTGACGATCCCTTAAAAATTCAAATGACTTGCATGAGACAGAGCGGTGCGTGCGAGCGCGGGAAGGAGGCGAGCTGAAGACAGTTCATGCACAAAAGTGCACTGTAAGCATTCGTTCAGATTTAGTGGACTAAAGTGATTATGATTTTATGACAGTTTTTATTAAAATTTGCTTAACTGTAATGCTGCTGGTTCAGGTATTTTGACGCAGCAGTGATGCTCTATGTGATGTGTCTTGCTTTTAGTATTATGCAAATATTTCTCATCATGTCAGTGATATGCACCTGATATACATATCCACTGCATACCTGAATCCATGCACACTGTCAACATGCTGCACGTCATCTGGAACAACACCCCTTCTCCGAACAGCAATCATAGCTTTAGCAACGAGAACTAAACAAAGCAGATCTGTCAACCTATGGATTTAAAATCATGTTAAAGCTGTGAATATGAGGATGTAGTAAGAGTGATACTGTGAATTTTAAGAACTTGGAGGGGTTTTTTTCTAGTCCTTCTGAAACCAAAAACACAAACGCATAAGGAACATATTAAAGGGCATGTCTATCAAACTGCATTTATTAACATACTCGGCTGACTAGCACACGACCAACAGTGGTAACCAAGCATAAATGCCAAGGAGCTAATCATTAATTAACAACATTAGCCTCTATCATTACAGGCAATAAACAGTAAATTGTTTTTTTTCCTTATTATAATAATAATATTAGGATCAACTACCTATAGACCACAACACAGGAACATTTCTTTTCTATATGTCTGTAGATCTAAAGCTGTATGGAGTCACGTTAGGCTCAAAAGTATTGTTGTTGTGTATGACCATATATAAAAATTGTGAAAACATTTTATAAATATACATTGAAATGTGTGAATTAGTAAAAATGCTTTCATCAAATAAATTCAGATATTTGAATGTGTACTCTCTAATCATATTCATTTACTGAACAATTTAACCGACAGCTAGAGAAGTCCTTATGGATTTAAAAATCAAAATATATTCATCCTTTACGCATATAAATATTCAAAATATTTTTCAAAATATTATTTTCAAAAGTATGATAACTACATTTTACATGCAGTTTTCTAAAAATCCTCTTTCCACTAACTCAAAAAATCCCTTAGTGCAAGACTGCAGTCTTTCAAACTGAAAAATGATAGATTAGTCACCTCTGCACGTAACATCAACCACCTCCTACAGAAGTATGTCAGCACTGTGCAGCTGTAATCAAAACACACAAGGCATACATGCCAAAGTCAAAGTATGTCTTCAGTCACATGGAGCACAAGCACATCACACCACATCAACAGCATGACCTGCACATTAAACACCAGAGCAACAGTCATTAGTCCGAGCTCTGAAAGTTGACTCATGTTTCATACTAAATTGAGTGTGAGAAGCATGAATGCACATCTGTGTTCACAAGGAGTGTGTGCATGACAGGAAACAAGTGTTAAGTGCATACCTCAACTCAGTGCAAATTTACTGATGGATAAAGTTTGAGCAACGAGTCAGACTTGCATATATTTCCTAATAAATAAACACAGAAACACCCTGCAGGTCAAGAAAAAGAAGAGGAAAAAACTCTGGCTTTTAAATTTTAATAATGTGTCATATTTGAACGATTGAAAATGAAATTATTTAGCGCCTGCAGTCTTTCACAGCGCTCCTTTATTATACTTCTGCAAAGCAATTTATCCGTTATTGCTTTCTAATAGGGCAACATATCCTGGGTCACATCTTCAAACAGCCAGGGAAAAAAGTGAGACTGTTGTTGTGTATTAGCAGAGACAAGGCGTCGCAGTTTGTGGGTGTTAAATTGCCTAAATATGCATATAATGTTCCAGTTACCGCGTGAAGCTTGCCCTTCCGCTAAATGAATTATAAATACAACGGACCTCATGCAAGTGTGAAAAATGAAGCACTTAGCACTCAGACGACTGTAGTTTGAGGGTTCAGAGTGCCATATGGCTTCATAGCCACTTTGAGGAGTGCTGTCTGTAAACTGATGGACAAAAAGATAAACTCAAGCTGTCTCTGGTAGCTGAAAAAGAGACACACGTTGGAAAAGTGTCCCCAAGCTGCTGCTTTAATTATCTTAAAGTTTAGTCCCCTTGAAGACCTCAGTAAAAGTCACAAACGTCCCTGCTTTGTACGATGTGTGAGGATATATTGCTGATGTTCTTGTTTATCTTGAAGTGAGACTCACTAAGAAATACAGCTGAGTATTCTGCATCCTCCATCACTGTCCCCACACAAGTTCTTATAAACTGTAATAAATGGTCAAGCTCAAATCCGACAACGCAATAGATGGCGAAGATTAAGTGGGATATCAGAAAAGTCCGTCCATGACCAAACATTATTCTCTGTTAGTATGTATGGATTCAAATCCACACAGCTTTGGAGGTCATGTTATGAAGTGAGACACATCTGGTGAATTTCACTGGCATACCTAAATCTTAACAAAAAATGGTTTCGGCGTCTTGTCACGGACAAGTAATATATCCCGAGAGTCCCTTACCAATTGAAGCACATCGATCTGTTTTCCTTCAGAAAAAAAAAGAGAGAGAGATTGAAAAGAGCACTACTAGTGAGCCGTTTTCAACATATTCCTGCATCGTTGCCCTTGATTTTTCTGTGCAGAATCAAGCAGTTATTAAGCACAGTCAAAATTCTTATTTTCTTACTCTCCCTAAACATATCTTTTTAAAGGGCAAAGGCCAAACTGCTGTCAAGCAACCTTTTAGACTCTTAGCCAGAACTTCCTTCCACAGCTTTTTTTGTCATCTCCACAGCAGTTACCATGCAAATAACATACTCCGCTGGGTTATTGATTGGTTCCACAGATGCAAACAGCAGGTTTAAATGGAAATGCTACGTTTGCATGGAGAGAGAAGTAATGTGATCTGATGAGCTCAGTCTGCATGGAAACATTGCCCGTTTAATGTGACTTTAAATCGTTACTGAAATGACTGTGTAACAACAACGAATGGTACAACATGAATTTTTAGCTTCTACAAATAAAAATTAGTAGTGGGTAGATTGTCGCAATAGCGGTTCAGCCAGAAAGATTGATTAAATGTCAAATATGATGCGAAATAATGATGCTTTCAAGATGTGGTTCATCCAAACGCAGCTTATATAACAATTATCTAAAATAGAATTGAGAAAGCTACCTCAAACATGTCCATATAAGGAAAATATAATAACATAATCACATTTTTGGGGATTAAAAATGTCTTTTAGTAAGTACCTTGGAATTCCATGTGGCAGATTTAGGAATAGAACAGAAACAAAGCATTTTATGTTCCTTTTTATACTCAATCACCAGACTGAAAGAACAAGCAAAGGAGCCAAAAAGCTTATTATTCAATCTTGCCATTTACCTCCAGAATTCTGGATAATGGTCTCCAGTCCACTAAACATAGCCTACAGTATTTAGAAATTAAAGGACACATGCCAGTTTTCCATCTTTATAGGACATCAAACAAAAGAGCCAGAAAAAATACCTCCCTTCCACGGTCTGGCAACGCAGATGGATTACAATATCCAAGCCATAGACTACTGAAATCCAAACCAGTGGACAATGCAGTGGAAACATTTATAACCAGGATTAGAGAATAGGGAATGGAAAATTGGATGTATGGACAAGAAGAGGAGAAGAGGCTCACAATAAAGGGAGTTTATTTACTCTGTCCTCTTCTTCATTTAAGAAAATATAGAGCACTTTCTCTTGGGATGTGAAATAACAAAGTCCCTTGTCTTTTTTCTCATAGGACCTCCTCCTGTGAGAACTATGCCAGAAATAACTCCAAGTTCTCAGGTGAGAGCCTTCAGGGACACATCCAAAGGAAGTGTGCTGCATGCTATCATACCCAGCTCATCTCTGGATACTTTATCCGAGCAGCTGACTTCTTCAGGAGGCAGAGAAGATGCCTTTAAAGTATCACGTCTACATTTTTCATATACTGTAGTAGCGTTATCCCAATGGGAGAGCATAGCAGGCTCAGGAGAACAAGTAAAATGCCGGAGTCTCTGAGCTGGACATAACAACCCTAATATATTCTTTGAAGTCTGCATTGGTTCAAAGTTTAGGTAAAGATATAAATAAAGTTTTCTCTGTTCCTTGTGCTCGTTTTATGTCCAGAGTTGAAGTACATCTATTTAGTTAAAAGCACAAGAAAAGGCCGGGGCCATTTTTCAAAAATTGATGACGGCCTTGCATAAATTATGCAAACTTTTGTCCTTGTGCCAAATAGTGCATCTACTGAATAATAATTACTAGCGGGACTTGGGGATATGAGTATGCAGAATATGAAACACATGCCAACGTCCCCTGTCATCTGTGGCCAAATCAAGGAAAGGAGACAGGGCTGCGGAGCATAATGAAAGACAAAAATATGTCAAAGTTGGACACAACTTTTGATGCCTTTTTCTTGATGTTTCTCAAACCGTTCTGCAGTCCAAAAGCTTGTCTTTTTCAACATTTTACATCCCAACTGCTCTGGCTGTCACATTGCTATTATCATCTGCATGATTTGCACCAGTGAGGTCCTCGCCTGGCATGTAAATTAACAATCCATTACTTTATTGTCATGTTTAGTGGCTTGGATTGCTGTGGGACATTTACAAGGATTCCATGTATTTTCTTTTTTTTCCTTTTTGCTAGAGATACTGTGGCTTGATAACTCAATGAATAAGGCTGTAAAATGTTCACAGAGGGGACAACAGAGTTCAGCTGGATTTTATAAGTAGCAATCAATGAAAATCTTGGAAATTGCAATTTTCAACAGCCATGGAGTGACTGCTGAACATGTGGCTGTAATGAAATAAACTCTGAAATATGTTGCTTTTATGCACATCAAAGACGCCAAGAGCAGTTTCTATATTAATGCCTAATAATATATAATCAATTAACTTAGTAATAACATTGATATGTGACACTATTTTTAACTGAAGAACCTTTTAGCCATCAGTGTATGAGGTTATATTAAAGCTGAATCAAAGCCCTGGCATGGACAAAGCAGCAGAAGGGAGAGCTGTTGGTGATTTGATATGCTAATGCAATTACCTTATTTGCTAATCTGATGTCCCCGTTTTGGCAACATCAAGGGGTCCAGTTTCAGGTGAATCCTATCACTATCCTTTCTAGAGAGCAGTGTTCTGTAGCTTATTAATGAAACTACCTCCTTTTGTTTATGTATGCGCTCTAGTGCATAGAGATTTTTTGTAGAGATTTTGGCCTTGAAAGGTTCATGTACAACTTGAAAATACTTGAAATAATGGAGAGTCAACCCTGTGTTGTATTTACCTAAATCCCTAAAGAACTAAAGACTGATTAAATGTGATTAATAGTATCTCAGATTGTACTGATTCATTTCTTGAGCTTTGGTATTTTACATTCTATAGTGTCTTTTTGGGAATGGGTGAGTTTGAATATATATTGGGGATAAAACATTTTTGTGATGTCAGTTTTCCTCCACAAATAAAGAAAGAAAAAACATACTTAAAGAGATTTTGGGGCATTTTGGGAAATGTGATACCACTCTCATGTCTGTAGAGTAAAATACAGAGCTACAGCAAGTAGCCAGTTAGCTTAGCTTAGCATAAAGGTTGGAAACGGGTAAACAGCTAGCATAGCTCTATTCAAAAGTTTCAAGATCCGAAACTGTCCTCCCCAAAAAAAACAACAGAATAGGTAATTAAAACTAGCAGTTTATTACGACCCATATTTACATTTAGTGTAGCGAAAACCTCTAGTGGCCATAGTAATTAAGACAGGAGCAAATTAGGAAGTCAGATGATGGAGTATAAACAGTGATAAAATTTGCTCAAACACATGGTCAGGGTGGTTGGAAGGGTCAAAAAAACACAGGACTTTGACTCAGGAGACCAGGATATGTCTCCCATATCAAACCAAATATTTTAAGTTACATAGCAACTTAACATCATGTTGCAACACCTAACAATGATTCTTTTCAGGAACCTAACCAGCAGGGACGGTTATCTAAGAAACATTTGTGTGGGTCGTATTAGAGCAACGGTTCCTAAACTCATTTGTGTTAAGGACCCCTAAAATCATACATCATTTTATACAATTTTGCTTCAGGGACCTCCGTCTAAAAAAGATTTTGGTTGTAAGATATGATTAAAAATGCAATTACATAGGTGATAACTACAGTTGAAGAGAGAAGCATAGAGCAAGTCAAACCTATGATCTGTGTAGTCCCTCTTTTGACTCTTAATCACATTGGGCTTCTACAGTGGATTAAATAGTGAAAATAAACTATTCCAAATTATTCTGGGTACCCCCTTAAACCCACTCAAGGACCCCTGGGGATCCCTGGACCACTGATTGAGAACCAATGTATTAAAAGGTATGTACAAATGACATATGTGGTTGTATGGGTTTGGAGGACTTCTTGCAAAAATCGCCTATCAGCACCTCTAATGTCAAAATGTAATACGTTAATTACTTGGCTAGGAGAAGCAGGCTAGCTGTTTTTCGTTTCTGTGCTACACAACCTAACCAAAGGCTCCATATTTACTGTACAGACATGACAGTGATATCAATCTTCTCATATAACTCTCAGCAAGAGTGTGAAACAGCATATTTTTAATCAAAATGTCAACCTATTCCTTTAAAATGACTTATCTCAGTGGACTAATTGATTTAATGAACAAGGAATTTCCTGTGGGTTTTCAGGTGCCTTGTTGATAAACATGTTTTTGGTGAGAAAGCATCTCTTTTCAGCCAGAAAACATCCAACTCTGCCATTTCATTGAGTGACAAATTAATTTATTGCATAAATTAGTATGCAAGTTTTGCATAAGGCATTTTGTTAGTTTCCTTTGTTAAATTACACTGGCAAACTGTATCATAGAGGAAGTGAGAGGGAGAAATGGTTGATTGATTTATGGAAATTCATTCTGTGCCTATGACATTTGTCAGGCTGTTATATCAATAGCAATACTGACAGCAACAATGAACACTCCAACATCACTGATGGATCCGACAAATAATAAAGTACACAAAAAAGCCACACACAGGGGGGTTTAATTATCATAAAAAAAACTTTCACAATGTGCATTTGCATTTGTCATTTCTCTGTAACTCATGACGGGAATTCTTGTCTTAATTCCCTAAAAATAAAGATGTGATCACAAAGTAAAGAGAGACTGACGCGCTTAAATACACACACACACACACACACACACACGAGCAAACGCACTCATGCACACATCTGCTCGTCAGTGAGCCTGTTGGAAACTGTCACATGCCTGGCAGGTTCTGTAACTTGGGCAGATGGTACAGCACAATTAGGCCCACCGAATCTCTCAATCAATCTCCTGGATGCCTTATGAAGAACTTGGTTCTAAACTGGCTGTTTCTCTGAAACCAACGTGCTTGTCCACTTTGTATTCCAGCTCCTTGTTTGCAAATTGTCTTTATTCTCACAAACTGCAAAACCATTTCCGTTGCCTTGCTGTTCCTGAAAAGGGCTTTTTCATTCCTTGCCTTTGCAGTTAATATTTCTTTGCTTGCCTCACTTTACTGCAAGCTACAATATTAAAATTTTTGTCACTTTCTGCACACACTGTACTCTTCCTAGCATTGTCTTACCTTTATCCCTTTCACCCCCCCACCACCACCTCCTTTTTTCTCTACCCTTTTCTGCCTTCTCTCTTGGCTTGTTTAACCACTGGCCTCAATGCAAGACTACACTTTAGACAATAGCCGAGCACAAGTGTTTCATTCACACCCAATTACTGTGAAAGGGATTTTTCTGGCCAGAAATCCACCGAGGAGCACAATGAGAGTGTCACAGAGGAACAAGATATCCCTGGCGTTTCGCGTTCTGTCCCCCGTTCTACACACAAAAGAGGAAGAAAAGCGATCCGGTGTATTTCGACACCAGCGGGGGCCATTAGCTGGAGCTGGTTAAATAAGGATAGCTCTAACTGAGGCGCTAACAGAGACGGGAAACATCTGCTGCTCGTGCTGGGCCCTTGTTGGCCCTGAGGTTTCTGCCTTTGATCAGCGGCCCTCGCAACCACCTTCCGACAAGAGCTCAGATGAAACAGCCTCTCAAACACACACGTAGAGTGCGAGAGAAGCACACCTACACTGAAAGAAGTGCAAACACACAAACAAATAAGCAGGGCTAAAATCACACGGTGAACACCGATGCTACATGCATTTCGAAATAGGAATATAATCCTAAAAACATTTCGTTAATATCTACAGTATCACTGGTTTGCTGGGTAGAGATATATAAAAACTTGCACAACCACTTTCCCTCTCCTGCAAGAAAAAAATATGACATATCCTCATTTCCAGCGGAAGCAAGCCAAACACCTCACTCAACAGTGGGCCAGACGCCACCTTTGGACTGCCAATCCCTCTGTTGTATTTCCCCCACCTGTGACGGGAAGATGATTCACTAGGCCTGCCAGACTGCATCTAGGGACTGTGTGTACTGGGGCGTACTCACTGCCAGCACAGACAGAGAGGGGGGGAGAAAAAACACCACCTTCTGCACCGCACTGTGACCTGCAAATGCAGTTGAAAATAATGTGGCCTGTGAGCAGATGTATCACACTCTACCTACTCGGGGTGTAACAATTCACCAATTGGAATCAAGGCATCGGGCCAAATGATTATGATATGGCAGACGGGAGCAAAACTGGGCCCTATACACAGGGAGAATGTTAAAATTGCTGTTGCTCCACACGAACACCAGCTGCACTAGCAAAGCAATATGAGAATTATAGGTTAAATTGGATTTTTTTTTCCCAAACAGAGCATGTATATGTAATTTTTAGGGTCTGTATTTTTAGCCGCGGAGCCCACGCTCCACCTGTGCTGCATTCCTCTCTGAATACCCAAACAGCACATTTTCTGTTTTGACAATACAAATGGAATACTAGATATAACCAGGATACAGAATCCACAGTTATGCTCAAAACTCCCCGAACAACATAAACAACAGGGTGTTTTTTGGCAAAATATAGTTTCTTTTCCTTCACCTGCATTATCTCCAGTCATACTTTTAGCGAATCTTATTTTTGCCTTTACCTTATTTCTGTTACACACGGATATTTTGGAAATAACTGTGTGACAGTGCTGAATGTGGTAAACAAGAAATACTTTTTCATAGTCTACAGCGCACAATATATAACTGCGCATTTCCTTCAATAGGCTACTTGATAAATGGCTTAATAAAATTAAGGAATGTTTCTCAACAATCAGGCGAATCATCAGAAAATTATATTACACTAATCTAATTCATAAGAGGAGTAAATTGCTTTGGAAATGATTTTATTGGCACTAGGTAGGATTGTATTTATGCTAATTTGAGCAGTGATGCCCCAAAATTTTTTTCATAAGGGTCGCCAGAATGGGCCCCTGAAAATTTTGGGGTGGCACGCCAAAACCGAAAGCCATGAGTGAATTTTAGGAATTCAATTATGCTGAAGCATATTGGCTAGTTGGAAACAATAATGATACGGAAACTGATATAGTTTTTATTTTTTATTTTACAGACAATATTATTGAGTAATACTGGTACAGTTTAACATTTAACAGTTAACACTCTCACACTCTTGGAGGCGCCACTGATTTTGTGCTTAATATTTTTCAGTGTATCTCTGACTTTATTCTACTCTATGCCTCCAAATTGTTCAAAATTAAATAAAAATAAATATATACACTTCCATATTGAAAGACTGGGAAGAAAAATGCAGGTGTGCAATTATACAGGTTACAGACGTTCAGAAGTCTTAATGGAATGACTTGTGAAGAAGCCAAATGATTTTTTTCCCCCTGCTCTTGCTCCTCATCTTTTCCAGGTGTTCATTATTCTAACCATGGAGAACATCCTGAGGGTCGCGCCATGTTCTAATTCCTAATTAACTGCCCAGAACAGAGATCACGGTCGGCAGTGACCCTGACTGGCGAACAGGACCAGTCGGAGTCTCGGGATATTACTCTTACTCAGGTTTGTACCCGCTCATTCCCAATAAACCCTCCTCTAACATAGTTACTGTACCTATCAGGTGTCGTGGAATTGCAGTGAATTGGGTCATGCTTTCAGATAGATGACTTAAAGCCTGCTGGAGGCATTTTCAAGCCAAAACACCTGTGGTCTTTGGGGCTTATGAGTAACCAGTGTTAGAGATCCTGATATGATTCTGTTTGTTTGGTTTGTGCCACCTATCTGTCAACCAGGAATAAAGCGGGGGCAAATACAACAAATGAATAATTCCCTGACTTTGGGGTTAATCTCAGCTAAAGCTGCGTACCTATCAGTGGCATGTTTTTACACTGTCACTGAGATTAGTCGTATGTACACTCACAGCACACATATATATTGGAGCGCTGCTAGGAATTCGTAGGGAATACAAAAGCTGTGGCGGTGACTAAATGTCTATGTTTGCTTAGGAGAGATCAGGCGTGCCCTCTGTGTTACAACACGGGCCACCTGCAGTCTGGGAAATAGGTTTCTGGGGGGAATTAGAGGATTCTGATGAATGAACAAGACAGACATGAGTAACCCGGCCCAATATGCTGCTTATCTACAAGCTTATGTTGCACAAAGGAGGCAGATAAGCTGAGACATGCCAGCAGAATGAGGGAATGGAGTAAAGAGTGAAAATGAGGCTGAGGGGGGGTTGAAGAAAACATACCCAGGTCAAGATCTACAGGAGTGCGGTCAGTTGCAACAGAGCCCGGATGCTTTGAATTGCCGCAGAACAATTAACCATTGACCAGAAGGACGAAACAAGCTACATAGCATGGGATCCATGTCATTCATGGTTATTCTATTCCAGAGACCATGGAACAAAGCATAAAGTCATTATTAAGGCCTCTACCTGCCCTGGGCAGTGAATGCAACAGTAATCAATGAGAAAGAAATGTATTGTGGTTGGTCTTAGAGGTCAGGTGACATTATGTTGGTGAATATGGATAAAATTGTCCTGTCTATTAGTGATATCTTTGAGGTAGGTGGTCTGGAGGGTAGCAGCGAGACTCATGTTGCAGCTATTAATTTGTGACGGGAGGAAGGACACAAATATTCGAAACGTGATTCACCTTCTGTTTTTGTTTGAGGTTATAATTATTAACTTTATTAACGGGTTTGAGCTTGTATAATATATAATCCTCATTATGTGAAAGGGTTGTTGTGGTTAATGAAAAAGCGAGTAACAGGCAAAATATATACTCTTTTTATAATTGGAAAATCAAGCAAAACAGAGAAAAATATACACTAATAGTATGAAGGCATGCAGAAATATACTACTGTTGTTTTTTTGTCATAGTTTACTCATTTGGTTTCACATGTATGCCTGCCTTGTAAGCCCATTTGGGCATCTATCGATGCCAGATACTACATTTATATCAGAATACAGACATCGCTCTAGCCTAACAGGTTTTTCTTATTGCATAATTTGGGCATAATTAGTCCAGTGGTTCATGTTAAGGACCCCTAAATTAAAACACATTAGGTCAAATGGATGCTCATTTGATAAGATTTTGCTTCAGGGACCTCCATCTGAAAAGATTTTGGTTGAGGAGATAACTGCGGAGAGAAAATGAAAGCTGTGATCAGAATAGTCAGTCTTATGATTTTTACTCATACTGGGCTCACTTTTACAGTGGATTAAATAGTAAAAATAGTCCCCACTGTCTTATTGACACTACCAATTAGAGTCACGAAAGTCCCAAATTTTCCAAATACTCCATATGGAGGCTTCAAAAAAGTTTAATCATGGCATAAATGTGTACAAGTAGAGCTTAAAGACTTAGTTAATTAATCGACAGATGATCGACTGTCAGTCTGCAACTATTTTGGTAATTACTTCATTGTTTAAATGAGGTATCGAGCAAAAATGCCATATTTCCTTGATCAAGCATCCAGAATGCATGTGAGGAAATTTGTAAGCAATCATCATTTTCTTGGCTAAATAATCAAGCACCAAATCAAAGAAAAAAACATTTGTGGTCCTCAAGCTCATTTATTGTATAACAAAATATGCTCAGCAACAGGCCTCTTAAAGACCATCACAACCTTGACACGTGAAATTAGTCTGCGACAATTTTTCATGTGGCGACAGAGAATTTAAACACTGTCCCTGTGTGTGATCAGTGTTTGGCATTGTCTGGCAAATAAAAAGCCACACTGAGTCCCTCACAGTCCTGTTTGAGCACTTCACAATAAGCCACAAGTGACAAAATTGAACTTCAGTTGTCAAGTGCCATAATTCCCTCCCCGGTGTATATTACGCAATCATCCACAGCGCCAGGAAACAAATCCCATTGACTTGATTCCTATTTAATTATTCTACTTGAAAATCCTTTCTGCTCACTCTTTTCTCTGAACCTGAGAGAGAGAGCGAAAAAAAGAAATTGCTTTACCCATTAAAAAAAATCTCCACCTATTCAAGAATTGCATTGCTCCCAGCTTGTCAGATTCCATTCATGAGAACTCACCTTCAGCCCTTATTTTATTTAAACCTGAGCAAATGTGGCACACAACACAATGGGGTTTCGCTGAGGCAAAATAATTGCCTAAATACAGTGTGACAGGGGAGGTTGATTCATTCTTGAAAAAGCTTTGCCTGTTGAGAGAAAGTGTTGACGGAGTAGCCGGAGACAGTCGAATGGAGGGAGGAAGAATGACGAGAGGCATGAAAAGGGACAGTGTACATCACCAAACAAAACACTACATATTTCTTTGAAAGACAAAGTGTTAAGTTAGGCTACTGTGCACGCTGTCAATAGCAGCGTTCATCATCGGGCCAGCCGCAGTCTATATATTGATTAAACCATCCATCACTTAAACTCTACAAGACATTATTTCTAATTAAAAAGTACATCATAAATTTTGGGCTTTATTGCCAGGCTGGGGCTGTAAATAAAATTCAAGGGAGGGCGGAAGCAGATTGCAGACCCTGTCCAGGGTTTAGAGCCACCGTAAAAAGGACAGACGGCTGTGATGGCACCTTTGGGATCCTCACGCGCAGATCGCAGGGCTGACAGCAGGGAGGTGCTCTGATTCATCCCAGATAAACAGATGCAAATCAATAATTCCTCTGGTTGTGTTTTTATAAGACAGCCGCTTCCCCTCAGAGGGGGCTGAGGAGCAGGCCATGCATATGGAGAGCAAATATGCAAATTCAATTTTCATAAACCACTTGGGAATATGTAAAAGGAACGGCGGCCGATGTACTTGAAAATGATGTATAATCATAAGAGGTCATGAAAGTGTATGAAAGCGCTCCATCACATGACTAGGTTGGCTAGCAGGGCTGACAGTGACAACAAGCACCTATTATCTATCTGTGTCTCCATTTTTCTCCGCTAAACAACAATTTTGCTGCCAAATATGCAGTCGCAGGACATTATTTAATGATCTCTGTTGATAAAGAGGCCATTAGTACACCTACACTGCAGCCAAAGCTGTGACGTTGGAGAGAGGCAAACACAGAGCGCACACTCAGTCAAAGCAGAGGACACTTCACGTTTGACAACTTCTGATTACCTCAGCGTGTACACTGGTTGTCAGACGGTGAACTCCCCTGACAGCCAGTTACAGAGTGGCAGTGTTGGTTATTTTCTGACGGGCACAGAGGGATGTCTGATTTCACAGGTACTAGCCAAAGGAGAGGGAGGAAATGGAGGGAATTGGGGGAAGAAAATGAAGAAAAAGGCATGTCATGGGCTACACAGCCTCTGCTGCCAACAAAGAAAAGCGTGTGCAATCATTATTCATCTGTCTCCGTTGCCTCTCCTGGGCTATTTTTTCCACACCTGCCAGAACGCAAAAAGCTCTGACCACACAAGCGCCTTCTGACTGTGACTTGACAATGGCAGGAAGGCTGGGGAATCATATTTGGTTAACTGATCGCCAGACAGGTTTCTCGCCAAAGTGAGGGAAAGTGGCCTTGGTCTTGGTGAGAGACAGAAAGAGAGAATCACCGTCCAGGGGGAAGCGAGAACTAATGAGTGAGCTAAAAAGGACAAGATGGAGTGATCCTCTATAAAAAGACCAGCAGTAATCTCTTCCTCTCCTCCCGCTCCTCTCCCCTTAATGTCCTAAGAGATCTTGGCTCCTCCGTAAAGCCTGCTGCCTCCGCACATCAAACAGAGCTGATTAGAGCCGCACACCTTGCTGCAGCTGAAGCCTTGGACAGGGTGCAGCTCAAGTTCAAGAGAGACTCAGTGCTACAAAAACCAAAGAGGAAAAACTCTTCAATTTGGTGGGCATCTCTCTGGACCAGATCCATTTGAACAGCTTCCACTAAATCAGCATGTGACTCCAAACACTGACTTCAGTATCCACTTACCATATCTCTAACCCAATGCCTTGGGGCTCAAATAACATCAGTGTCTTTCAAATTAGGGCCATTGCTGCTTTGGATTCTCCTGTCATGTCAGATGATATCAGCACGGCCCCAGAGGTGCAAGCAGCGCTTGAGTCTAATCGTCATCAACCGATCGTCCTGTTCGTTTAGCATAAATGGTCACGGTGAGGATGGGAGGGCAGTACAAAGTGGGGAGAGAAGGAGAGGAAAGGCTGGCAGGAGGTGATGGAGACAGACCACTGAGCTGCCGTGTGAGCTCGCTGTCAAGGGTGTTGTTTTATTAAGACACCCAAACTGTCAGGGCAGGTATCAGGAGAGCAGCCGGGCACATGACAAGGCACTTGTGCTAACATCCCAGTAACCCGTTCTCATACCGAAATAGCTCCATCCAAATTTACCGCTCTCTCTGTCACACTTTGGGGGCACACCACCATCGAAGGGATTCACCTCTACCAATCAAGACAGTGAAACGTTCACCTTCATAGCCCTCTGGGACGGAGGACGTGGGTTGTGACAGGCAATAACAATGTGGGTTCGTGTGTGTGAGAGATAGATATATTGGGAGAAAGCGGAACTAAAAGTTGTTACAAAAGTGTGTTTTTCTGGGGATCACTCCACTAGACTGAATACTTCAATATTTTATATGGAGAGAATTACTACTATCATGCAATGTAAAATCTGAAAAGTTGATTTTACTTTGAAAAATCTAAAAAAAGAAGAAAAAAAAAACACCTTGAGAAGTTGAAGTAATTGATGTTCATTTTATATCTTACTGTTAAGTTTACTTAAAATGTATATATATTTGCTTGTTCTGTGAAGGTGTTGCAACTTAAAATGTTTTGTTTTTTTTTTTTCAAGGCCATCAGTTTCCAAGATTATTTTAGGTAAGATCAATTGGTAATGTTTTACAGTGTAGCTGTAGGTTTGGGCAATATGTAGAAAATCAAATATCACATGTTTTGACCTCCATATGCAACAATACTATAGGGTTGGCTATTGGGGCTTTCAGAGAACATTGTGATATTTTGCTAAATAATCATCAGTAATGTGGAGTAAAAGTGAGTAAAAGCAAATAATAGAACAACCGGGACAGTCTAGAAAGAAAAGGAAATTGCATCATTCTATTGTAACACAGCCTTTAAAACCAGGAAAGACAACACTTACGATATTACAATATCCACAATCAAAGACAATATCTAATCTCACATCATGGTATCAATATAATATTGCCCACCCTTATTTAAATGTTAAATATGAAACTACCACCGGCATTCAATTAGTTAAGCTTAGCATGGCTCGGTCCAAAGCTAACAAAATCCATCTACCAGCACCTGAAACTCACTGATGACTGTGTGAATAGCGTTAGTTGGTTTAAGTCTACAAATTACAATTTATAGGGGGAGTTATGTGTATTTCTTGGCTGGGTGCACGTTCCTCTTGCCTTGTCATCACTGTAAGTTTGCCAGGAAACCTGCAGATTAATTTCTCTTAAAAACCACAAATTGCTGTTTTTAAGCAAAAATAGACAACTCTGCAACTTTTTCCCAACCGCCACTTATCCCCAATACTGGGGATAGCATCTACGAGGAACTATAGATACTATTTGGCTACGAGGTGATAGATACTGATAGCTACCAGAAAAAAAAGTGTTACCTTCTGCTAAATTGTTGATAAATTGTGCTGTAAATCAGGCCTTTTTTGTACCCAGATATTGCACCTGGCAACAGAAAGAATTGCATAGTCAAAGCGAGGCTTATAGGGCTGTCATTATTCTATCATCATTACATGGTTCAATCAACATTTATTTCATAATGATAAGTTACAGCAAAAGACTTTTCTACATCCCCTATATATATGGTTCCTACAGCTTAATATATATTACATTTAATACTTTTTAAAGCTTTGTTGGCGTTAATGTTGTTAATAACCAAAACTGGAAAAAACAAACAACTAAAAAGAAACATGAACCATTGATCTTCTCTTCTAACCAAAGAATAAAAGGGCTGAAATAACAACCTTTAACCTTGTTAAACTTTTACATTAACTGTAGCTGAATGATTGATTTTTACAGTAGTGTGA
This sequence comes from Plectropomus leopardus, assembly GCF_008729295.1. NCBI lineage: Eukaryota > Metazoa > Chordata > Actinopteri > Perciformes > Serranidae > Plectropomus > Plectropomus leopardus. The sequence continues at coordinate 11,134,833 of NC_056485.1, read as the reverse complement.
ATGTGTGAAAACCCTCTTAGCACTGTATATTAAATATTCCAGAGTGAGATACACAATTAGCAGGATTTAAAAATGCATGTATGCATGCAGAAACCACAGTTGAAAAACAAAAAAAACAAAAAAAAAACTTTTTATCATGATAATGCAGTTCAAGATAGCAATGAGGGGCCATGGAAGACATGAATATTGTATTGGAAGAGGTGGAGGGGGTGGACATGCATTGCCTCTCAGTAAACACCACATTAAGCAGATGCACATGCACATTTAATGTGTGGATACACATGCCAGCTGACATACACGCGTGCTGAACAAGCATGACCAGCACACACACCGATAAATTTATCTCCTACAGAAGTTGACAACACTGTGATAAATTGAGGTTACAGCTGCCTTAAGTTCAGAGCAAAACAGTAGCTCAAACAAAAAAATATGAATGTCCTAGTGTGGTGTGCAATGGGCAACATCCGAGGCTGAATAATGAAGCCAACGCAGAAGTGCCAAAAACTGCACTTCCTCTGACCACTTAAGACGGACTCCAAAACAGAGTCAACCCCCATAGACCCCTAAATTCACAACTTTAGGGCAGATATAAACCTGTCTACAGTCTGTTACAAAAATATGTTTTAACTTACCAATATGTATTGTATTAATACTTAAAAGTATGCATAATTAAGGGTGTGGCCATATTGAGTAACAAGTGCGTGCCATCTGCTGACAAGTCATTACCATGGCTACATTAGTTAGGTAATGTAACAGTGGTGAAACCCCAGATTCACAGAGTACAGTTGTAGCATTAGTCGTAGCTGTCACTATTGTTTGTATATGTTTTGAGTTCATAAAAGTTAACTCTAACATTTTGGTCGCCTAAAAAGTCTTCTTCAGCATTTGTTTGTACTGAAAGATTCTTTAGGCAATCAAATGTTCAATTTTTATAGTAAGTACATTTTATTTTAATGGTTTTAAGCCTGTCTTCTGCTAGCAAAAATCAACATTAGCATCATGACAGTTTACTGCAGACTAATATGTTCTATACAAGGTAACAGCTGGCATCAGGCCTAACCCCTCAAACTCGTCAAAATATGGTCACTTTTGGTGACAAAAATCCAAGATGGCGTTAGCCAAAATGTTAAACCTTAATTTGCATGAGTGAATATAGGTAAATATGAGATTAAAATCCACAATACTCTGATTATTTTGAAACGTTTTCTTCATAAACACATTGTACTGTTTGCACAACTTTGATTCTTCAACCCCCGTTTACAAGTACATGATTGAAGATGAGATGACTAAGAGATATTTTCATGCAGCTGCAGGAGTGTTCTCAGTTGAACTCTCCGCCTGTTGGGATGAAATGGCCACAAACATGTCTGAACAAATATATTTCCGGCAGTTGTCAAGACAACAGCAATTTGCAAGGAAGGTCAACAAATTGGTAATTATCAGCCATGCACTACATCAAGCAATCAGAATCAGAATAAGGCCAGCTGCCAAGTGGTTTTTCACTTACAAGGAATTGTAGATGTTAGGTGCATACAATGAACATTTGTGCCGCCTTTTTAGATAATTTGGTCATTTAGAGGGTTTCGATGCTCTGTCCCATATCCTTGAGCTAGACTGCTTTGGTGCTGACCGTAGTTGCCTGAGTAACAGGACACAACAACAAAGACGTGCAAAGTCAACTACCTCTGGACGAGATTCAAATTCAAGAACACTGCTGACATCGGCCAAAAGGATTTCACTCCCTTTCCATTCAAATGACCTGTTTTGCATCATTTGGAGAAGTCCAGGCAGGATCACACTATGAAAACAAACGGCAGGGATTTAAGATAACAGAACCAAAACTTGGCGGGGCTAATGTCATCACAGGCCATTATGGTCAAACTAACTTGAATGGCTGATGCTATGGGCAACCATGTTGGGTATGCAAAGCATTGTAGGAGGTGCAGAGGTTCACACTGGCTTGAAAAGAAGGTTCGTAGAGTTTCTAGATACTAAATAAATACCTTCCCTAAGTAATATTGTTCACATCTAAATTCCAGAAATCTCTTAAAGCCTCACCTTATGATCTATGGAGTCATTACAAAATATTTTGTTTGTAAATCCAGGATTTTTGTCTGCTTTAGCCCAAAAAAGATCTCCTTGAAGTAGATTAGACTTAATCCAAAGTGACCGCAAATTAGGCAAAAGAAGGTGCATCAAATGAAGGTTGTAATTCCACGACGGGGCGCATTAGGATATTTATCGTCAAAGCAATCCCCAGCTTTTAATTCATTTGACATCTTTCAGCACTAATACAGTATCTGATTTCTGAGAAGCACCAGAACACAGTTGCACAGCGTGACATCTGGAGGAAAGCAGCGGGTTGCAGGACAAGTCGTTGAAAAGTGTTTCTACACAGAATAGAGACCAAGGCCATTATGTCTGCACCACATTTACGCTTCATATCTAAAAAGCACGAGCCAGCACCGCACGTAACCATCTCCCGCTGCCCTCAATGTTATTCAAATGACAGTACAATTCTATTTTCACCTTGCAACTAACTACTCCTATGTCAGCAACATTTACTGTTCTTTCTATTGTGCCGGATACGCTAGCGAACTGGGAAATTAATTCTAAAAATGGGATTATCCTGGAATGTGTGTGTTGGTGGGATTGAGCTGAAACATAGTCCCCAATTATGCTCCTCTGAAATCTCCTGTCCCATCATGTGGAGAATATGAGCCCCTGAGGCCTTATCAAAAAAGGTGATATGACACATTCTCCCAATGTGCAAGTTTTAATGCCTTGATCTTGTTGAATACGTGAAATTACATCAACATAGGGCTTGAAAAGCAATGTAAACAAAAAAATCTGCAGTACCGCAAGGAAGTTGTTAGGAAAAGAGGGAAGGAGGGGTATCTGTATTGAGTTAGATGAAACTGGTTACATGGATGTGGCAGGGTATGTTTGTGTGTGTGTGTGAGCAAAAGGGAGGTGGAGAGGAGGGGGCAGTGGCAGGCAAACCTATCATCCTCTGAGCCCACCAGTAAACTCTGGAGGGCAAACAATCTCCCTAATTGAATTCAATCCAGGCTCACCGCAGGAGGCACCGAGGCTAGTGGCTCCATTCAGTGTGGAGAGGGCTGGTGGAGGGAAGTGTGTGTGAGCGAATCGACAGGATGAGGAGGGGAGGGCTTCAGCCAGCATGACAAGCAAGCGAGGAAGGGGAAAGAAGATAAGTACAAGAAGCAGGGAGCAAACACAGAGTTGTGGAAGACAACAATGACAAACAGACAGGGAGAAGAGAAAAAGCTTGGTGCGTGAAGGTTTTGGTGCTTATGGGGTGGAGGTGGAGGTGGAGGAGTGTGCAAGGAGCAAAAGATTCGAGGGGTAGAGAAATGGAAGCCAGCTGCGTTTTTGCATGATTACTCCGAAAACATCATTTGCATCAGGGAATGAAATCCAAACACGCTCGGTAGGTGCGTATGGTTACCAACCAAAAAAGGCTCCTTGTCGCTGACGGCAGAAATTAAAGGCTTACCAGTGATGTCCCACAGATTTGCATATGAAGATGAGTACCTATCATGAATTATTTTCATAAGCATCCCATTGCACACAAAGAACAAACCCAATTGGCCCACAAGAATGCTCTTCATTACTGTGCTGTGTACTTAATCTGGGATCTGCTGCGTGTTCATCATATGCAGTTTGACATTTTTAGCTCGTGCTGATGCGGTCAGAAATTATGATAAAATTGTACAATACCTTGGTGTGAGACGAAGTGTGAGCTTTGAGTGTTCTCCTCAAAAATCCTGTTTATCACATTCCAGATTTTGGAACCATGTTCTGTTCTGTAAGGAAACGGAGAGAGGAAGCAGTTTAGGAGGCAGAAAAGGATCGTCTCACATCAGTAAAACATGGCAACACTTATTCTTTCAAAATAGGTGGCAGGGGTAATAATTTAGTCCAGCAGGGGAACTTTTAACATCTCCCATTATAACCTTCAGTCAGCTTTAAAGGGTAAGTTTGACATTTTCAACCTGGACCTTTGAACACGACCACTTCAGCCTGCAGGCACAACACAGGCAGCAATGTAACCGCTCAGGGCATTGCCGCAGTGTCAGTATACTGCATGTCTACTTAAGTTTTTGCCGCTGACAGGCTCAAATTATTATAAAAAGCGTCTGAAAACAATAGAAAGGATCCATGCAGAGATAGCCTGTTTTGTAAAAGATTAAGTTCCTTTTTGTTTAACCAAAAACAGCCCTGAAATTTCCATCACCAAACCCACCAGACTAAAAAAACAGCTAAATTAGCATGTACAGAACCAGCATATTTAGACACCTCACTTTTTTTTGTTTCAACCAAACCAGAGTTGGTGATTCTTGGGACAGAGGATATACAAATAAAGATGTTTTTTGTGAATTTTATTTTGTTTTGTTGACTTTGAATAAGGTGTGTTTTAAAATAATAAAATTACTGTTTATTTAAATGTACTTTGGTGGGTTTGTCAATAGCTATGCCAGGCCCATTTCTGTTTGAACAAAAATGATCTTGCTCTTTCACAAAAAGGACTATCTCTGTTGGGATCATTTCCACAATGTTGTCAGACACTAAGAACAACAATCTAAGGCTGTCAATGGCAAAAAAAAGCACTTTTAGACTGAGGCATGGTACAAAATTTTGGGCCCTTTGCATAAGCAGTTTGCCACACTTGGTTCTAGCTCTGTTTAAAAAAGCATTCAAGCGCAGGCACGGACTAAACCATTTTTCGCCTTTAAGGGATGTAAGAGGACTCATTTTCCACAACTTTTTTCATACAAAGTTCAGTCCCTCAGCTGTTTTGCTCAGCCAATTTTAATTTAGTTACACCACTAATTACTAAGGAATAAAAAAAAAAAAATGCAAACCCAAACTTTTCATTCCAGGCTTTTAGAACCCCCCCCCTTCTCACAGGAGCCCTGGATAATCACCAGCCCATTTTTCCCAACACTACGATGCTCCTAATTTTGGTGGAAAATGTGGACATGCCCTATATTGCCACTGCAGCCCTTTCACTCAGTACAGAGCACATTTCAAAAATTGTGTTTCCCGCGAGTCAAAATACTAAACTAACCCTTTAACAAACCTGTGCACATCCATGACACAGATTCACATAGAAAATCCGCAATGAATAATTACTTTTCGATGTCAGAAGTGTTGGTTTGTCACAGTTGCATCACACACCAACTCTATATTTTGCTCTCTTCTGGGTCGCCCATTATTAAGTGGCATCTTCATAAATTTTTCAGCTGTTGTCTGGTTCCCACAGTGGTGATAGAGCCCGATTGCCGCTGTATGAAGAGCTATTCAGGTCACATCAGCTTTTAATGGCTGATTTATTAGGGCCCAACAGGGGCTTGGTGATGGGCTGCAGGACAAAGAGCCTGTTTTAAACTGCATTAACACTCTGCAGTAAATATCCCATACAACATTAGCATTTTGATGACTGCCTCCTCCAGTCACCTTTTGCGCCGCCTCGTTGTCCCTCGCACACATTTCGCTCCCCTGCTCTGCCTCTCAGCCTTTGTATCAATCCATCTTTTGCATGTGCCACTTTCTCGCTTTCAGCCTTCGCATCACTCTGCTTGTTACATTTCTCACTCATCATATTCAGTATAAACCTTTGCTGCTCGGATACCAGTGTGCACAGGTGAAGTGGTTAAGTTTAATTACGTCTCAATTAATAGCCTACATGAAAGGTTTCGTAGAGGTAAGCGGAAATTCAGCGAGAGAAAAGCAGGTTTCTTCTTCACCTTCAGAGCTGAAGAAAAAAAAACTGTCACCTTTCTCACTTCCATTGATAATGCAAAATATCTTTGCATGTTTTATAATTAAATCTCACCTGCAATCATACAAGTGATGCGCCCCAAAGCCATTGTAATTGAGGCGTTTATAGCAGGTTAGGGTCATGAATAATCAGCCAAAATTAAAAAGAATTAATCAGTAGTGGAGTGTTTACTATGCAAATTAAGTAGATATTGGATTAGACAGCAATTTAGAAACTTTTTTTTTTTACTCCAACCAATTTGGGTTGTCTGTCACATGTCAACATGTCTTTTAATAGCGCTGGCACATGCTTGAAAAATTACCTTCTATGTCCATAATAAGTCAAAAACAAAGAAACAAAAGAGGAAAAAAAAGCCTCTGGAGCTGTCATTGGATTTGACATTGCGCTTGTGCTTCCGTGTTCTCACACACACTGCTTTCCTTTTTCTTCCTCTTCAAATTACACTACAAAAGACGAAGAAAAAATTCAATTACATTGCCAAACTTCCAAATATCATCTGGGCACAATGGCTGACCGATCTTGGCTTCCGAACAAGTGCTGGGGCCGTGCTTCATCAAATCTGCTGTTCATTATGTCTGATCAAATTTGAGACTTTGGTGCAGAAAGCAGATGCCATAGGTCGATTCAGATGAACCGCCGAAGCTAGTTTGGTCAACAGAGCATCTGCCAGTCATTTAGTAAGCCTGGAAGTGCTTGGAAAGAAACACAATCACACCATATTGTAACAACTCTAACCACAAACTGTTGTGCTAAAGGAGAGACACAGTTCACAGACAATAGAAAATAAATATGATATTCTGGACAGTTTAGTTGGCTCTCTTCATCACACTGGATCGCTTACCCAGACTTAATTTACAGTAATTACAGCAATTGGACACATTTTTATTTTTACATATTTAATTCTTATAAAAGCCACATTAACTGCTCCTGTCCCTGATCTTCCTCACTGAGCAGAGACACCCTCATGGCCCAATTCATACCTGCTCTCTTATAATCATCTGTGTTTAAGGTCTGGCAGTAGATGAGAACCGAAGCTTCCAAAATATCTTCAAAGGGATTTGGACCAGAGAAATGTACACCAGGCAGTTCCAGGTACTCAAGGAAATCTTGTACCATTACTCCTCAGAAGCTCATTCCAAAGATATGCTATTCTATTGAAGTACCAGGCATGGATGACCCAATGTGACACCGTATGAGATAGCTGCTTATTAATGCCAGGTAGCTAATTAATGAAAGCATAACAGTAGAGTTATTTAGGAAGGTGTTGGGTTTACACTGCACCAGCACATAGGGATGAATGGTTTTGAAAGAATATCTAATTGCAATTTTTCTTTTTTTTGCAATATTGTGATTATGATAGCAATACATCAATATTATGAATGTATTTTTTTTTCAAAATTTAACTAGAGCCATATATTTATGGTATATAGGTATATAAACATGAGTGCACCAAGCACAATCACAAACTGATCTTGATTAAACATTGATAAAATCAAAGAAAAAATAATACTACAATATACCATAATTGTATATTTAGCTACTTGGATAATAGTTCAATTACAAGTTAACTTCTATAGCATAGCTTATTTTATGTGTTTTTTCCTTTGGTCCTCATGCACACTATGTTTAAGTTAAAAACAAAACTTTTGTAAAACTCCGTCCATGGTTAAGATTTTCAAAAACGGCCTTTTCAGTGTTGTTGTGTAGTAAAGGAAAGAGAGTTTTGGCTTGTTGCGTCAGAGTGTGCACCGTTATCTTCCTTGTGAAACATCACAAATGAGGCAGCATTTTGTACAGTGGTGGATAGTGCTGCTTCTAAGACTTTTTACATGATTACACATAAATACACAGTTACTTTTCAACTATATTGAGGAACAGATACGTCACAGGTGCTACAATGTTCATTACTACAGGCCTTAAAAGTTACACTTAAAAACTACTGAGCTACCCTCTAGCTTTCTTACTGAAATTGAGGGGAGGTTATTACCTAAGGCCACTTAAAACAGCGCAATAAAAAGTTAACATGTTAAAGGCTGCTGGGATATGATCACTGAGACAAAACTTAAAGAACGATTACAGTTTGACATCATGTTATTCATTTTGTCATTGACTGCTAGGGATATGCAACCAGTCAGTATTACATAGAGAATAAAGTGATGTGAAAGTTTTGTTGGACTGCCAAGTAAGCCAGCCAGAATCACTCGATTCCTGCAAGCGAATGAGTCCCCATTTCAGGAATGCACAAATACAAGAGGAAGTACTGTATGTTACTTCAGTTGTTCCAGGAAGGGTGCCATTCGCCCTCCTCTTCATCACATTATCTACTGCTCTCTGTTTCTCAGTTCCCATGGTGAAAAGAGTGTTTTCTAAATTACAGAGTGATGAAACGCAGGCTGACTCTCCCGCTTTCACTGCCGTGAACTTACAGCCAAATTTGATTTCACACCCCCAAAGTGATTCATTGTGGTACAGCACAGTGTCCTGGATATCAGTGTTGAGTGTGGTCACAAGTGCAATGGACCATATCTCTGACCACACCTGACAGTAATTTTGGGTGTAACAATGCTTTTCTGCCATGAGAGATGTAGAGTTTCATCATTCTTTATGATGTTCATTCCAACAAAAACAAAGAAAAAGGAAAATGATCATGACTTGACCTAACAATAGGCTTACAAAGTATGCTTTGATTCATGAAAAATGTTCATGCTCGGCACTGTGTGTTTAATTTGAACAAGCAATTACACACGTTTGTGTTTTTTTCCAACTGCTTACAGGTAAAAAGAAGACACACAAATCACAAAAACAAAAAGGAGCACAAGCCTCAGGGCAACAAAACACTACTGAACAACACGACTGACTGAGAAGGAGAAAGAATACCTTTTCTTCTTCATCCAAATTAAACACTCTGTAACAGCTTTTCATGTTGAAAGGAAGATAAATGGCAATGAAGGGGAAAAAAGTACCACACAGGCTAAATATGAAGCATACAAGAATATCATCAATTGATTGCAGTGTTTCTGGACTGGTTGCCCTTGCCATTGGCTTCTCTACAATCTGTGACTGCTTTGCAGCTGTTGGTTACCTCACACTCTGGTTTCATGCTGTTTCAAGCTAATCATGATGAAAAGTACAGGAGCATGAATCTGACCAAGTGAGGAGAAACAGGGCAGGAAAAGTGATACTCATGCTGCCTCAAGGCGAAAAGTTGCATATTGTAGTCGAAGGGCATTTTTGCAATACATTAGCGTCTCTATCACCAGCTTATCATCGCGTGTCAAAAAAACTGCTATCAGGAGACAAAAGAACATATGAGAAAGCAGTGGACGCATGCGGCCGCTGTATGACTGATCCAAGTCGACAGCCTGTGGTGTGTCTCTATAAAAGCATTTACTGAGGCACAGCACCGTGGCCTGCCGAAAGCTCATCAAAGAGTGGCTTATTTTATCAGCCAAGTGGAAAATGTGCTGAGAAAGAGAGGGAGAGGCAATAGTGAGGAAGTCAGCGAGAGTAACTAAGCTATTGTGCCCATCGCTGACCCAAACACCCGCGTTACAGTAGTCACGGCTGCTCACAACAAAAGCTCTAATCGGCGGAGCAGGGCTCTAAATTAAATGACCCTGTGGTTGTGACACTGTAACTGACAAGCCGGCTGGTGCATGCTGGGGCCAAAGGCAAAGGAGATATGGCTAATGAACAGAAAATGTATTGAAACTCTGGCATCTTTTACAAGTAGAGTCGGCCCTGAGTAACCTACATACTCCTGTGTGAAGTACGCAATATGCACTCTTAGTGCTTATTCGACTACTTGCAGCTATTTCATAGATTATACAGACTTTCAAATGAGCTGCTCTCAGACAGAAAGTACCAGGTCTCATAAAGATTTTGTTTGCACCCTCAGGTAAACTGCACTTCTACTATAACATACCATGACTTTCACAAAATGTAACTATTACACTTCACACATTGTGAGGATGAGTCTGCATATATTTAAGGGTTTAAATCTACTCTGAGGAGGTGAAGGCAAAGGAGAAGAACTCATCACTGCATCAAAGTGTGAAATACAAACAAGCCCTCTGTTCATGAAATTTCACACAAATTACATCGCACTACTATTATCAGATACGTAATCATAGCCAGACAGGGTGTGCTTTTTCACAAGGGAGGGAAAGCTTAACAACCAAAGTCAATGGGCAGCATTTATAATGCATGGGCAGCATCCCTACCCCCAAGGGTCACATTAAATTCCAGAAAGCTGATAACAATTGACTGAGGTTGCTGCCAACTGCAGGAAGATAATGTATACTTACATGTCTGCTCTCTCATTCTTTTCTGGTTCATTTTCTCAGTACACACTTGTCTCGTGTCCTGGATTCCTTCTCTTGCTTCTTTTTCCACATATTTCTTCTCCCTACAGCTCTTCTATCATTATCGTCATGTGCCCATTTATCTCTCAAAATCTATGTTGGCATACCAATAAGAAGAGGGGATGAGAGACATGCAACACTGAACACTCAAGTCCTTACCCCAAATACTTACTTATACACGGGCCCTTTTAGGCCTTAATTGATGAATTCAAAGTCTTGCCCCCGTAAGCTGATGTTTCTAGGTCAGACAAACTTGACAAAAAGAACATGGCAACGGCAATAACAATAATTGGTGCAATGACATTGTTTTGTCAGCTCTTAATTTAGAAACCCCAAACATTCTGAAAAATGTTCCACTGGACCAAAAGCTCCTTTGTCCGATGGCCAGTTATCCCAAAAACAAAGGTGCATTGCTTCGAAAGGCTGTTTCTTCAAAAACAAGCTACGCACACTTCAAAACAGAAGCATTAGCCATGGGACCTTCCGAATATCTAATAATATCTAATAATACCTAATAAATCCAACCAACGAAAGCAACAAGAACTAACAAATCCAATCCAAGTCTGCTCAACCATTAATGGAGCAAAGAGTGAAAAGGAGTTGGACTTCAGCAGGGTTTAGGAAAGGTGTGTTCTTTTTTTTATTCTTTTTTTCTGTGGAGATTGAGCTATTTGAAAAGATAGAGGTGACAAACACACACAGCCTCCAGAATACTGCATGCAGCTAAAGTGGTCCACAGCACCTCAGTTTTAAATTTTTATTTGTTGGTGTATGCAAGCTCATGTGTTTGAATATTTATGTAAATATTATGTTTTTGTAGTCATAGGACCCAAGATTGCGTCTTAAGCCAAAACGAGATTTCTCTTATCACATGATCTCACCTGGAAATCCCAGCTCAGAGATGATTTTGAAAAGGCTTTATGTCTACGGTGCCCAATACTAAATGCATGAAATGTATCGTCAAAAACAAGCTGTCAAAATGCCATACGTACACATGGAAATATCCCCCCACCGATGGGGCCAGGGGGCTATTTACCTTAGCAGGGGAATATCATTATGATAATCACGCTTGTCTTTATTTGGAATACATACATATTCCCACCACGATGACCAACCTTGCAGCAGAACATAAAAGTCAATAGAGGGGAAAATTGTATGGGTGACACTAGTGGGACTTGACACCATAGGTCCTTCATGAGGGTGCACGTTGTGTGCATTTACAATGAGCCATTTAGCATTTTTCTGTGAGGAAAACGCCACATGCAGAGGCACATTTGTTGTGGAGGGTTACCGGCCAAGGCCATGGAGTCACGCTCAGAGAGACAGAGAGGAAGTACTTGAGATGAGTGCTGCAAGACATCAAAAAAGGATTACCTTCAAAGGGTCATGAGCTATTTAGTGCTCTAAAAATGTGTCATGCCACTAAAAATAGTGTACTTTTGAAACTGGTTTAATTTAATCTGAGACTGAAACTTATTTATTTTCATTCTTCAATAGATTTTTGTTGAATAGAGTCTACAAAATGCCAGAAAAAATGGACAAATGCCCATTGCAAGTTCACAGACCCTTAGGTGTCGTCTTCACTCTGCTTAATTTGGCTGAAAACTATTAAAAATGCTGGTTTAAAATGATATATGACAGAGAAAGGCTAGAAATTCTGACACACAATAGCTTTAGTCATAAAATATGATTTAGGGCTGAAACTAACAATTATTTTCATTAATGGTTATTGTGCCAATTATTTTTTTTCAAATTACGGGCTAATCTATGAAATTTTAAAATAATGAAAAATGTCCATAATAATTCTTCAAATGTCTTACTTCATCTGACCAATGGTTCAAATTCAAAATAAATTATTTTTTACAGTTGTAGAGGAAAAAAAGGACAACAAAAAATTCACATTTACGAAGCTTTAACTGAAGAATGTTTGCCATTTTTTCTTAAAAAATGTCTTCAAAAATTAATCAGTTGCAAAAGTTGTTGTTAATTTCACACTAACTGATTATTTGACTAATTGTTTTTCCTCTAAAAAGATAAATCTGTTTTAAAAATTGTTGCAAATCATCTCATTTGCTATACAGAAGCACAGGATGCTATGCCCCCCAACAGTTCCCCCCTCAACTTAAAACCAGAAAACCTGCAACTGATTGAAGCAGTGGATCGAGTTACAGGTAGTTTACTTCTGAATCTTGTTTCCATGTGTGAGTGTGTGCACTCAAACCAACCCTCTGTGCCCTTGCCCTCCCCACCCTGAAAAATACGGAACTTGACCCTTTCTGAATTCTGAAGCTGACCTGCACACTGAATATAACCTTGGCATAGGCGAGGGGAGAGAGGTGTGTTTCTAATAAAGTCAAGCCTTTGAATGTGTGTGTGAAGGAGCATGTATGCATGCTCTGTGTTTATGTGAAATTCAATTGTGTATGTCTCTGTGTATACATGTCTGTGTCTTAACACAGGTCTGCATAACCACGTGTTTATTTGTTCATATGTGACTGCTTTTTGGTGTGTGCGTGTGTGTTTGTATGGGTATGCAAGGGTTCAATAACCATGTGTGCAGCAGGGGGGCTCTGGAGTGTCTCAGTACCCAAGGCGCCAAGGACATGGCTTGACAGGTGTGTGCGGAGGACCTAGTAGTCTGCAGAGCAGCAGCAGGCAGCAGCACAATGTGCCCATTCAGGCCTGGAAGGAGACAACCGAGATATCGCAGGACCCCTGTGAGGAAGGGGCGGTCAGCTGGGGGCACGTCAACCTTTCACTGTGACTACAAAGAAAGACATAACTATAACTGCATCAACACAGTAATAGGCTGTGTGACCCCATGCTGGGGAGCTGTCTACTGGTATGTGACAGATTTAGGCTGTCTACAGTTTTTTTCTCTATGGACAGATTGTGTAGAGATAACTTTGACTATTGAGGCCAAAATTGGGTTTAATGTGGAACTATTGCTCTTAAAGGTCCAGTATTGTAAGAAGTCAGATTTCTGTGTCTTTTTTATATTATAAAGCAAGTACAGGTGCTGTATACATACTTTGAAAGAACTGAAATGCTCAGTCCTCAGAGAAATATAAACAGTCCGTATTCAGAAAATGGGCCTGTGAAAGAGCCATCAGGAGTTCCGCAAAAGTTGTGATGTCACAACGTAAGATGAACAAACTTGACACCATAAACATTCAAAATGGGTTCCATTGTATTTGCTGTTGGAATTTTTGTTGAAGTAGAAGCTGACAGGAAGTATACAGGGACTACAGTGGTCACTCTAGCAAAAGAATGGACTTACATGCACTTACACTTCTGGGTCAACAACTGGCAATTCTTTTGTATTGCAGGGACATGAGCTCTCAAAAGTTGTCGGAGCTTTGTAACTGTAATGTGTAAAGATATTTAGTTAAACGTGGTGGTCCTACTTAACATTTCTGCTGTGCTTATTGTGTGAAATGTGGTGGTTTGCTAGCATCTTTGATAAAATAAATGTAATTATTGATATAGTGCCATTACAGTCATTCCACAAATGCCAAAATCTTGAACACACCGATCAATTAGAGCAGACTGGGCTTTGGGAAGGAGGCTTAATGAGACAAGCACTAAAACAGAATATTTCAGACTGAGGATGAATACAGGTTTATTAAAGCAGACAGTATGAGGAAAATATATATTTTCTTTTCTTTTTTGTTTTCGTTACATCAAAGACTGTAAATATGTTCTGGCAGAAACCTAAAATAAAAGGATGAACCTCAAAATGAGCATAGTATGCGAGCTTTGATAGGCGAAAAGCTGAGAATAGCAGTGACATAAAATAGGGTAAGAGTGAAAACACTTGGAAGACTTGTCAGAATAAATGATTATGTAGTTATATGCACCCTACAATAAAGCACAGTATGTGTTTATGAATGTGCCAAATATGTCAAGGAGGAAAACAAGCTATTGAAAGGAGTAAAAATACATTTGCCCTTTTCTGAACATCCCTGAAAAACCAATTTCCACCCTCCGGTATCCTGCAAAAATTTAAAAAGTTCAACAAATGCAACTGGTTTGACTAATTTCCAATTTGGTATGCATTCCCTATTTACAAGGATGAATGAAGTGACCATTCAGGTGGTAACATTTTTTATCATCTCTGAAATTAATAACAGGTATGGAAAAAAAAAACTGGCAATATGAGTAATTTCACCACTAAGACATGCATGCCCACAGTCATAAATTTTCAAATCAAGTGTCTCACACACACACACACACACACAAACACACATTCAGACACTCAGCTTCAGCTAGACCATAAGAACTCACATGGCAAATCACTGCCATACACAAGCTAATGGCGGGATGTGACAGAAATGGCCACTGTCTGAAAGAATTACACGGCTGCGCGGTCCATACGTCCTTAACGCACATCTGACAAGAGCTTTTAAAACACACACAATGCCACCGGCGCCGCTATCCATGCAGAAAATTGGACAGCCATCTTTCAGCTCCGACATAAATCTGTGGGGTAGCAACACGCATCAGAGAGCAATATAGTAAAGAACGAGTCTCTGCTGAAACCAAAAAGTAATTGAATCGAGGATGAATAAAGACAGGGGGCGGGATGAGAGTTGAAGGAAAACATGTCATATGAATTTGATGCTCTGTGAGAGACTGCTTTCGGGAAATATGCAGTAAGGAAAGACAAGGCTGCTGAAAGTAATAAGCAACAAATTATTACAGGAGAAAGAAACTGCTGAAATAATCTGGAAAATTCTAAAAGTTTTGCATTTTTGATAGTGATGCAAGAAATGTCAAAAAATGATGCAAGGTAATTGTTCACTAAACCCAAACCCACACACACCTTTTCTGCGAAAATCCCTCTGCTATATCCAGTTCCACAACATCCACAAGATAACCTTAACCTACATACAATGTTGCCATATACTACATACCAGAGGTCTCTGCAGCATCGACCTCTGTTTCCCAAGGCTATCTGCCCACTAAATCACATTTGTAGAGTCATATTAAACACGTAGCCCTGAGGAGAGTAAAAGCTCAGCAAAGAATGATAGGCATCTTTCTATCACTGAAAGCCTGCACTGCATTATTCCATGCTCGTGGCTGATGTGATAGCATGTGGCAATCGACTGCTTTAATGTTACAATATGGGCCGAGGAAACATGTTCAATTCTTCTTGGGCACCGTGAGAGATAAGGGCCATGTTCTCATCAGGTCACCTGCAATGAACAAATGTGACTGACCTGAATGGATGGGAGGAGAAACAGTAGCTATCCCTGCCAATGCAAGGCCACACAATGTGAGGGGAAAAAAGGTGTTTCTGCTTGTGAATTACTCGAAAAGGCTGCAAAGAGAGAGGGAAAAGAAAAGCTTTGATGGGCTGCGGTGTGTGCATTTGCTGGCAGTTCAGAACAAGGTATGGATAACCTTTACGCTACACTCTCAAAGCGCCTCGAAAGCCCCCCAAATCCCACCTCCAACATCGCACTGTCACCAGAAATGTCAAATTTAGTCATCTGAATAGGGACCTGCTATGCAAAGGAAACGGGGAAACTGCTATACAAAGGGTGGGGATGGAAGAAGAAACCAGAGACAATCATAATGGTAAGCAGCAGTGTGCTGTGGTTACCAGTGCTCAATGCTCAACTGAAATAGGAGCTGCATACTAATGGAAATACAGATCTTTGAAGCAGCTAGCAGCTAGTGCAACAAGAGCAGAGTCATTGCCACAACTGTCTAAAGCGTATTTCCCACTGGACAAAAAAACCACTAACACCCACTAACATCTGGCCTTTGTCTTTATTGGGAAAGGTTACACTTGGCGTAATTCATGGGATAAATGACTGCAGTAGTTTATCAGCTCCAGCTACAATAGGCAGTGATAGAAACAAGACACCAGCGTGGACATGCTAATTTTACACCCCTTTTCTGGCGCAACCGTCAGTAACTTCTGCAACTCTTTGTCATCTTCTGACAAATTCTGTCAATCTCCATCCAAGCAAAACTTGAATTTTGCTCCAAAATAGTGGGCAGCAAGTTTGAAAGAGATGACATAGTAAATGGGGGAGGGGGGCGTCACATCAGGTCACAGTAACATTAGCCATAATAGTTTGATTAAAGAATACAACTCAGCTCTTACTTGCAGTTTTCAGGTAATTTTGAAAGCTGCTTGTAGATTTGTGATGTGTCTTTTGGGGAATATTTGACACTTTACTTTTTTGGGGGTCATCTTTATAATTTTCTTAATATTCAAGACTTATCTTTTCCACATCCACATTCGTTTAAATGCTTCTGAGAATAAACATTAATGGTGATGCTTAATGATTTATGTTGGATTACTATTTCTTGATTTATGGACTATTTTTATAGAAGAATGGATCATTTGAATTCTGATTTGGACATTTATTACCATGGCAGCAATTGAAGCTTTGAAAGAGTCAGATCTACAAATTTTGTTGGGAAACGGGTATAATTCATTCCAGTATACTTGGAGTTATGTCTATATTAGGCTATTCAGCACCTCACAATTTGCACCCAATGCCAACATTCAGGTTAACTACATAAAGGTGTGTACCCTTTTTTGCAAAGTGGCATTCAATGCCAGTCACAGACATGCAATTGATTATTGTCTTTTTATGAATTAAATTGTTCCATCTGTCTAACCCTAACATGCCCTGACCTTAGCCAAGTGTCTCACTGCCTAACCCTAACTATACCTTAACACTTATTTATTTTACTATAACCACAATCCTTAATTTTAACCATATTGTAGTTGTAGAAAGCAATGCATTTTTATAGTTTTCATAGTTGTCCCTGAATGCAATCATGGCTTTACAAACCAGCCCAGTATTTATGTTCTTGGGTTGATATGACACCTTGTCCAAGTATTTGTGTACAAGTATTCCTATCAGCATGCACTGGAATTTGTAATGTCAGTCAGCTTCTGCATTTGATATCAGTTCCCAGAGCAGTTAGGGCAATCCCTCTGACCTCCCTGCTTTTTACCTGTTATGGTTTGGCATGTTGTTTTTGTAAGGTCACATTTCATTTTAACAGGGCATAATAACTCATTCCAGCCATCCAGTGGAGGTAACAGTATATCAGGGCACCAAATGGCAGACCTTTCCACAAGTCACAGAAACTATATATGGTGACAGTCAGTATATTTTCTGGTTTCTGTTACTTGGGTCATGCATAGGTCAGAACTGAGATTTTAGAATGAGGTTCAGAGGTCATGAGATTGGTTCAGCATATTTTGCATGCCATTAAAATTGTATATGGGTAATGGGTATCAAAACAAACTGCCAGTGCATGGTAACAGACACAAGCAGACAGATGGCTGCCAGAGTGGGGTTTCTTATGCATGACGAATTGTCGCATCTGCTGGTGTGACTGTGCGAAGCATGCGGTCAGAGGAAGTTCTCAAGAAAACAGGGGGAAGCGTCATCAGAAAACAAGCAAACCAAAGTCAGGCTGTCATGTGTTTCCAAAGTAACTGATCTTTTTATAGTCCAGAGTCATCTGCAGTAGCCGAGTCGGGCAGGAATCCTGCGGGGACCTGAGGGCAATCAAAGTAGCAGTCACTCTCCCGATACCCAGGTGAGGTGACACTCTGCCAAAATAAAAGCTTAAGATCCCGGAAACAGCGACTGGAATGGGCATGAATCCTTAGGGGAAATATATAGAAGAAGCTCATAAGATCCACAAGTCTTGCCACACCTTGTCAACCAAGTTACAAAAATCCACACCAAAGGTTGGCCAAAGTTTGTCAGATATCAAAACAGATCACAGAAGCCATCAAAACTCTATCAAGGTAAAGTGCTTGTGTGGCCTCTGTCCAGACCTGCCTGAGTTCTCTTCAATTCAGTGGCATTTCCTAATTAGATGAGAAGGATGGTTTGATGTACATGCTCTCATTGTATTAAAAGAAAGCAGAAAAAAGGGGCCATGCATGCAGCCCCCCCTTGTTTGCCTGCAGTGCAGTGATAGAGAAGGTTACAATTGTCTCTCTCTCTCTCTCTCTAGTGCGTCTACAGATGCAGAGAAAAATCGATGCACAAAAAGCACTTCATTCCTGCTCAGTTTCATCTTTTACTGCCAGTATAATTAAAAGTGGCTTCGACAGACTTTCCAATCCAAATTTCCCTGTCAGCTGGAGGTGGCCTGCTCAAAGTCATGAGGGCTAAATTGAAGGGGAAAAGGTTTCTCTTGGGACTGTTATGACATCACGTGTGCAGCACTCATTTTGATTGTATGGGAATATGGCTGGGTAATATATATCAATATTATATCAGTATTGTGATATCAGCATGGATATTGTCTAAGGTGTGGAATATTGAATAATCATCGGTGTTGTCTTTTTCTGATTTTTAAGGCTGCATTACAGTAAAGTGATGTAATTTTCTAAACTTACCAGACTGTTCTGACCCTCTCAGCTACTTATCCAAATTACTGATGATTATTTATCCAAAATCTCATTGAGTAAACATTTTCTAAAAGCACTGTTAGTCAATTCTTCAATAACACAATATTAATAGAGGTACTTGGTCAAAAATATGATGATTAGGGATATCATCATCAAACCATTGCTTTTTCAGGGAAAAATGACCAAGACCTTTAACAGCAAATCCCTGCATTCACATTTGTGGACTAAAAGGATATATAGGCCTGACATATGATAGCAATCGCACAAAAAAATAATTGGTAACATATATATATTAATACATATATTTTTGACCAGTCATGAATGTCAGACTAAAGGTTAATTTTGCTACTCAGATCCAGCCAGCAGTGCCGCTGTGGAAATTTTATGCTAACCCTTTGTTTTCCCCCAACACCACAGTCTGTCTTTCACATGGCTAACTATATTATCACCAGTGCAGAGCTGCCAATGCTAGCTAACCAGTGGAGACCATCAGGTAGGCAATGCATGTTTCTACATGGTAACACGGCAAGCTGGCTGTCTGTCAGCAAAGTTAACAGAGCATTTTAAAAAGCAAGGCATTTACATCACAAAACATTAAAATTTCACCACCTCTGAAAGGATAGCCCACTGAAATGCAGCACTAGAGATCACTGAGTCAATGGAGTTCTTTCCTAAAAGAATGGGCCTTGTATTTTACATAATTTGGCTTTGTTTTTTCATCTTAAAAATAAACCAGCCAGTAACTGGTTAATGGGTGTCGGGCTATTAAAGCAAAATCAAATAAAACTGACATCCCTACAGTTTTTATTCCAGCCCAGCCCTTCATGGAAGGTTATGTTATTGACAACTACTCTGTGGCAATTCCCTGGATGAGCATGTGTGCTTTGTTTGCAGTGATAGATACAGTACAGCAGGAAACAACCAACCCAACCGGGAGATGTGATGAAGGCACTTAATTGGAGATTTCAGGGGGTCATGTTTAATTATTGTAATTTGGCACAAAAGCCACACCAAAGCCTCTTTCATACAAGTTGCTCGTCCCATTTAATTTCCATTTCTACCAAAGCAGCACGAAGAGTATAAATCATTTTTACACACTCTCTCCAAAAGCAGCAGCTTCCTGCACTGATAACACCAGCTGAGAGACAGAAATTAGCAAATTACCTGTGTGTCATGGCTGCATCCAAGCCGCTGGACCAATTATTTCTGCTCTGCTGCAATTGTAAAGGCCTCTCCAGCTGTGTTTGACACAAAGCTGGCTTAGGAAGGCTTACTACTGACCAAAAACATAAACAAGATTACAGGAGGCTAACCTTTCACAGTGCTCACGAGTGACAACAAAACCCCTGCTAAATGGACTTTTGGTCCGGAGTCACCAAAAGTAGTGGGGTGTCTATCTACTGCTTTCAACACCTCTTTGGGAGAGACAGAACTGATAAGAAAGAGTAGAACAAAGCAATCTTTGTTGTCTATATGAATCAATAATGGGTTGTTCATTAGTAGAAACTGTATAGCACTCAGAAATAATAAAGACAGAACAATGCATTGAGAAGGAGAAACCGCAGGCACAGGAGTATTGGAAATTAAATGCAGCATTCCACTGATGACTTTCAAGGTAATAAGTACACCTACCTTATTAATCATTATGGGCAGAAATTCCATAAAGGGTGGACCTACGCTGACCCGAGTGAGCTCATTGTCTGGTGGCATGCAGCAGGTTCATATTTTCCACATTGAACTAGCATGCTACAATGTTCAGCTATTTCTCTATGTCAGGGTGACTTTTAGCTACATTTATTATGTATGAGAGAGTAAAAGGGGTCCATGAGAAGATTATAAAAGCTTAACATTTTGATGAGATTAATCTAGCTATCAATCTTTGCATGCATACAGTAGTGAACCAATTATAATGTGGCAGTCGATAAACAAATAACATTCATACCTCTGTGAATGTATGTTCCAACCTACTTGAGAACCTTTAAAAAACACATTAATTGGAAACAGAATTATTCCTGCGCCATCCACTATAAGAAAATTTATATCATGAGCATGTCAGATGCACTAGCATGGTGCAGAGTGAGCAGGAAGGGAGTGGATGTCAGTAGCCTGGAGAGGCTGATCTGACATCTCAACTCCCACTGTCTGTCATTCTGTTCTCCCAGTGATGTATGGATGTTATATGGCACCGCTCACACAGCGGAACTAGTCAATACTACCATGTCGAGGAATGCTGTAGCGAGACAATGGGAGACTGTGACCCTTATTGTGGAATGACAAAACTCCATGAGGGTGGAGGGGAAAGGAATGGGGCTTAAAAAGGGGAGGGGGCTGTTTTTTAATTCAATATCACATAGTCAGCAGTCCTGTAGTGGCATTTGAATGATTAAACACTGCAAGAATATCTTGACTAATGCTGACTTGATTCTCATTTAGATCCATCCGTGACTACAAGTTTTGGTTTATCTACAGCATTATTAATACAACAAATATTAGACTTTGTCAAGGATGGGAGAATAAATTACTGGATTCTCTTTCCATTATTGTCCCTGATATTTATGCAGTCTATTAACCTTTATCGAGACAGAGATTAAATTTCAACGTCTGACAATAGGCATTTTTGGACTGAAGCATTCTGGGGACTCAGTGACAGAACGTGCCTACTGGGAAGCTCTCCAAGAACTGCATAGCTTTAAGGGTTTTGGGCTGTTTGTGTTTGCACCGCCATTAGGAACACTAAAGTGATGCACTGTGGGCCAGACGGCGTACATCCATACATCCCGTATGTGCTATATGCTCAGTAAAACCAACAACCTGATGGATTATTTTTTTAATGAGCACTTGTTTGCGTTTTGTGGCGTCTGTCCTTTACACAGCTTGTTTTTTTTTTTTAAAAAAAACATGGCGGTTGCTGTCACTGTGTTAACCAATCAACACACACTTATAGTATGTGTGCGGAAATTACCAAACATTTACATTATTCCTGGTTTATTGTGCTGGAAGAGTACCTTCTATCAAATAGGAGCTATAACAGTTCCATCATTTGAAGAAACAATGTTATTCCTAGTTCTTACAACGCAGACACAACAAAAAGGGGGGTTCTAGGAACTATGAAAAGTTCCTTAGGTGTGAAACCGTCTATTGAGAAATATTAGAAAATAGGAACTGAGCAAGCACATATCTGCAGTTTGCATGAACAGTTAATCAAATGACGATTGAGTCATGACCAATCTTTCCACAGAATCTCCTGTAAGTCTGTGAATCCATTTTGAAGTTATGCTTGTTTTTGCAACAGCCCACTCTCAGTGCCACCCCCTTCCCCTTTTAGCCAATTGGCATGAACACAAACACAGACCTTGACATACACACACACACAACCTTGAACTCAATGCCAAATTTCAGCCTCCTAGGGCAAAGACTTGTGGTCGCCAAAGAGTGGGGAAAGTTTTGTCGACCAACCAACTGACCATAAAAGCTTATCAGAGCTAAAAACTAACAACAGAGCATTTTTTCTGAATGCACACAATATTAAGTATTATAGGCATCCAAATAATAACTTAATTCAAGAGAAAAATGTGAAAAAACTACATTCTATTAGGAAACTCCATCTAGCAGCCAGTTCAGCCTGCGCCATTGTCGTGCCTGATCCGAGTTTATATTTGACACGGCTTTTAACTCAAAAGCATATTTCTGCCTGCAATCATTAGACAAAAAATTCAGAGTCCCTGTCAGCACTTCAAGGTGTGTTTGCCATTAACCAGTAGGAGGTCTCTGCCTAAATTTTCAGTCCACCATATGAAGCTGAATCCAGCCCTTGAACCAAGGTGACGTCCCTGCGTAGGCAGACGAAAGGAAAAGGCCCCCCGTTTTCTCGCTCCTCGCCCGGGGGGGGGGCTCTGTTCCTGCCTGCACGCCAGCGCCGTTATCTGCTGCTTATTATTTGGCTGAATGAGCTGGAGCGGGGCTCACGGGGCTCGCTTCTGACATAATGACTGATTACAGTCTTGTGGCTCCCCTCAAAGAAATCCCACAGTTGCCACCGTTGCGCTGTGGCGGCTCAGCATCACAGGCAAAACCAATGTATGAGCGGATGGCGAGGAGCTGCGGTGTTTTCCAGTGACAGCATAACTGCTACCCAGTCGTCCAGCTGTCATGACTGACAGGGATGCTGGTCGACACCTGGGTCATCAACCTACTTGTCATAAGGGGCCTTGTTAACAACTGCTTTTTATAACTAACAGGCTGAAGTGGGAACATTAGATATTTCCATTCCCAAAGCCAAAGCTGCAAGAAATGTGACTAAATAACGATCTGTGTTTTTTAATTCGCCCTTGAATAGTAAGGAGCACATTTGCCACTTCCCCTCCCTGCAGAACTGTGATACACACTAATGCATACAGACATTAAGCCCATTAGGAGTAATACATGTCACATGAACCATCCGTAATGCACAGCAGTATGAAGACACCACCCATCCTTACTTATGAATGTGGCATACAGATGCATGCAGGTGTGACAGCGGTAT
Source organism: Plectropomus leopardus (assembly GCF_008729295.1). NCBI lineage: Eukaryota > Metazoa > Chordata > Actinopteri > Perciformes > Serranidae > Plectropomus > Plectropomus leopardus. The sequence continues at coordinate 11,111,731 of NC_056485.1, read as the reverse complement.
GAAAACAACGCAGAACAGGCTCTGTCAATAGCTACCGTTTCCAAACAACAAGAGAAGTCATTCTGTCAGCACTTTTCAAACGCCAGCTTTCAGGCAGTCAATTAAGTTCAAGGTGAGACAAAAATGTGTTGTCATTTAAACGGTTTTGCTCCACTGGGGCGGTGCATCAATTCAGTCATCTCCATTCCAGAGGTGACAAAGGGCTGGCAGGGAAGTTTATATTTGCCAGTGGATACACATTTCTGCTGTCATTATACCAACCTGAGATGAAGCAGGATAAGCAGGTGTACAAAGCGCACATATTTTAAGTGCACTGTTCCCTGTGAGCAGAAGCTCATAAAGACAGGAACAAACAAGGGGCCTCTCTTGACGAGCCTGCTGGCTGAGGCAGTCGGCCCTGCCAGACCCCACCCCCACTCCCACACTCCTAAATCCAATCCTATGCTATCGATTAGGAAAATCAATTTGGTCTAAGTCACAAGCACAGAGGGAGATGCTGAAATGCTGCAATACATTTTGAAGTCACAAGTGGAATCAGACTCTGATCAACTCAAAGAATACACCCTGGTTTAGTGCATGATAAATGTGCCTTCTGTTAATTAAGAAAAAGAGGAAATTATCTTACACATAAATAAGGCATGAATCCCTCATTGTAGAGCCAACCACCTGTATGAAAACACTTTAATTATCCACCTGCAAAATCACTCATACCCTCTGCAAATTAATCAAGTATGAATGGAGGAATGGTATTTTAATCTAAAAGGTTCAGCAGGATATTGTAATCAACATTTCTGAAATGCATTCATGCTTTATGTTCCATTACAAGCTTTTTGTGAAGTGAAAGGCAGAATAAAAAAATTGCGTAATTAAATTTTTATATTTTTTTTTAACATAATAATTACTCTATTAAACTTGATGTTCTTCGGTATGCGGGCATTTCACGAAGATTTCAAACTACTGAAGAGCAAGAATGGATGACTGAACTGGTAAAATGTGACTGAAAAGTGACTACAATGACTTCAAAGATGCAAATTGAAAACAAAGATACAAAACAACAATAAAGAGACAACAACAAAAAGATGTAAAACAACAACAAAGTCACAAAACACATACAATAAGATATGAAAATACTACAAGGATGGGAAATGAAAACAAGGACACAGAAAAAAAAACAACAAAAAATACACAAAACAACTACAAGGACACAAAATAAATTCACAAAACATATAGTGAGTACAAAGAGGCAAAGGACAAGACGAAAAAAAACAAAAAAGAGATGCAAAATACAAAGAGATAAAATGACAACAAAGAGACTCAAAATTACCACAGAGAGATGCAAAACAACTACAAAAAGACGCAAAACAACATCAAAGATTGGCAAAGTGACAATGCGGTGTTGCAACTCACAAAGAGTCAAAGGAAAACAAAGACAAGTAAAACAACTACAAAGAGTAACAAAACAATAACAAAGAGACAAATTGAACAGATATTCTACAGAATTCATTGTTTGTTATCATTTTGTCCCTCTATGAGTCTGGGTTTAATGCTATTCAGAAGCGGTGCTTTTTTTTTTTTCTTTTCAAAAAGCATCCAGAAAGGTATATTTGTTATCAATACTTTGTCTTATCTATTTAATTTGATGACTTTAGCAGCACAAAATCTGAATTAAGATGACCATTTGGCATTACCTCATTACAATAATTCTCTTTTTTAGAGCTTTACTATAAATTGAAAGTGCACTTTTTAATTACTTGTGTAAGATTGGGGAAGCAAAGCTGCTCTGCACAAATCTGCACCTGATATTTGCAGAGACAGCACCCTGTGAACAAGGAAGCTATCTTCATTTCTCTTCGCTGGCCAATTAGTGGTCAGATCAGGAGGTCCCAATGGTTTAGGGAGGCGTAAATACTAACCGTCATTTCCATTCATTTGTATGCGGCTGCAGGTGCACTACCTTATTATGCATTCAAGCCCTAACCTGCCTCCCAAACAGGCCATAAATTAACTTCTTTTAGAGCTTCAGTCTCGGAGAAGCATTGCATCTTTGTTTGAATCCTCTTCACTGGTCCAAAGTTCACGAGGAAAAAACCCTCAGAACAAAGGAAATTAATCAATAATGCTGGGAAAAAAATTGGCGTCATACTGTAAAATGCACATAGACAAATGTATCAGATTTTACAGAGTAGTAAAGAGGGTTGATGTACTGCGGCTCCGACAGGCTTTGTCAGTTTGATAGCTTTTGGGTACCTTTTAACACCACCAACAGGGTCGTAAGAGCGGCTTGGACTGCTTTAAATGCTAAGTTGACGTTTTTTGGGTCCATATCTGCACTCCAGTTGAGAATGTATCCTTTTCACTCACAGGCGTTCATTTTCCTTGGGCGAGTTCAATGTGATACAACAAATTGCTTTTTTGGAATACAGATAAACTTGCTAAGAACATCTGCACTGATTTTATCAAAAACGGGCCACTGATTGGATCACTCTACTGTTCACTAGTCAGACATACTGCAGTGGCCCTTATCTGCGAGCAGTATTCTTACAAGAATCATTGCTGCAATACAAAGATGGCATCTTCATCTCCACTCAAAAGACGAGTGCATTATCTGCATTTGTGCAGGCTAGTTAATGCTTTGCTCTTGCATCCCCTTGGCATGCAGCCTTTGTATATCTCCCTGCAGAAGTTGTCGAGTGTTAAAATGCGCCTGCTAAGTGTTTTGACCCCCCTGGGGACAACTTAACTATGTGTCAAATTAAGGGTGGAGGGGTGGCTTGCAGATAATAAAAACTGCAGCACAAGAATTTTTCAAAGCACACTGTCACTAGTCATGGTAACGTCTGCACTTGGGTTTGACAATGTACCCGCCTTGCAGGCCTTTATTTAAATTGAATGCATAGATTAAAATGACGTGCAAGGGGAATTCAAAACACAGTTGAGGCTGAGTGTGTGAATGTGACAGTACAAATTGCTCCAATTGATTTCATGGTTTGCCAATCATCTTTTCTCCTACTACACACTGTAGTGTCCTTGCCCGTTATTTCCTATTCATTGTCAGAACTCCAAGTCAGAGGCGAGAGAAATGTCTTCATGACCTCGCCCTATCCTCAACACACCACAGACTCACTGAAATAGTCGAAAATCTCCCTCAAATCCATTAGTGATTTTAAGAGGCTCATCAATAAGCCACACACCTTCTGTCTCTTATTCTAACCCCTCTTTTTCTTTTTGAATTTTAACCAGAACAGAGAAAAGGCCTGGAATTAATTTGATAATCCCCATCATCATGTCGGTAAATAATAGGTGTACTGGTGGAAGCAACGGTTGGGTTTATCAAATAAGGGAGATGAAGAGTGTTGATTTTTCTCTTTTTCTCAACAGAGTGAGGCAGTCGATTATTCTTTATCACAAATATCAGGGTGCATTTGTACTTTGTATTTCATAGATCTTCAAAGACTCTCTTATTTCCTGGTGTTATTTGCAGGGGTGTGATAAACACACTAAGAACAATGATGCCAATCACCTAAACCCCTCCACTACAATGCTGTTGACGGGTTTCGTTTCAAATTTGGGGGGAAACATAGGAGACGCATGTTAAATTTCCTGATTTCTGTTTAATTTTTTTGGCTCAATTCTGTTCCTTTTACGCATCAATTTTAAGTCTTTTTTTTTATCTAGATAAAAGTCCTCTGCTACTTTCATGTTTTTATTGGGGGGGAACAGGGGCATGCTCTAAATATTGAGGGGGAGGTTTCCCCTACTTCCCCTCCAAAATCTATGCCTATGCCAGTTGACCTTGCAACATACTGTATATTCAACATAGAGCTTTTATTCTCTCCCAGGAACTAACTGTGTCCAACCCAACGGGCTCGTGGCGGGCTAGACTGTGCCGTAATTTCTCAAAATTCCTTGTGTTTTTATCAGGTCAGGTCCAGCACACTGGCATTTTATGTTTTTAATGTAGACCTTATAGTCTGTGTAATACTGTGAACAATATATGGGCTATGTTGCCATCAATCCATTCCTACTCCTACCTCTCATTAATGAGGAGAAATGTTATCTCTATTCAACATATATGGCATATAGGGCTGGGCGATAGGAAGAACATTAAATATCACAAAATGTTTAACCAGATACCTTGATAATGATATTGCGATCATATTGTAGGGTTGACTATTGGCATCAGTGGGGTGGTGCCAATAGTCAACCAGGTGACAAGGTGGGTAAGGGCAAGTTACAGAGCAATCTGGTTAATACAGAAAATTACATAATTTTATTGTAATGCAGCCTTTAAAAGAAGGAGAAGACCACACTTAAGATATTACAAAATCCAAAATCGAAGATAATATCTGGATTTCCCAGCCATAAAGAAAAAAATGACAGTTTTTGGGCTGTGCTGAATATTTGAGAGGAGAAGTCACATGTCACTGATCACGTCAAAAATGAAAAGACTTTGGTTGACTTTGGCTGGTATATATGTTTTACTTTTAATAGTTACTTTTTAAACAGTGGAAATTTGGGTTTTTTAATCAGGCTTGAGCCCAAAATTGCTGCTGTGCTTCAGGTTCTGATATATCTTGGAGAAAAAAATGCAGGTTCATGTGGAATGGCCTTATTTTTCAAGCTCTGATTCAATACAACAACATGTGCTGTATATATAGCAACTGTTTTCTTTGACGTTTACGCCTAAAATGCCCCAAAACATTGAGGTCGCTCTTCACAGAGCTATACAGAATCAAGAAACCAATTGTCTGTTCTCACCATCCAGCACCAGCTGAAGTCTCCATCTAAATCGTAACCTCCATTTCCTGCAGGGGGTTGTGAAAGCTTGTGTCAAAACCTTTGTGTCCAAGCTCTTTACGAGACAGGACTGCTAGAGTGTTGAGAGGCGTGGACCTCGAGGACCTTTCCTCGGCCACTCGCTTTCTTTTTTTTATTTTCAGCTTTTGCTTTTCTTCTTTTGTGACATTCCTGCCAGAGAAAGGGCCCCATCAGACCAACCTGTCTCCCTCCTAACAGCATGATAACTTTGGTCTTTGGGACCTTAGAAAAACCGAGGGCCTCACTGTAGCAGTGGGTGTGATTTGGCCAACAGGATGTTAATATAGTACAGTAGGAGGCCTGCTTTATCTTTTTTGCCACAGGAATAAATATTGTGCTTAAAAAGACCCCCAAAATGCAATATAGAAATTCTGTTAAGAGCATATAAAGTAGTACGCTGTTAATCGCCAAGGTTTCCCTGTCTATGGGGAGATAGAGGCACCCATTATTTAAGAAACACAGGGGGAAAATCTGCCAAAAAATATAAAGCATCATCTCCCTTCTCTGAAGATGTTTCTGTGATGCTCAACATGGCAGCATCCAGCCGCGGGGATAAACAATCATTCAACTGCAAAATACGTTTTAAAATCCATCATTCAGACCGCCTGTGTGAGAATTCTGAATTCTCCTCTTCTGTAGTCCTTATTTTCTAACTTGTCAAGGATATCATGCAGTGCTGCCTGGGATGAGTAATGTCTAATCTTTTGAGAATAGTCATGTGACATGCATAGAGATTTAACATAAAGATTCCCATGTAAGGATGTGGAAAACGTGGCCTTAAGTTAAACTCAGCCCCGAACAAAGTTCCAACATGGATCATAAATAACTTTCAAGTAGACCATGAAGAGTGTATGAGGGCAATAGTGCAGTTTAAAGTCTGGTTGTGTAATATTTTACAAAATAAGGTAATGTCATATTGTTTTATTAATGCCAGACACAGTGCATCAGTGTTTCTGTCAGCCCACAGTGTGAGTTTGCCATTTAAAGTTGCACACGGGTGAAATCTGACCTGCAAGTCTGCCAAACACAGCCACGCCATCACACCAACACAGAGAACTTTGGCTGTAGCTACTGAGTATTTTCTTGACAAATTATTAATCTTTTGGTCTTTAAATGTCAGAAAATTGTGAAAAAAATCCAAAGGTGACATCTTTAAATGTCTTGTTTTTTTATCAAAAGTCCAAAACACAAAGATAATTATTCAGCTTACATCTCAGAGAGCTGTAATAATAATTAATTAAAATAATCTGTTAGCTATTAACCTGTTTACCTGTGTAACGAGCATTTCCCAAATTTCTTAGTCTTTTACTGCCCCTTTCCCCACTATTTTGGAAGGTGTTGCAGGCATCAAATTCAGAAGTGTATAGTCAGTCATCAATAAAGATGATCAGTTTGAGTTGAATATAGGTCAAAAAAGATTTGCAAATCATAGCATTCTGTTTTAATTCATGTTTTACATAATGTCCCAACTTTTTCAGAATTGGGGTTGTACAGTAGGCCTAATTCTCAACATTTCATTCATTTCTGTTAGGAAAACTAATTAAAATTGTTTAGTTTTTTTAAAAGTTTAATTTATTATTCAATATAGAAACTTAAAAAAAATCTCATAGGATAAGGGCACAGTGAAGACCTGAACACAAGCTATATTCACAGAGCCTTGAACTTCCTGCTAAACAGCTTCGTCCAGCATTAGAGAAATACACGGTTAAAACATCCAAAAAACTAACAGAACAGAAGTCACATTAGGGAAAAGAAAACACCGAATTTGCCCAAAAAAAAGAATCCCGCAAAGTTGAAAAACAAATATATAAAACAGACAGAAAATTGTATAAAGGTTCCTAAAAATATCAGGAAAATATCTCTAATGCAATATTCAAAACAAATTATCTGCTCAAAATTAATCCAAATTTCTTGTCTTACACAAACTTCCTGCTGTTATTATGTTCACTATTTGGGGTATTTGTAGTTTATCGGATGTTCCATACTGTTATTGTACTGAATATTATATGAAATATCCATAAAATAAGCCCCATATTCAGGAGCCATCTGTTTACTCAAATGATAGAAAAAGGACCCCTTGACTCTGACTTTGTAAAATAAAAACATAGAACATAGAAATTCTCTGTCTTAGTACTACTGTAAATTGTAATATAAGAAACCACAAACAATCCGCAGCCTTCAATCCTGAGAGAGATGGCTATACATTCAATGTAGGAAAATATGAATCTATTTGAAAAAGAGTATGAACAGTATGACCTTGAGCACTACAGTCAATGTGCAGTGGCGTGCCACATCACTACAGACAAAGCAGTTAGATGAAGACATGAAAAGGTATTCATTCACTCAGTGTCTCTGCTTACTGCTTTACAGACCAGGGTCGATTTGTATTTGGGCTCAGTCGGACAGTGAAGGTCTCACTAAAAGAAATTCTGTCTTTACAGTTTAGGTGATGTATTCAAAGCACCACAAAAAAAAAAATCAATTGATAGCATCTACCATGTGTAGCACAAAAAATGTTGACAATGTGCGAGACTGACAAAACATTTTTTGTCAAATGCCCCTTTTTGTAGAATGGTTTTCTGAATTGATACACCAATAAAAACCCTCACTGTACTTAATATGAGCCATGAAGCTGAATCCCACATCAAGCTAACCTAATGAAGAAATTGAAGAGCACATGTCTCCATTCATACTGAAACGACAAATTGGATTCCCCCTAGCCTGCATTCGTGTCCAAAAAGGCAAAAATCAAATCAAATATATGGCTGACGGAAAGAAATTCACTCGCTGAAAAACTACACTACATCAACAGGGCGATCACGAAGAGTGGGCTCACTTCAGAGGAACAACACAAATGGCCAGATAAAGAAAAAAGCTTCCCAATGAGGGCAAATAATTAACCAATATTGCTGCAATGCAATACAACAGGGAGAAATACGTGCCAGCACAAAGTGTTGGACTTAGATTGTGAAATAAAATAGGACGAATCACTATACAAACAAAAGAAGGGCTGAATCGGGAATACATTACGGTGTTTTTAAGGTTAAGGGTTCTGATCATTTCTGTGAATTTTAAAAAAATGTTTTCAATTACAAGTACTGTTAGAGAAAATGGACATATCTGAAAAATGTAACCACATAAGAATGGTGAAAACACTAAAATACAGTGAATCAATGTGTACCCTGCCACTTTCCATTTTTCTTTCAACCACCTGTCACTTTTTTCAATGCTGTTTTTTTACCCAAAATAACCAATGCAATCAATATACAGAGTCTCGTATTCAGCACACAATCTCCCTACAATGGACTGCAGCATAACAGCAGCCTCAAGTAAGGCAAGGGAACAATTATTCTATTTTCATACAGTGCCGTCCCATCAGGTATCACACCAGATGCTCAGTTCAACTGCTGTTATATTAAATATAACCTAGATTATATTCCACAAGGAGCAGCATTTAGCTGAATCAAAATGGATGAGACACACTGAAAACAAAGTGCAGGTTGACATAACTGTTTAGGTAGAACGCATCAAATGTCCCCTTGAGTTTCCCCTGGTGGAGGAAGTCAAGGTTTCTTCTGTTGGTAGAGAAAGCTGTGTGTGTGTATGTGTGTGAGTGGTGTGTGTGTGTCATCTGCTTGAGGACACTTCTACCAGTGCAGATTATATGACAGATGCTGCTGCAGTCCAGGACATAATGAATGTAATTGTCAAATAAGGATACAACCAACAATAATGTTAACGATATTCTGAAATCGAAGGGGGGGAAATACATTATGGATGACAGTCACACATCTGAATCACAAGGAGCTGGTTGAAAAACTACTCATTATAGATCCACTTCCAAGCTCACAGCTGTTTTAGTATTGAGGATAATATTCAACAAAGATTGAGCCATATTCCAAAAATTGGAAACGAAGGGCATCATTTTTGCAGCAGTGAGAGAAACTTCAGATTCAAAGTGATAGGCTTAGTAACCTTTTCCACTTTGATTCTGATGCTGAAAGAGCTGTCCTCACATCAAAGCACACGGTGCAGCGGCCCCTCAACCTCTGCTCTTCTCTCAGACACAGGACAGCATGTCTCCCTCAGCAGGAGTACCCATTCACTCTCCTTTCTTTCTCATATATGTGCATTAAATAATGATATTTCTTGTGCAATATTTAGTAATATATGAATGGGAATTCTGCATAGCCTTTACCAATAATTTGCATGTTTTATTCTTTACACAACCTATCATGAAAAATGCAGATGCTCACACCACTGCATCCATCCTCACACTCCAGTGCATTTTGGACAAGAAAATGCAACAAAAAGCATAGGCCCTGATTCAAGCACCTTTAAAAGACATAGTTATTCCTTTAACCTATAAACATACGGGTGCAAAACAACCCAATTAAACGGAATGACCTTTTAATGCAAAAACTTCACTCATGGGTATGCATCCAATATGCAACTTCTTTGCAAAGCCATTTTTAAACCTGAGCACATTGTCTCAAGCACCATGTGAATGCTGAAGACCTTTCATCAACAATTCCCCGGATACATTAGATCATAATCCAACCCTCCAACAGAACGGATTAATTAGTCCAACAGGAAATTGAAATTTTCATATTGGCTATCAATATGTTGCGCCTTGATCTGCGCTGATTACACCTGAACGCATCGATAGTCCAGTTAAAGTAATTAAGAGTGGAGTGCATGCCAAGACTGACATTACAGAGCACATTCAACACAACTGCGGGGATTCATTCATGGGCTTTATTATTATCGCCCTGAGCTGAATCTGCAGATAATTGTGGATGTGCGCACAACACAGAAGGAACATGCATTTTATAGCGGAAAGTCACACTTACCGCGGATTTGGAAATTAGTGGTGCAGAAGGAGGGCTAGCTCGCGTCCTTCCATTCAAAGTATTAGCGATAATTTCTCTCTCAAGTGTCTTTGAGGCGCTGGGTACCGTCCTTACGCACGGTGTGTGAGGAATGGACTTGATGAAAGGGGTCGAAGGAGACAGAACAACGAATCCAAATAGTTGCCTCCGTTGAATATCCCCGTGAAACAGCCTCGTTTCAATCTGCTGTGCGTCCACAATCCGAGTCCTGGTGATGTCGCCGGGAGAAACAGCAGCTTCCTCGTGTTGTATCCACGGTTTCTGTCCCCCTTTACATCCCTTTATGACACAAGGCGTCCTTCTGTGCGGGGGCTACATCACGTCCCATAAAGCTGAAAGGCGAAACGCCAACAGCACCCAAACACACACAAAAAGAGTATCCAGAAGAATTTCAAAAGGACGAGGAGGGAGGAAAAATTGTGAGGAAAAAAGCTCCGCAGTGGGGGGCAGAATCTAAGTTGTTTGGGTCCCAAAAACTGAGCTCTCTGCGACTATGACAAACCAATTGTGCGCACTAGCTGGGAGTAATTCTGTATGGAGACCGAGGGTTTGGAGAGCCAGTGAAAGGTGAGAGGAAAAACTCGGATGTGGATTGCCGCTCTCGCCGTATACTCGGGCTCCACCTAGCAGCAAACACTAGATAACATGCTACAAACCAAAGCCTCTCTACCTTAGTACTGTATATCTTGCCTGAGGCTGGCAAGGACACCTATGTTATATTACATTCTGTCTGTGTGTCCGTGGCTGCAATATTTATGTGAAATCCACTGCCTCTCTCTCAAAACATCCAATGCGTCTTGAAAATGCAACTAGTGTAAGAATTGCCCATTAACAGTTCAATAAAGGTAAAATAGACTGGAGATTTTAGTTAATGAGTAAACATATTTTTAGGTGTGAAGACATGGGCAGCTTATGGGACAATAGGCCCCTAAGCACAGATATGCAAAGGGCCCCTTGTTTTCTGTATTGCTGAGGACATTTTTTTTTTAGTTTTGTGTCTCTTAGTGGTCATTTTTTATCCTCTTGTGGTTTTGTGCCTCCTTTTGGTTTGTTGTAGTCATTTTCTGTTTCATTGTGGTGGTTTTGTGTCTCTCTGTCATCATTTCGTGTCTCCTTTTGGTTGTTTTGTGTCATTCTGTAGTCCTTTTGTGTGTCCTTGTGGGTTCTTTGTATGTCAGTAGTATTTTTTATCTCTTTTTGGTTGTTTTGTATCTTTTTGTGTCCCCTTATGGTTGTTTTATGTTTCTTTATAGTCATTCTACATTCCATAGTCTCCTTTTTATTGTTTTGTGTCATTTTGGTTCTCTGACGTAATTTGGTGTCTTATTGAGGTCGTTTTGCATTTCTTTGACATAATTTTGTGTTGTTTTTGTGTTTGCTATTTTGCTGCTTTATAGTTATTTTGTGGGTATTTTGTATCCTTTTCTGGTCATTTTTTGTCTCTTCATGATTATATTGCCCATTTTTGTAGTTCTTTTGTGTCTCTCTACAGTTCCTTTGCATCTCTTTGTGGTCTGTTGTGTCTCTCTGTGGTCATTTTAAGCCTCTTCGAATGCAGGTAAAGGCCAGGGGGGACTTGACACTTTGGGCCCCTGGCATAGGCCAGGGGCCCAAATTGTATTGGCTGTATTGGCTAGTTCTAATCCATCCATGGTGGCGAATACAATGCCACCAATAAGAAATGTTTGCAAATATAAAATGTTTATCAGTTCATAGACTGCATTCCCTGAGGAATATTTTTGCATTATATATGCAAGCCTTTTTTATAGTACGTCCTCAAAAAAGAGTTCATGATCCCTTTTCTTGCCGGAAACCTATTACTCATACCAATCAATTAGCTAAAGGCTGTCAAAGCTCCATCTACCACATAACTGCAGCTGTGCAGTTAAAAATGGGCTTAAAAAACACTAAGAAATGTTTCTGATGACCTTTGATCACTGCACCAGCTGCACATCTCCAGCTGGAACCAGGAAATATTCAACCTCTCAATCATCCCAAAGCCAATTAATCACTTTAATAATCCTAATTACAGTCAAACAATAACAAGTAATCATCCAATCACTCACCCAGTGCTCCACTAATGAGCCCATGTGAACACAGACCTGGTAAAGCACATTTCTGCACTTGTTTCCTGTCTGAGAAACACCTTGAACTCCTGAACGCCCCGATGAAAAATAACCGGCTGCCTGCATTTGAAAAGATGCTGTGTTATCTCTCCCTGGCACTGCTTTCCATGCACCCCCGATGCAAATGGATTTCTCCAGGTAGAGCACTGACCAAAGCTGCCTGCCATTACACTTGCATAAACCAGGTAGCTTCAAAGCGACACCTTAATACACTGCTGCCATCTCAGTTACATAAAATATAGAACAAGTACAAAATAACAGTCTCCACATTAGCAGTAACATGAATGCTACACTAATATTGGAGATGCAGATGCCTCCAGACTAATAGGATTCTAGTCAGATTCGGATCAGTTTCTTTTTATCTTCTGAATAACACACTCCTCATGATTACAGTATAAAAAGCTTTGCACGTCCTCCATTAAAATGGAAAGGCATTTCAAAAACATGGAAATGAGGGTAAGTTAGACCCTTCTATTTCTAGTTTTATTGCAGGAAAAGATAGAAAATCGTGAAACATCCCTAAACTGTATGAATATGGCAGTTTGCTTTTTGAAAACTGAAAAGGACTGAGAGCTCCAAATCAAAAATCATGAATGAAGAATAAATGGTATTTTTATTCAGTACTTGTCAGTATTAGGAACTGTTATTCAAGGTTGTAAAACAAAGAAAAAGCCCTGATCAGACATCGGCTTAATGGCAATGAATAGCTTACTGGGAGAAATCAAACATGTCAGATTTTATAGTTATAAAATATCCCCATCAGCAGCATTAAAATACCTTTTAATCTCTTATTGCCAGTCCACCATTCACAGTAAGTGGATCTGTACAAGGAGTTGTTCCTATTTCGTGCTGGCAGAGATTTCTTCATGCTAATTCTAAACTTACTGTCCTCAAGACAGAGATAACATTACTGCTGTCAGATAAAAAAGCTTTCAATTCAAATAAAGCATCCTTCCAGGAATTAAAAAAAAAAAAAAATTAAATTCCTTCTCTTTCATATGCCTCTTATAAACTGCAAAATTAGAATGGGTTCAATTTTGGAGGTGAAGTGTTTTAACTAAATCAAATTCAACACCCACACACTCATGCTGTTAATGATACAAACATCATGATTAAAATTCATTTTAAAAACAGAAAAACAAATGATGTGAAACCATTTTCATTACAATAACCTTCACTCAAGGAACAGAGCAATAAAATGTTTTCCATAAGTTGGACTCAGGTCTGATTTACATCTTTAAGGCTGCTTTAATCAATATTTTATATGATCACATGACTTGACTTATGTGAAAGGGGTTGCTCATAGAGATGAACCCACAGATAATTATCACCCAACTGCTGTAACCCTCAACTCTACGGAGCTTTATAATGTCTTTCAGTTCATTATTGGGTCCACAAATTTTCTGTTTTGGTTCACCCTCAAAGTTCTCATACGCATATTAATCAGCAGCTGTTTTAGTGGAAAAAAGGTCTGTACTCTGCCTAACAAGCATCATTGGTCAAGAGACAAAGTTAGCAAATACTGGAGCATTTGCATCTCAGTAAAAGCAGTCTAAATAGCAGCATGTTGCATCACTTCTGATTGTCTGGCATATATTTAGAATCAAAGCTAATGCACTCATACGTGAGTGCTTGTGTCTTCCTGGGTGCTATGAAAGACACAATATGCATCAGCCTTAAAGGATGTATTGAATACTGTTTGTTCAACCCAGTCGCCAGAATAAGTGCTGGTATTGTACGTTTCTGCAAACTATGAATATTTAAAATATACATTATTATGTAGCAGATATCTTGAAAGGTTTCTTTATATTCCAGCAATGCTGTGGTTAATTTGGGGTTTTATTTAGACACCAAACCATTTGGTTATGGTTACAAAATCATGTTTAAGCTTAAAATACTTGGTTTTAGGCCACAACTAGACACAGCTAGAAATGCTGCCAATGTCTCACCACTTTTAGTGGCACAGTTGGCACTGGAAATGTCATCAATGCTTTGCTAAAAAACAGCCAATTTTTGTGGCACAATGGCCAATGGAAATGCCCATGAAAAACAACCCCTTTTGAAGGCAGAATTACCACTACAAAATGTCTCGCCAAAAAAAGCTGCTTTTAATAAGCACAATGTCAGCTACAAATGCTACCAGTGTCTCGGTATAAAAAGCCACTTTTGGTGGCACAGTTGTTGCTGGAAATGCCACTGATGTCTCTCTAAAATCAGTTGCTTTTGGTGGCACAATCAGCGCTGGAAATGCTGCAGATCTCTTGCTAAAAAACAACCACTTTGGTGGCTCAGTCAACACTGGAAATGCTGCCAATGGCTTGTCAAAAAACAACTTTTTTGCTGTTTGTTGATCTCGAAAAGAGATCTGCAGCTTGGCAGCCATCTTGCCAAGGTGTCACATCATCCACCAGCCCCTCCCAATGACAAGGTCAGGTCATATACATGTAATCAGAGCCACATTACTTACAACACACCGATATGAGACATACGAAATGTACAAATGAAACATATCTGTGAGTTGCATAAACGTAAAATGCCAACATTTTTTCTGGCGACCAGACTGGTAGGTTGTACTCACCAAATGTAGTGTGACTAGAGAAAGCAGAATGTACTTGGTATTACGAACTTAGCTTTTCCTTACAGCAAACTATGAAAAATAGAAAAACGTATCATATGGAAACTGATCTGTTTTTTTGTGTTTATTTTTGTAATTGTCTTTAAGTATGCCTCAAGCTAAACACTATAAAATGTTAATGAATAAAAATGTGCAGAAGGAAAGGAGGAATATGTAACAAACATAGTTTTTTTGCCAAGTCATTTGTATAACGACTGACTAATTTCAAAGTCTATTTCCTTGGAAACACCAACATTTCAGTACATGGCAATGTGTATAATTGTGTGTGTAACATGCTAATACTTAATTTCCAGCTGCCAACAATGGATTTACTAAATACAGAGAGTTAAGCACCTGAGACACACTCATAATTGAACACCATAAAGTGATGCACGGCACCATAAAACCTCTGTACGGCTACTCACCATGCTGTTGTAAGAAACTCCTGCCAAATATAAAGCTGTTCAGGAAAATTAAGGCTTATGGGGACAGTTGTTGTGCAAAGTGAATCCAATAATGTCGAAGCCATTTTCCCTGTTTATCCATGCTAGCAAGCCTAGGAATTATCATCTCCACAGTGCTGACACTTACATATGCAGCAGTGCTTAAAGTGCTTAGACAACTAGACACTCTTTCAGCTGTTTGTGGTGAACTGTGTGGATGTGCACTTGGTTTAGGGAAGTGGGCTCCAGAAAATAAAGTGCTGGTGATATTAGGAAAAAAAATAAAAGTAAGAAAACTAGCAACATGCTTGATACGAGTTTATCATATAAAACTGTCCAAGTTATGTTAAAGGTAGAACTACTTGGTTAAGGTTCGGAAAAGACATATCTAAATCCAAAATGAAATCAGAGTCACCTGGCACTAGCAATTGAACAACACTCTCCCTGCTCAAGTAGCAGCTGTTCTTGACCCATCGAAGAGGTTTTAACACTAACAATGTCACTCTTCTTCTGCCTTTGTTATAGACAGAGTCATAATTCAAACTGCCACTGCAAACACTTGTCAAGTAGGCCTAAATGAGACTGTCCTTTTCCAAAATGCGCCCACATAGGTCATTTTTACCAACAGAAATCACAACCTATATTTACGCTTACTGTAACGCAGTGACCTCTGGTGGCTGTAGTAATTATTATAGGAACAAATTAGGAAGTCAGGCCCCATAGCATAAAGAGTGCCAAAGTCCACATAAGGTCGGACAAAGGGAAGGTGGATTGGTCATACACAAACAGGACTTTCATCCAGGAAACCAGAGTTTGTGGCCCGTGTGAACCCAACACTGAGTTATTTTAACATCATAGTGTACTACGTCAAAGTATGGCAAATTTGACATGAAATAGGTCATGTTACATTACGTTAGCAATAAAAGTACTTGGTTAAAGCCAAACTATGATCTTTTTTTAAAAAAAACTAGCTGCCTACAACTTGCTGATAGCTTTTGTGCAATTGCAACCATTTTACATTATCAATGTTTAAAACTGCAAACATTAACCATCATATCTGAGTTATTATCTAGTCCAACTCTAGGGACGCTAATTTGGGCAGTACTTCTGTTGGTTGTAGGAAGGGTAGGAACATACAATCTATGTGGTCCAATGGGTTGGATTAGTTGTATACCATTTTAGGCATGAAAAATGTTGTGGTTTGTACATGCTCAATACGGCATCAAAAATAAATGACTAGTATGAAAGAGGAAAGACACAACAGCAAAAACAAAGTCTTACTCATGCAAGACGATCACAATCTTCATCACATACCAATAAAAATCTGATAAGGGTCCTGGGCCTTTAATGTTCAGTCTTTGTTTTTTTTTTTTTTAAAAATAAAAGATTAACCAAGTTGTGACAGTGGATACTGACAAAGGTCAGTCGAGGCTTTCCCATCAAAAGCCAAGTGCAACGTAAAAAGGATAGCTTCAGACTTTTAAAAGTTTGTCTTATTACAATATTCACTACATGTATGTTGAGTTATTGGTCCCTTTAATGACTACTCCTACCCATTCTGGCTTTGAGGAGATCTCCTGCCACGACTACTCTGTAAGAAATGAGGGAACAAAATCATTCTGAAGTTCAGCCAAAACTAACAAGAGGCTTCAGCAGTGTTAGTTAGCCAAACTGTGGGAGTCTTTAAAAGTTACAGTCTTTTTCTTGTTTCCTTGTTTCCTTGCTGAGTCACTGTAAAAGGGATACGTTAACTTAGCTGTATTGCCAGGACAAATCAGTAGCAATAATCTATACATGACTTCCTGGACAAAGATACCAATTTGATACTGACTTGGCAAATGATGAAATTCAAAGTGAAGCCTCATGTAAGCTTTGGCTAAAGTTAAGAACACATTTGCACAGAGCAGGGACTTTTGTCCCCACTTCCTGCAGTGTACTTGATCAACAGAAGAATTGCTATTTCATAGCCAGGATGAAGAGGAAGAAGGATTACAGCAACCCACAGTTTTCTCAACATGCATATGGCATGTGAAAACTTAATTGAAGATCTGAACCTGCTATTTTACTGTGCTATAAGTAAAACATATGATTACTTCACACAGCATTACAATGTAATTTGATTTGAGTTCTACAAAGAAAAGTTTGGTATATTTAGGCATCTATCAATGCAACTTTTCTTGAATTACTATACCTATTTTTGTAGAAGTTTCTTAACGTGTTGAATAGTTGGTGATATTTAACTTCAGTGCATGCACGCACATGACTACCCACAGTCAGTGGGCACGACATGCCTGCCTACATCCAACATTACATCAGCTGCAATAAACTTCACCAAGCAACACCTACATCTCTTTCACCCACTGCAGCCTTAATTCTGCAACAAGGGAATATTACAGTGTTTAGCAAAAAGCTTAAGCAACAAGGTCAATCCCCCACATTTTCAACATAAATACTATAAAAAACAACTCATACAATCAGTTGACTTGCCAGTAACTAAAAAGGCTCAAAACATAAATAGAAAAAGCTGGTCTAAAACCTAGTTTTTGAAGAGGGATCAGGTGCTTTTTGTTTTATGGTGCTTGATTTAATTATAGTGTGTGTCTTGAATTGTTACATCTGCATTTTTCTCGTTGATTTTTTTGTTCTTGATGTACTTATTAATTGTTTTTTTGTTTGTTTGTCTGTTTATTGTGTATTCTAAAGACCCATCTGAGGGCAGTCATTGCATGTTAGCTTAGACTATAAATGCTGTGGCGTGTGGCATTGGCTTATGCTACATA
Source organism: Plectropomus leopardus (assembly GCF_008729295.1). Taxonomy (NCBI): domain Eukaryota; kingdom Metazoa; phylum Chordata; class Actinopteri; order Perciformes; family Serranidae; genus Plectropomus; species Plectropomus leopardus. The sequence continues at coordinate 11,094,058 of NC_056485.1, read as the reverse complement.
CTTATTCCTATACAAAATAAATAGATAAATAAACCTCACACTTACACGAGTGCACAGTGCTGTCCAAAGGCTTGTTATGAGTGACTGTATTGTTATGTGTGGGTGACCGCGTGCATATTAGCCTCTTTTTGGATCAAGGTAACATCTCTCTTTTAATTCTCATTCATACAATGACTAAGACATATTGGAGTCAGCCCTGATAGAATTTTTTAAAAAAATAATTTAATCCTTGACCACAATTCCCCAGAATATTGGCTGCTATCCACTTTAGATTAATTTGTTTCTTAATGAATAGCGCTATAATGGTTTCGACACAAACTCAAAAAATGAGTGTATAATTCAATGTAGTGAAATTAAAAGCTGGATCAATGACTCCCTTTCTCCTCGAGCAAGAGCACGTCTGTGTTTCTGAGAGTGTGTGGGAGCAAGGCTAGATACACACACCTACTGCTATGTAGGCAGAGGTTGTGTATGTGCGTGTGTGTGTGTGGAAGACAGAAAAGAAAAGGTATTATAAGAGCTCTGCACTCCTTGCTGGGTGTGTTTTAAAGTTTATGGTGTGTTTAATATTTCACTTTTTAAAGACTTGGGCTTGCATAGTTTCTGAAGCTTTGTGCAATGTTTAGTTGCACATAAAATGCCCTAGTTGCTGTTAATAATACCCCATTACATTCTTAAACTAGAATTACTGACTTGGGATTGTATGCTTCTGCAAATCAGTCAAGTTGCGTTTTTTTTTTTTTTTCTTTTTTAGATTATTTTTTGGAAATTTTGCCTTTTCTGATAGGACAGCTGAACATTGATAGGAAAGGTGGGAGAAACTGGGGGGATGGCAGGCAGCAACGGACAGCAGGAATCGAACCCAGTCAAGCAGGTGAGCTAGAGGTCGCCCCTAATGAGTTCATCACTGAGCACAAGAGGACATTTGCACCAAATTTGAAGAAACTTCCTCAAGGGGTTCTTGTGATATTGTGTTCATGAGCATAGGCTAGACAGAATGACAACCTGAAAACATAAATCCTCTAGCCATGGCAATCTCTGCATTGGGAACATTAAAAAAAACAACTATTGACACAAGATTGTTTTCAGCCTATCCTGCAAAAGTAAAAAAAAAAAGTTGTTGGTGTTTGCAATGTGTCAAACATCTAAATACCACGAGAATAAGAATACACCTAAAGTGCAGCTGTGTGCTCCTTGAGATTTGGGTTTGACCTTTGCTGTGTATAAACCCCCACATTACTGGAAAATCACTATTGCAAAAAAAAAACACAGTGGCATACACACACAGGCACCACAAAGGCAAAGACTGGAGCTTTGTGCTAAAAAAAAAGAGTCTCCCTCAACCCACATTGCAGTGTTTCAGAACAGTTTCTGGTAGTTACACTTGTTTTTTGCACAACTTGTAAAATGTGCACACTTGTTAAAAAGTTTATTTTGAGTTAAATTTATCTTAACGGTGCTACAACTGCCATTCATGTTATTTAAAGGTAAGTTTGGGAGAGAGGAGATCAAATATATAGACAATCAAAGAGTCATACAGAACTATACACGTCCTACTTCTTCTCCTTCTGTTTCAGAGTTCTCATCCGTCGGATGGATTTCCACACATTTTGCTTTGAAATTAGATCACTGGAAAGCACATCACATGGTGATACTGCTGTTTTTGCAATTCTGACATCTAATCCAGATTGTTTATGGTCTATGCAAAGACTGATAATCATTAAGCATTTTAATCATTGGTAAACTACATGTTAAAATCTATTCTGTGCCTTTTTGAGATCCGTGAGCGCAGAGAAACTAACTGCCATCATGTATGGAGATGCTATCAGAACAGGTAAGACAGACAAGAACAGAAAAACAATAATTCCCTTTATGAATTGTAGCTTGATATGAGTCAATTAAGTAAACTAGAATTATGTTTTGGCTAATTGCTTTGACTGTAATTATGAAAGGAATAAATCATCATTTTGGGAAATATGCTTAATCACTTTCTTGCTGAGAGTTAAATGAAAAGATCAATATTACTCTCAGGTCTGTGCTTTAATGTTACTTAAGGAGGTGAAAGTGGGAGGCAATTAGCTTAGTTCAGCATAAAGACTCCAGGCAGGGCCTGGTTCTCTCCAAAATTCAAAAATATGCCTAGCAGCTCCTCTAAAGCTCACTAATTAACACAGTGTATCGCATTTGCTTTTTATAAAACCAAAATGTAAAAATGTAATTCTGAACTAGGAGACACTGCACAAAAGAATGAAGAGGAAGAGTCTTTCCCCTTTGGGTGGATCACTCAAGGGACCTTATTTTGGAGGACGTATGTACAGCAGTTTATTTTTTGATACCATTTAAATTGTGCCATGAATTACACATATGATGTTTGTAATATTAGAAAGACCACACCTCCAGAGGGCCTTGGTAACTGGGTGGTTACAGGGCATGCCACATTACTATCCTGTCCTGGGTTTGATTCTAATCTTTGGACCTTTGTTATATGTCATACCCCTCTATCTCCCTGTTTCCAGTCTAAATGGTCATCCACATGAGTGACGTCATAACTTTCTTTATTGCTGGGAGACATGTACAGCTGCCATTGCACTTTGAGTGAAACCTACTCGACGCTACCCTACAAACCGCACCCACCACAAGCCTGCTAAGGCAACAGTTATTTGCTACAATGGGATGCTGCAGTGTTTAAAAAAGAGGCCAAACCTAGTACTGACATGCAAAATTCATAACATCTGAAGATGCAGTTCTCCTTGTAAGTAACAAGTTTTAACCCTAAATCTTACCCTAACCGCCCTGTAGCTGGTTTTAGTTCCATAACCTTAGTTGCCATACATAGAAATTGAAAGAATAGTTGACTGAACTGAATTGAATTGAATTGAATTAACACTGTGCAGGACCTGTTAATTTAGTATGGGCATTCTGTCTTTCAAGTTGCTGAAACCTTTAAGCTCTTACAGTTACCTCAAATGGTTATGTGCTAATACAAAAAGGCTGACCATGAATGAAACCTGTAGAGATACAGTTGACACATGATGTGTATTATCAACAGAATTAAGTCTAGGACTCTGATATGTCTGCTTCTTCATAAATGTATATGACTATGGTATGAATAAACTATCAAAAAACGAGAAGAAAATAGTGAAATAATCATATAGTGTTTTGACAACTCTCCGACACTCTTGCGCTTTGGTACATCATCACATTCATCTATTGTGTACTTATCAACCCTGAATTTAGCTGGTTGTCAAGAAATGCTGGTTGCCGAACAGTATGCAGGTGGTCATGTTTATCGCAACATGGAAGATCAGTCAACAAGGAGACGGTTTTTGCAGAAACACTTTTTTCCACGCTGTGACACATACAGCATTGCGGCCATTTCGTCAGCAATTAAAAGCATTTCTTTTAACAACACTACATTATTTATCACCATGACATCCATCCACAAAGTCTGCTGTAAAATGTCCACAAACAAGTTTAAATAAAACAGATGCAGAGCACACACGTCACACTACATTACTGTAACACTGGCCTGTAGTCACAAGCTTTCTAAATAATTACCAGTAAAATAAGTTGTTATTTCATGGATACAAGAGTGGCTCCAAAGTGTTGTCATCGAGTTACAGAAACATATAATTACACACAGAACACTTACCATTGATTTACACCACTGTGTGAAAGTGTAATGAAAAAAGACATCCTAAAAAAGGTGTAATTACGAGCTAGATACAGAAGGCAAACCATATTAAGGGCTAACCTAACATTATAAAGAGTATAAAAAACAAAACATCAGCAGCTGAGCTCCCATTTATCATCTTCTCTCAGGAGAAATATGTCAAAGCACAAATGCACTTACATGCAGCCTATTAGCCAAAGCTAGTTACACAAAAACTTTAGCCACTTAACATGGATTGTTGGTGTTGTACTGTTGTCTCAATTAATATTGGATGGACTGCCGTGAAATTGTGTTAGACTTCATGTGCCTCACTGGATTAATTGCAATAATTTATCATCTAATGCCATCGATACTTTACCCTTTAAATTGATCCAGTACTCGAGTTTTTGACAAAACACTCACAAATAGCAAATGTCAGCATGCTAACATGTTAAAGAAGGTATACCTGCTAAAAATCAGAATGTGAGCACTGTTACTGTGAACATGTTAGCATGCTGACATTTGCAATTAGCACTGGTGTGCCTACATACGGGATTACAGAGGTACTATACAGAAGCAAATCAGACATAAGTATTTGGATTTTAACAACCACTCTATACTTAATATTAAAAATTGAATGCCTCTGAATTCATAGCAATGAAATACTTGAAAAGGCATGTATCTTAATTGATTTGTTCTAAAGTCACTTCTTTCTTCTTCTAAATATGACATTTACAATTTCAATCTAAAAAATCAGGTTAAAAACTTTCAAATAGAAATCGCAAAATTCAAGTTGCGGACTGTAGCCAGGTTCAATTTTAAGAATATATAATATTAAGTATTTAGTGACTGTTAAAATTCAAATACTTATGTCTCTTAATTGTCTCCATACTGGATGTAAACTACTGTAATACTTAAACTTTTCTTTGTGTAATACTGTATGCTTTTCTTTGTGTCTTAAAGGTCTGGTGTGTAGGATTAGTATCTAATGGTGAAGCTGGAGAACTAAAACTTAAAAGAGCAGTATTGTGAGCAATGTGAAAACACAAATGACCTTGCCTTGAGCCAATATTAGATTTGTCTTTTCTGGGCTACTGTAGAACGTGCTGGACTACATGGAAGAGGACCCGCCCTATGTAGATATAAAATGACTCATTCTAAGCTAAGGAAAACACAATGATAATTATTTTCAGGAGGTTTTGTGGGGGATAATAAAGTAATGAAAACATAATTAGGAATATGTTATACACTTCACACTTGACCTTAGAACTAAAAAAAGATAATATAACACAACAGCTTTGTACAAAGAAAGAATGAATGAAACTGTCATTTTGAAATGATTAATCACAATATGAAAATAAATAATTTAAAGTAAGATTAATATAGATGAATGCAAAGAAAACTTTCAACTTTGCTGATACAAGATGAGCAGGGGCTGGTACCACTTCCAGCTGCCATCTTTACTCAGCTAAGAAAAAGCAATTTGGGAAGCAGGTTACAAATCTTTTTTGTTTTAATTTGCAGCTCACTGAATAAATTTTGTGTTGCAGCTGGATAGAAAAGTCTTTGAGGAAACAGGATATGTCTTCAAAACAGCAGCAAGTGTAGTTAAATGACCTGCAGCGTTTTTCAAAGTCTGGCTTGCAATTTATCTTTGACAAAAACAGATGCTATAGCTCTGTGACTGGAATGTAATCATCAATGCAGTCCCACATGTATAGACAATGATTAGATGAGAGGCAAAACTGCTGTTTTATGTAAATTAACCAAATGTGACTTTTTATTCCTCTGCAGTGACCCATGGTCACATTTAAAGAATGATTGGACATTTTAGTCATCATCATTCATTCGACAGACTTTTTTTTTTTTCCAAATGCTGCCATTATCCTGACTGCTGCTCGCCTCACCTCACCTGTTGTGACTCAGGTTGGACTTTAAAGCTCCTGACGATTCAGAGCACCACAGTGTTGCTTAAGGGCCCTACTTGCAGCTGTCAGATACACTAAGGTCAGATATTGCGGGGATATGGGTCGGTTAACTGCTCTAAAAGCTCTTTCAATTGATGCAGGTTGTAATTTTCTCTTAAGTGGGCTGTAACAGAAACTTGAAAAGAAGATGGAGGTAATAAATTGTTGGTAATAAGCTACCATGCCAGGTTAGCAATCGAGGAGCTATAGCAAGCAATTGCACAGCTGCCAACATTGACAGTAATTGACCCCAATCACATTTACTCGCACCATACCTCTTATTTATCACACAGTCAACATTTGAAAATATCCATATATGGCGCAAAATTGCTTTCTCATTTTCTTCAACTGATTGATGTTTCTTTTGTTTGTTATCATGTTAATGAATCCGTGCATGACGAGATTAGGGAACCAGTCATCGTCACGATGAGACGATGTCTTTCATTGGACATGGGCCTCTTTAATTATTACTTGTGTAAACTATACAGGTGATTTAAAAGTAAGAAAAATATATCCTAGATGATTGTACCTTGATACACAGGCCAGTTGGCCAGAGGAACTTTTGGTACTGTTCTTCAAACCATAATTATTTTACATTTGCATATTTCAAATGCATCATATCAACATTTCTAATGTGACATAATGTATAAGCGACGTAGAGGGGATAATGGATTGCGTGAAGATGTGTTGGTAGTCTCCTGCGGCAGTCTTAAATTGTGGGGGTTTTTAAGGACCTGTTGCTGTGTTTGCTGCAGCTTTTTAGCCCCGGAACATGAATCCTTTTTAAAGACCTGCCAATGTGTTGCCTGTGGCTTTTTATCTGCCAAACATGGGTGTTTTTTAGGGACTCTTCAATGCATTTCTTGTGGCTTCCTAGGCCCAAAATGTAGGTGTTTTTTCCAGCAGCTTTTCAGTCCCCAAACATGGAAATTGTTTGGAGACCCACAATATGTTGCCTACAGCTTTTAGAACCCTAAACCTGGGTGTTTATTTAGCAACCCATGGCTGTTTATCCAGTGGCTTTTCAGCACCCAAAACATTGGTGTATTTTAGGGGCCTGTCAAAGTGTCTCCTACAACATTTTAACTCGCAGCAACCCATCCATGCTTTTCCAGCAGGATGGTGCCACAAAAACTGTTATATACTTCAATATTGCGACATTTCCTGCTGGGATAGTGGCACATAAAGCGTTTTTTTGTTTTGTTTTGTTTTAAACAAGACATCATTTTTCTTTCTTTCTTTTATTTTTTCAAGTTATTGCGCCACGTGTAAACCAACATAACTGCTACATAAAAACATTCAAATAAGATACTGGTGGTTTGCAGAAATGTACAATGCTAACATTTTTTCTGCCAATAGGGTTGCTATACAGGACCTTTCTCTATCAAACCATGCTTTCATACTTACGAATTAAACAATTCACCACTGTATCAGGGCTAAATACCACAGAAAATTGAAGGTTACAGTTCAGTAGCTATCACAGAATGTGCAATTGATTTTATTTTCATGTCTGGGTTGGCATGACATTTGATGTGCACATTAATGCTCCCAAGAGGTAGCCGCTGATTGATTTGATGAACCCTACTCTGACACAACCCTCCACATCAAAGTTTTTGTGGTCAACATAGTCTCTCAAAGTCTCCAAAATCTCTTAAAATAGGTTCAGGATTGCCATTAAACCTCATCTGCACATTTGCATTCCCAACAGAAACAAACCTATTGATTAGCTATGACCCTGCATAACCTTTGTCCTACAACACTATTAGGCCAAACTTTCAATTTTCAGTCCTGTGACCCTGGAGACCCACTGACACAAGAATAGAATTCTCTATATGACCAGCATCAGGATTAGCTTCTATTTTCAAGCTTTTAAATCCCATAAACCTTTTGTTGTTTTTTGTCGTGGTATGATTTAGCACCACTGACCCAACATGCACTCCCCCAGCTGCAGCAACAGTCAATATTTATTTTATTATTCTATGGTTATCCCTATTGTAGGAAAACTACTATCATGGTGTCTGATTTAACACTTAAACATCTTTCAGGATGTTATAGTATCAAAAGCTATTTGAATGTTGATGGATTTATTGTCAATAAATTAAGACAGACAGACAATGCCAGCTTTCACTTTGCCAATATAGCAGTCAATCACTGAATCTGTGATTGCTTCAGGGCATTTTTTTATGACACCATATGACTTCATATACCTAGCTGCTATTCAATAAAGTATGATATCTTCAAAGTGAGTTCCTTTTTAAAGAAAATGCGTGGTTTTCGAGCAGTGGTGTCTTTTTTATGGCAAAGATGGTTGTCACTTTAGTGCTAAATCATTGTGACCTTGAATAATCACTTCCACTGTTAATCGCCACACTAAATTGAACTCAAGCAGTATCAGCTAGGCCATGTGAACGTGGCTGGCACAGTACTGTGTATCAGCCATCTTTAGACGATTCATTTTGACCTGTCAAACACAGAAAAAGTATAAATCATGACAGAGTGCCATATACAGTTGGTGTGCTATACATTTCTAAGTGCTTTCCGTAATGTTATTTGCCACACCTGTAGCCATGGAAAACATCTTACACTAAAGCCTGCACAGAACAGGTTAATGAGTATAAATTTTGGCACAGTATACACAGATTAACCTGTCCGGTTTCAGCTTTAAAGGAGTTCTGATGTTCAGAGCATTAATATAGCAGAAAACAATTACTTGCTATGCAAAGATATAGTAAAGTAATAGCTTCCTGAGCAGAGAATGGAGTCACTCTACCTCTGTGTGTTGTATTCCGAGCTTCTCTGTTAGTTGTTGCGGTAAATGGTCTGCACCTGCATGGTTTACACTGTTAGCTCTGTCACTCTGTACTGTTGCCGTTGATTGCACTTTGTGCTGTTAGCATCTTTAGCTGTTGGCCACCGGCTCAGCCGTCGTGCGCAGACAACGTCTGAATCACATATACGCTCTGAATATCTTATAGAGTTCCTTTAACTAAGCTGCACTGGTCCATTTAAAAAGTTTAATGAAATGAACAAATGAAGTGAAACCGTAGCCCTAAGTACAAGCAAAGTTGAGGAGTTCAGCAAGAAACTACTGGAAAAAAAAACCCACTCAAGATTTCCATACAGTTACCACAAATTCGGTGTCACTAAGCAGCCTCAAACAATGACTACTGCTGAGGCCTTATGATAGGCAGTTATAAAAATACAAAATGCTGAAGCTGCCTAACACTGAGCTGAGATGTTTTTTCTTCCTCTCTTTCTTGTTTCAATCTCTTGTCTTTTTCAGCGTTTGGCTGAGTCAGACCGCCCACATAAAAGTGGCTTATTGTCAAAGTAAGAGGGGAGTTATAGGGTGGATAAGAGGGAGGTAGAAGTAAAGATATAAATGGTGAAGGGATTTAGTCAGTATCAGCTCTCTGAAAGCAGCCTGTATCCCTTTCTCCCTTGTTGGAATGACTTCTTACACAGTGACCTTGCTCCTTCCTACTTTTCTTTGGGGTCTTGATCCATGAAAACTTTCAAAGTTGGGTGCAAAGGGCAGATCAGTGGCTGGACGGCATCTACCTGACCGGCCAAAAAATGCAGTCCTTCTCTTTTCCTTGCAATGAAGGGAAAAACAATGCAAATATAATCAAAGCGTTGCTATTTTGGTGCCGTACGATCTGAGTCATGAGTTAACAGGCAACAGCTTCTATCCCAGTGGGCATTTGATACATTTCATTTCGAGTAATGGCTCATATCAAATTTGATAAGCATGGCGCATTGCCGCCTGAAATGGAGTGCATAATCCTGTAAACAGGACACAGACAGAGAATTCTGGTTTTATCAGCAAGCCATGTCCTTTTCCAAGGTGCTTCCTGGGCCTAAAAATACTTTACTTTTCCACCTGTAATCAAAATCTCACCAAATATTGCTTATTGCACTTGAATGCCTATTAATCTACTACATTTAAATTTTACATGTACTTGTGTGGGTGTCAGCATTAGCTGTGTAAGAGCGTGTGGGTGTATTAATGATATCTTACTTGTACAGTATTACAGTATGTCTGGATGTGGTTGACAGATAAACTAGATGTGTATTGGAGTTGGGTCACTCGTGTTTTATTAGCAGAATGAACCACACAATTCTTGCCTGACCAATATTGCCTATTCACCAAAAAGGGTTATAATCAGACACAGATAAAATGGGAATCAAAACACAAGTTTATGTCAGTCCTGCCAAAAAAGAATCCCCTGCAGCAATGTTAGTAATAGGTCTCCATTAAAAATTCAGGTCTGCTTTCTTGCTTATTTGCTCAACAATGACTCCAATATGTCTTAAAAGATGGACAGCAGCATTATTCTTCGTTTATATTACGTGTTAGATACGGAGCTCAGCCTTTTGCTCAAGGACGTATAAACTATAAACACCACTGCATCTGTGACACTGATGGGTCATTCAGGCCTGGTGTCCTCCAATGTTATCATTTCAAGGACTTCATTCAGCAGCCTTAGAGAAAAACGGCAGGATTTTGACTGTTTTTATCTTGCAAACATGCATGTTAAGAAGTTATCCTTCACATTTACTTTAATTTAATTCACCATCACTTGCGCTATAAAAACTGTTTTACTGGTTTGTTACTGTTAAGGCTAAAATATCTCGTGACAGGCAAGGATAAATTAACACAAAATGGAGCCGGGGGAAAAAAACAAGCCTGTCTGGACCCTGTCGACCCTGCTCTCTATGGATTGTTTATGTACATCATCGGCTCTAAATACCTCTTAAATGCACACTGTGGACTACAATATTTCATCTAGAGTAAAAAGAAACTAAGGCCCTTGGGTGGCTGGAGCCATTGGGCAGTTACCCACTTGGTTAACCATCAGTCTTAGTAAGCCAGATGTGTACATTTTGGTTTATTGAATGGGCACCCTTAGGGAAAAAAAGAAAGAAAAATACATTTTTGCAATTTATTGCTTGCTCTTGAACTGGGCAGTACAAATTGAAAGACCCTGAAATAAATAAGGGAGAGAGTTACAAAAGCTGAAAAGGTGATAGTACTCAGAGCCGTAATCACCCATTTAACATTAACATTCTGCCAGTAAACCCTCTAAGAAGGTCTGAGGGGATTTTTTTAAATGTATGGACAAGGTGCCAGATTGTAAGCAGCAGGCATCCAGAGACACAGCGCTGAAAGAAGTGCAAATATAGTGCAAAACCACCACACAAGAATGAATCTGGGGTCAGCTTTTACTTTCGCTGGCGAGTGTGTTTACAAAAAGTTACCAGCAGTGCTGCATTGTTTATTTATTTGTGATTTAAATGTTACTTAGATATGTTGAATAGCAAACTCAAGACCTACCTTTTTAGTCTAGATTTTAATTGAACTTTACCTATTAATTTATCGACTATTTATACATTTTAGTCTCACTAGTTTTACTAGATGGTGTCATTTTATTATTTTTAACATTTTGATTCATTATTCTACTTTGTGCTCTTACCCTTTTACTTACATCTTATGTACTTATTAGAGTATTTTACTTTTCTCACTCATTTTATATATTTATTATCGTTATTACTCTTATTTTTTTTCTACTATCTATCTGTAGGTTTTACCCTGCTCCTGGTGTTTTATCACTTATGGTAGTGTTTCTTTGGTTCCTGTTCCCCAGTTTTAATAAGTATTCTTGTTTTAGTGCTTTACTTAATTAAAAAAAAGTTTTGCTTTTTTATCCATCTGCTTGTGTGTATACCTATGCAGTGATCATCTTCAAATAATGGCAAATGCTTCTCTCCAAAAATCCAATACTTATTGCCTAGGTGAGATTTATTCCAATACATCAAAATGCAAAAAAAAAAAAAAAAAAAAAAAGAAACACAATGCAATACACATATTCCACATTTCACTTACGACTACCAGTAAGTTTAGGAATCACTTGTATAGCAATACATTTTCTCCCTGAATGTACCAAGTGGACTTGAGACTGAAATAACTGAGCTGAGTTCCTGTACTTTGTAATGTGACCATGGCCCCTGACCCTGGAGCTGGGAGCCAGGCCTGACATCTCAGTACTAGGTGTCAGGGCAACCAGCAAGCGGCGCTTCAGTCTCAGTTGCCGCTGTCCCTGCAAATGTCCACAGAGGATCGAGTTACACTACGCCCCATCTTTAAGCCCCAGTCAGTGCGCCGTTAGCCGCAGGACAACAGAGGATAGGATAGGATAGGATACCGGCCGCCGGGGAAGTAAAGCCTCCACACTCATGTAAGTGATTCTTTTCTGACGAGTTTCGCGCGTGGTAATGTTACTTCTGGGGTAAAATAACTTGAGCTTTTGCAAGAGTCGCTTTTGTTTGCTACGTTGTCGCTAATGAGAGGAAATAATGTGAGACGCCTGTTGTCGCCGTAGGTCACTAAGCAACTAAACACGGTATTAAAATCGTTTTTACTGCCGTCTTTTAAATATAAAGTATTTTCCGTGTTGTGCAAATAGCCACGGTGGGCGTTTTTTTGACCCAAATCAGCGATCCTATCCAACTTCTTCACCGTCTCCCTCTCGGAAGCCTGTTGCTTTCTTGCTCCATGGATGAGATGGTGAAGGAGGAGGAGGAGGAGGAGTTGAGAAAAGCGGATTGTCCCAAGTGCCTTGGCGACTTTATTCAAAATACGAGCAAACATGACTGCATCTGCTAACTATACTTATACTTTCATGGTAGTAAACGCTTCATTAAGACGAGAATGTGTTAGATTTGGACGTATTTGACGGATGTTGCCTATTATTTTTGAGAAGACACACACGATAAAATGACAACCCGTTATTATTGACTATTTGTGGTCACGGAAAGCTCACACATGACTTCATCTACGATTATTTTCGGAGGCACATGTCACCTTAAAGCCTCCGTGTTTTGGGTTAAAGTCCACTGTGTAACAGTAGCTAATAATTTCCTTAGGCCTTCTGTGAATCATTACAAGCCACTGCAACCTGGAATATAAACCAATATAAACCATTTACCTCCAATGCATTTGAACGGACACTTTACTATGTCCCTGACAGCAACACCTATTATTATAGCCACATTATTGATACAGCATAAAAAAAAATATTAACCCACATCTAAGCAGTCCATAGTTTAACCAACCTCTGAAGTCCAAGGCCATACTGGGATATCACATGAATGTGTATTTACTAAATCTGAAATGTAACTTTTATCCAGAACTTGCTGCCAGTGCTCATTTGAATGTTTATTTTGGTGGGCCGACATTTAAAAGAAGGTTTAAAGATAACCAGATTGATGCAGCACTAATGCAGCAGTTTAGTATATCAACAAGTGTATTATTACAGAAAATGCAGCCCCTATTAACAGTTATGTTAGGTAAATTTGACACCAATACAACAAAATACACCCAATCATTTACAGGTCTTAGAGGAATATATTATACAGCAGCAACATGCTGTATTTAGAAAGCTCATCAGTCAATTTGAAGGTTATAACCTGGTCAATGAAGCAACTGAGATGAACGTAAACAAACCAGTGCTGTGGTGATCCTGTTGCCACATGTACTGTGGCTATTCTGAGAGCCTATACACGGCTTTTAATTGTATTAGCGATCTCCTTTAATCGTGTAATGTCTCCTGAGTCATGCTTGTGACAAAGCCACTGCTAAAGTCAAGTGTGACGTTCCTAAGATGGGAGTCGACAGCCATGACATCACTGATAACAGCATTAGTCAAATCTATAACACATATTGACCTGTCATCATTAGTTGATGTGTCAAGGTTTTCACAGCCTATATTTACATTGTATGATTCTACTCTGTTACATGTAACTTCATGGCAACATGTTTAGTCCACTTACTAGGGGTGGGAGGAAAAAGCGATACAGCATAGTTTCGCATTATTTTGCATGGCAATATTGTGTCACTACATGGATGCTAAGTCTTGATTTTTTATATATATATATAAATTATAATTATTGGAAATATAAACTAAACTTTTGGTAGCCTACTAGAAAAACAGAATCAATGCTTTTGCAGTCCGCTAGATACATTTTGCTGCAATGAAAATGTTAAAAGTGAACAGACTGAAAACTTCATGGTATTAGATGAAACAGATGTTGACAAATTTCAGCTAAGGGGACATAATTTACAGTTTAAAAAAAAGTTGATAAATTGCAATATATATGGTAATATGTATCAAAATACTCAGCGTATCACAACACATTTAAAATTGCAATAATATTGCATTGTGGCTTGTGTATTGTGATAACATCGCACCGTGGGCCTCTGTTATAAATCAGATTTATATAGAGTTATGTTGTGTTATTAAAGAATGTACTATACATATCTTAATATATATTTTAGGCAAGTCACACAAAGAAAAATCTAAATCTGCTGGCAACTGAAATTAGAAAAGTCAATCATCAAAAATTAATCTGCGACTGCTTTGTAAACTGACTTTGATTTTTCCTGCAAAAATGCTGGTTCCAGCTTCTCAAATGCTGGGATTTGCTGCTTTTCTTGTCACATATGATGGTTAAGTGAATATTTTTGGATTTTAGACTCTTTGTTGAATAAAACAAGCTACTGCAATAGATCACCTTGGGCTTTGGGGAACTTTAATGGGCATTTTCACTATTTTCTAACATTTTGAAGACACAACAATTAGTCAGCTAATTGAGAAAAATAATCAGCAGATGATAAAATTAAGTTTTGCAGCTCTATTATGATGCAAGCGAGGTTTTACTCTAGTTTTAAAATAAGTGATAAGACTGTTTGCCTGAATATGGTAATTAATCATCCGCATGTTGTTTCAGGATAAAATATGGCTAGATTTATCTGATAGAAGTAAAATGGATAATATTTAATGCCGCCTGAAGACTTATTGTGCAAATTGCAAAACTATTCCTTAAGTGCACTGAGTGAAGTCCCAGGAATGTAAATTACCAGGTGTTAATCCATCAATAAGAGCATTAGTCAAATGTAAGTAACTAGTCACCTATAGTAGATCTGTGCTCGGAAACAGACACACTGCACTGCACACTGCGCTGGGGGACTCAGTAAATAGCCTACAGTTCTTCAGCACAATGGTTACTCTGTGATGTTATGGTGAAGCATTCTTAAGAGATAAATATGGCCCTGACGGAGTGGAAATAAATCCATTTCCCTTTCATGTTGACCTTTCGAATAAAGAGGTTTTAAGAAGTTGGATGCAGAGGAGAATGAACCTTTTCCAGCTCTTACTTCCTGTTTGTATCGAGTGTGATGTGGAAGGTAAAAAAGATGAATGAGTTTGTGCCCTGATATTCACTTCTCTGATTGTTCAGAAAAGAACAAAACACATTATGCTGTTCTTTTTGCAGGCCTTGAAAAAGGGAACATTTTGGAATTGCTGTTAATGGGGAGAAATCAAATTCACCTGGAGTTCTGAAAATGATCGAAACAATGGGTAAGTAATGTTTTTTGATTATTTTATGGCAGGCGGATACAAATGATTGAGTCAGTGTGTTATTAAGACTGAAAATTCGTTAAAAGGATATTACTGTGAAAAAAATAAGTTTATATCTATTTGTCTGTAGTATCAAATGTTCTTTTTTCTCCTTCCTCTATCTCTGATTTTATTTGCTGCACTTTTGTGTCTCCAATACCAAATATATTATCAGATTGCACAAAATTCAATACCATCATAATAAACAAGACAAAACATGAAGTATTGCCTCCGCACAATCACTGTGTTATTTTTAATCATCGTATCTAAAATGAGCATTTTTTGCAGAGGGGTTTGGTCTAGTCAGTTGGGTGTCCGTCTTTGCTGGCTCTGCAGTCCGTATTTGGCTCCCACTGCGAGTTTCTCTCAACCAGTGTAAGAGGCACTGGATTCAGTTCAAGGCGTGTGGACTGCCAATGTTGCCATATCTGATAATGTTGCCATATACTTGATTGTTTGTTTGTCCCCATAGAGATTTATTTGTCCAACTGTCACACGCGGAGCCAAATTGGTGCTGCCAGCTTCTTCCTTTAAAGCCCGCAATCTGTGGTCACTCTCAAGACTGGCGTCTTGACCATTATGTGCTACCAACTGTAATGTGCAGGTTGGGGAAATGAGGCATTGCACGCCAGTCTTGATGGCATGAGAATTGAGGCTTAAAAAATTTCACACTTAAAAGCGACTGCATTTGGAGGTACAGAATTCAATTTAAATTTGATATATTTTCAGTGAATCAAACTAGGACTGCAATTTTGATCACCCTATCTCTTGGAATACACACAAATGCAAACATAGTGACACACACATGCATGGTAGATTTTGGTGGGACTCCTCATTATGCTCACTGAGGCGGGGGCAATGAAAATGATATAGCTACCTGCATAGCACTAGTGGCAAGCAGAAAAAAAAAAACTTCCAAGACCACAGTGTTATTTGCTTGTTTACAACCTTTGCTCAAACAACAAAGCTTCTAAGTGCAAAAAGCGCTTTGGACCATGTGCACGCCCTATTAGGTGTTAGTCACAGTTGGCAAGCTTCGGAAATTGCTTCATTTTTGTTCAGATGACGTTGGGCTGGCCCATCCTCACTAACAAGCCACTCTGGAGTTGCTCGATTGTGGGGCTTATGCAGGGTCCAGCAAGCAAACTGTGGAGGGTCTGCTTCTTTTATCTATTCCTCCTGATACCCATTCAATGTCCTTGTGCAACCCACCATTGACCCGCAAGGCAAGACCTGCTATTCTGAAGACAAAGTTTTTTTTCCCCTGTGGTACAAAACCCGATGCTACGTGGTTTCAATAAAGTAAGGTCTGTCGAGCACCAACCTCAGCTAAGCCTGTAGTTTCAGATGTGTGGCATCTCTGTCCCTTCTGTGCTTATTTACATGTCATTGTAAACAAAGAAATAGGTTAAACTGAGCATAGAGTATATTTTTGAAAGGAGAGTATTAAAAGTAAAACTACATAAGTATATTTAAAAGGAATAAATGAGGCTGTGTCCAAACACCCTTCCCTGTCTCACTATCTCTGCCCGTGCACTGATAAAGCCTCTGTCCTCATCACCTCTCTCCACCTCTATCTCTCCCACGCCTGCTTCCTCCTGCATCCACTCCTTCACTCTGGCCGGCGCTGTCACTGAAATATGCGACGGATTGCAGATACACAGCGTGCCTTGCAGGCGGTGGAGCGTCTCCAGGCCAAACTAAAGGAGCGGGGGGAGGTGCCCACTGAGGAGAAGCTCAGCCTGCTCAAATCAGTGCTCCAGAGCCCCCTCTTCCACCAGATCCTGGCCTTGCAGAAGTCTGTTCAGCATCTCAGAGACCAGGTAAAACTAGCTCATTTTATCCAACATAATAAAACAATAAATACAACTACTGGCCTGTTTTTTCTATTAAAAGTTTAGTTTTTATTTACATGTTACATGTTATTGTGAGCCTAACTGGGACCGCGAGACTATGAACATGACAAATTAGGATGGCAGTGCTGAATAAAAATGAGTGATGCTGGCTGCTCAGGGTGCTATGGCTCCATGGAGGGTCATTAAAAGGTTACAAGGTTATGGTCATTTAGATTTATGTATTAATAGTATGTGAGTATGAACTGCCAAAATGCCAGATGGCAGCATCACGTGTTGTTAGCACAGAACTAATATAAAGAGAAGTAGTTATGTTTAAAAAGAAATAGGAGCTGTATTGTCTGCTTTTATTATCATCATGCTGGATGAGGAGAGGCTGAGGCAGAGGTAATATAAAGTGACAGTCACAGTTCTTGTGTTTGTGTAGAGAAGTGCTCGTTCCCTGCAGACAGTGTAGACACCAAACACCATGGCTTAGCTATGGTGACATTTATGGTGACATTATGATGTTGAGACATGAACTATCCTTTAGGACTCACTCAGACCAAGTATGAAACTGAAAGCATTATTCAAAATACTATGCATTTGCATAGGTTACAAAGGATTCTAAAGTAAAGGCCACAGTTTTTAAATCTTAAAACAATACTAGCTTGCCCATACACACAGGGCCAATAATTCCCTCAATGTACATACGTACATTGAGGGAATTATTGGTCGCTGTTATCATTCCTTTTTCATACTGGCCTCAAAAGTTCCCATCCATAAATGGCAACATCCCGTAGATGAAGAATTACAGTAGGTTATTGTCATAGCCTAAGAAAGTTTGATTAGTATTTGTGAACATGGATTTGGATTTGGGAGAGAGTTATTTACTATGTGACCTCATATTTTTTTTTGACTGCCATAGACTCTAGGGATAAAATGTATGAATTTTGAAAATAGGTGGAGTACCCCTTTAAGTGAATCAGTTTTAGATGATGGAGGACAAAATCCCTGGTCGTTCTGTGTACAAATGTTGAAGCTAATATGAGGCCTCAGCAGTCAGAGTTAGCAAAATCAAGTGTTGGTCCTCTGAAGTCAGTCGTTTTTTTAATGAAATTCCTTCTTTGTGTTTAAACAAATTGTATTTCCTTGCTGAACTGTGGAGGAATAGTAACACAAAGGGAATTTCATGACCTTTCGTGACTTAATCAGACTAACGCAGACTGTTGAAGCCTTGTATTAGCTTTGGCTGAACTTCAGAATGCATTTTTGCATGGAAAGATGACTGTGGAATCACATTTGGAAGAGAGGTCTTTGCAGCTGCTATGGACAAGCAAATCAACTGCAGCAAGTTATAATGCTCTTGATGTACATACGGGCAGTACTTACTGACTTAAAGTGTTTTGTCAGTGGTAACATGATGACCATAACATCTTCAAGAGGGAGATAAAATTCCAACTCCTGTGTTACCTTTAATGCAGTGAGACTAGAATATTTCCCATGCTATACTATTGCTACTGCCATTATCTTTCCTGTTTCTGGGGTGACATCACTGATTCTGTTTTTGGCTCACTCACACCCCCACCCCTTTTAAATCCCCATCCCCAATAGTGTTGCTGCTATGGCCAAATTGCTGTCAGGGTTCACATGAGCCAGATATAATATGGCTACATGAGCAGAGATAGTTGGTCTAAGTCAGGGAACTCTTTTTCAAGCTGATTCTCTCCATTGAGAATAGAACATTTGAGTGGAAGGAAAAGAGCTCTTAAGTCACAGTGGAAAGGGGCCAGGGTAAGCGTTTGAGAAATAGAGACGAAAATATGTGAGCTATGCGGTGGGAGGCAGGGATGCTAGAGCTTTTTACCCCTTGTGGAATTTAGATTATAAAAGCCCTGCTGGCATTTTTGTGTGCTGGCGATTTAGCTTATTTCAAAAGAGGTACATTCCTACTGTATGTGTGTGTGTGTGCGTGTGTGTGTGTGTGTGTGTGTGTGTGTGTGTGTGTGTGTGTGCTGATGCGTGTGTTTGTTTTACTAAGCAAAATTTATCAAGCAGCCATTCATCATAAATTCCCTTCAGATCTTAAAATGGACCCATTCCACGCTGTAAAAACGGTAAAGAGACGTGTTTGAGAATCTGCAACAAGTCAGTGTGTGTTTTTTATAGAGCTTCCAAACCCAACTGCACTT
Source organism: Plectropomus leopardus (assembly GCF_008729295.1). Taxonomy (NCBI): domain Eukaryota; kingdom Metazoa; phylum Chordata; class Actinopteri; order Perciformes; family Serranidae; genus Plectropomus; species Plectropomus leopardus. The sequence goes on along the minus strand of NC_056485.1, from coordinate 11,074,954 downwards.
GTTTGGCCCCCTTAAGCAGAACCAATTTGAAGAGAGGGTGCGTTTTGTGTTTTGTTGTGAGACAAGAGCCAGACACATAAACACACACTGTCCGTCTTCTGGCTCTGCTAGTTAGGCCATGCACAGTCCATGTCGCTATGGCGACAAGGCCCTACTCTCCAATGGGAAAGAGGCCACTGTGTGAAGTGGGGCAGAAACAATTTCTTAAATGTGCAAGAACCAAACTGGAACTTTAATCCTCTTAGCCAGGCCCCAGCTAACAAAGCTCATGCATGAGGACAGCAACTTAGCAGCATGCTACGCTAAGTTAGCCTGGCCCATAGGGTTTTTGTTTGCAGTGTGCAGCACTAATGTGTCCTGTCCAATGGAGTTTTGTTTCTCAGGACTAATCTGGGACTGTATTTAAAGGAGGCATAATTTACAGTACATGTTTTCTGAAGACTGAAAGTTGTGCAGTTAACTTCCCAAAATGCAAATGAACAAGTTCACAAGGACAGCTTTAGCTTGGCAATGCCATATGCCAAATGGAGTGTTTATGAAATTATCGCTTTGTATTATGTCCGTCCTTTTGAATCCATTTCAGATGGTCATAAACATTATGCCCTTTGGCTAATGAAATTGGAAAAACACTGTTTTATGTAGTTGTCTCGTTCATGTAATTCATCTGTCACACAAGTAAAGTCATTGCAGTAATTAAAACCCGAGCATATTAAGGCATCCAGATGGCCAGTGATGCTTTTCCCCCACCATGATAGAAATATTGTATTTGGAGCCTAGTCATTGCTGGAACATCAGCTAAGAGCCATTATACCCTGAAGGATTAGGCTGCCATAGATCCAGCTAATCATGGTAGGATAACAAACTGTCTGGCATCCCAGTGGTTTCAGACACTCAGACTTCAGGGTTTTCGTGTCTAAAATTAAACTTGCTAAATGTTTACCTCCACAGTAGGAATGAGTCATGATGTTTTTTGTTTGAACTTTTAATTATCTTTCGTTGGATTATCGCCAGTAATTGCTGCTCTCTGCAGGAACATTTTGCAGAAATTGAAAGCTGTTATGTAGCCGCAGACAACAACACATTTATGTTTTAGTTGAAAATGCATATCAGAATATTATATCAGTGCAGCAGTTTAAAACATCCCTAACTACATGTCTTTTTCTTTATTTTTTTCAGGGGAGTGTCCCAGCGTCACGTGGGAGCGACCTTGGCGATCCGGTAACAGCAGTCAAGCCCAATGGTGGCCATGTTTCCTATGCAGAAATATCAGCCACTACACTCAATGGCAAGACATCATCTGAAGAGTTTGAACACGTTATTCAAACTATGGCGCAGGTATAGTCAACTGTAAAGTCAAAGCAATCATTGTGCTGCTTGTACACTGTATTTGAGTTTAAAGTCAATATAAAAAAGAGCTATTTTTTAGTTATTTTAATACATGCACAAAAATCAGCACCTCATCTGTGAACAGGTAGATTACCTTTAATAGCTTTTCTTCTTATCTCAAATCAAATATCCAAAGATAGTCAAAGACAAGATCCACAGGCTGCACCCTATGTTCTTTCCTCTTGAGGCACTTCAAATAGACTTCTAAAGGCTGCCTGCGGCTTTGATGCTATGTAGACTCAGTATGGGGGCAAATTGTATACACTGCATATGTGTATGTGTGTTTGTGTGTGTGTGTGTGTGTGTGTGTATGACTCAGGGGCGCTTTGTGACGCACGTGGACCTGCAGAAGCCAGTGTCAGGAGGCCTCGGTTTCAGCGTGGTGGGCCTAAAGAGCGAGAACCGCGGAGAGCTCGGCATCTTTATACAGGAAATTCAACCAGGAAGTGTGGCTGACTGGTATGTAAGAACATCATTCATTCAGAGACTGATTTCAATCTTATCACAATAAAGTCAACATTCCAGACAGTTTTTCAACGTTTGGCTGATGAAAAAGAACAAAAGGAATTAGCGAAGTCTATTTCAGACAGTCAGGGACTTTTCTGGGGACATCTGGGAAATTTCGGGAATCTTACAAATTGGCCGATTTACCAGAAATGAAAGGTTTTACAACAAGTTTCGAATTCTTTTTTTTTGCTTAGACTGTGGCATTCAAATGTTTTCCTCAAACTAAAACTGCACTTTTCATGCCTTCAAAACATCTCAAAGCTCACTTATAAAAACGTTACTCAAATAGGAACATAACTACATTTTTACAACTGTAAAAAATGTACAAACAAACAAGTTACAATGAGTATCCTCTCAATGTGAAATGCGGAAACAGATGAGAATAATTACTAGATCACAGGCACATTCAGTCAGAATCTCAGAGGCTCTGACACCATTTACCAAACTATGTTTGTCTCTCCCTCTCAACATGCTTCTTTTATCAACAGTGATGGAAAGCTCAGAGAGGCTGACCAGATCTTAGCCATCAATGGCCAACCGCTGGACCAGACAGTGACCCACCAGCAGGCTATAAGCATCCTGCAGAGTGCTGCGGAGAGGGTGCAGCTCACCGTGGCGAGAGGACCAATACCTCAGCTGGCCAGTCCTGCAGTTTCCCGCACGCCCTCTGCTGCCAGTACACTGTCTGCCAACTCCAGCGCGGTACAGACACATTCTCACACTAATGTCATGATTGAACACTTGCACACCCACTTGTTCCTTTTGAGAAATGTGCAAACAGATCTCTGCAAGAACGCGGACTAGGTACACGATCTGACAAGATTTCCGTGTTGAGACACACAAAAAACTACACACAGAGTTCAACACACATATGACACAATCACATAGATGTGCAAAGACATAAATGAGCATAAAAGAAGCTCCTGCAGTAAAACGTGACTACAGCAGACACATAGCGAACATGCATGCCTGTTTGTTTTTAGAAAAATAAAGCTTTGCTACAACTACTGATCAGAAGTTATTCCACCTGCAATATTCAACCAAAATATTTTAAAATATCTGATTGTTATAGATAGATAAAACTCTTTTGGTTGAGATGTACATTTATTAGCTTCATTGTTTCTCCTCTTTTACTAGTGGCAGCACGTGGAGACAATTGAGCTGGTCAATGATGGCACTGGCCTTGGATTTGGTATTGTGGGAGGAAAGACCACTGGAGTCATTGTCAAAACCATCCTTCCTGGAGGCATAGCTGATCAGGTGATTGCTCTAATGCATTTCTACTTTCTTTGAGACTTTGCCTTTGGAAAGTTTGGCGCTGGTAATCGTTGTTTTTCAGTGTCTAAGGCAATTTTTTAGTATTTTATGACACTTTTAGTATTCTAGAGAGATGACTCTTGTCAGTTAGGTATAATGAGAATTGTAAGCAAGCACATAATTAACTGTCACTCTTATCTTTTGTTTGGTACTGATAGTGTCATTATGAGTTTGATTTCTACTGAAGCTACACAGACTAAGCGAGAAAACATACTATTTCTATGGCAGGATGGCCGCCTGCGCAGCGGGGACCATATCCTGAGAATAGGAGACACTGACCTGCACGGCATGGGCAGCGAACAGGTGGCGCAGGTCCTCAGGCAGTGTGGCAACAGGGTGAAGCTGGTGGTTACCCGTGGTCCTGTGGACGAGAATCCCTCTCTCTCTGCTGTCATGCCTGTGGTGCTCCCCACTGTCAGTGAACAGGTGAGAAGGACTGTTTGTCTCTGAACCCAAAATATGGCAGGCATTTCATACAAATTCTTACAATATGGGAATGTGACACACTCAAATAGATTTCAAAAACTGGCATATCACTCTAGTACAGCATGTTCTCTTTAACCAGTGATCAAGCAGATGATTGATTACCATATCTGACATATAGACTTACACACTACAATCAAAAACAGTTAAGAGTTAAAGTTCAGGTCTCTCATTTTCAGTTTTTATCCTTTCTTACTCTTGACAGCTCTGAATAAATGGATTTAAACAAAATAGCGCGTTACATCACCTGTGATTCACACTTTGGAGAGCAAACATTGCTTTACTTTCTTAAACACAGCACTTAAAAAAAACAGCAATTTCATGGCTATTCTCAACACTCAGCCCTATTTAAACATGAATGAAATACAGTGACTCACTACACCAATGACATCATGTTCTTTTGATTGTACACAGTAGCGTTTTTATGGCTACTAGGTTTAAAGTGCTCACTGTTAAGTTGAAAGATGTATTTTGGTGCCCGTGGTGATGTCAGATGACTGAAGTGACATGACCTGCTTTTCTTCCGTTGTCAAATGAATCATACTTCACTTTTGTGCAGTTTATTTGTCATTCCCATTTATCTTTTCACAGGGCTATGAGGAAGAGGAGGATGAAGCATTTGATGTGAGCCTTACTAAGAACACACAGGGACTGGGGATCACTATTGCAGGTTATGTCGGAGATAAAAATTCAGGTGAGAAATGGCACATTGCCTTTTCAAAACGGATGACTAAATAAAGTGTCATACTGATGTTTATTTACATCAGCGCTTTACTAAATACACATTTAAGCTGAAGTTATTAATATTTTTCTAGTCTATAAACAATGGGATGTATAATAAGGAAGGGGGCAGATTGTAGTGTTGAACCCGGTAGTTCTTCAGTATCTTTTAGCTCATTGTGAACTCTGCTCTTATCAAGCCCTGGCAGCTCATTTCAGCAAAAAAGCTCTACTAAAACCACTGTGTGTTACCTGTTCGACACCAAATGGTGGGCAGACAAATTTAGCTTGGAGCATTTAGCAGCAAAAGAGAGCGGAAAAACACAACTAATGCTGCGATGAGATGGACTCACGCAGATGGTAGACAGCAAACTTGATATTCATTGAGTGGGCGACAGAAGGACAGTAAAATTAGGTGAGTTTGGCATAAAATACAGCTGACGGTAAGGGAGATGGCACTGACTTCCAAAGTTAAAATATTTTAACTTTTTGTCATCCTCCACGACAGTATTTATAACCGTATGTTACATAACTCTCACACAAGATGAAAACATTGGCAATTTTGACTTTTACTGGACACTACTAGAATAATTACATAAAACAATAGACACAAATATAACATCAGCATATCATCTTGCATGTTTCGTTTTGCTGTCCAGCCATTCTGTCCAGAGGGTGTTGTTTGTCTGACATCTGCTGTTTGCCTGATTCCATGTGAACGCAGCACAAGGGTGAATTGCATTCAATGGGTGGACAGAAACACATCAAATGAATGCTATTGTTGCTTTGTGTCTGCCTGTGACAGTTGTTTGCTAATATGTTAACTCCCCCCAAAAAATAAGGTGGTGTCAATGTCAGTGCTTTTACATTTTTCCACAGCCTTGAAATTGTCTGAAATAATCAACTTTTAGATATCTTTTTTATTTGCCTAAAAATGTGGCAGTAAGCTACAGTAAAATGGGACAGACCACAGACAGCCTTTTATTAGAGGCTGGTTTATGCACTGATTTGAATATTAAATGGCCTTGGTGTAAGAGTCTTTATCTTTCAAGGTTAACAAAAGTGCGCTGGGTTCATCACATCATTGTTTATGACTTATGTAATATTGAAACAGTCTCACTAACCCTGACTCTTAACATCAAACTGAAACATCTGTTTGCTCTTCTCTGGTCTCGTTTAGTGCCATGATTCATGACTATGTTCCCCATCTCTCTAATTTTTTTGTACCTGTTCTCACTCCTCAGAGCCCTCTGGCATTTTTGTTAAGAGCATAACAAAAGACAGTGCCGTAGATCAAGATGGCCGTATTCATGTTGGAGATCAGATAATAGCTGTAAGTACCCCAATTATGCTCTTTGTAGCTGTTACTACTTCCTCTGTCTTCAATGGCACAAGGTAAAATATGCAGTGGATGTTAAATACTATCTATTATAGTGATCGCATTTAGTCAATGGAGGGTAATCATGAGATGCATTATGAATAATTCACAATTAACTGATAGTTCATAACATGTTTTTTCTTATGACTGTGAAGTGTCTTGAATTAGCACACTGAGCAATTAAGATTTTTTTTGAATGCATAACTACAGGACATTAACAATGGAGTTAAACTGTCTTTCTTGCATGATTTCAAACATGAGTTAATGATGCCTTGTGTTCTCTACAGTTCTCAAAAACCCATTGCTCCTGGTGTATTGGTGTGTTGTGTGTGTGTGTGTGTGTGTGTGTGTGTGTGTGTGTGTGTGTGTGTGTGTGTGTGTGGTGTGTGTGTGTGTGTGTGTGTGTGTGTGTGTGTGTGCGCACGCTTGATTGAGTTTTGTTCCTAAGCATAAATGATAATATGCTTTGGGAACCAACTCAGGAACTTAGTAAAACACTTAATTGACTGTGAATTCTTTAAACGTATGCAGTGTTTACTTGTCTTAAATGATCTAAATGAATAAAGTGAATGGTTAAAATAGATGGGAATACCCATGGTGATGTTCATAATCATTTTTGATTAATGTTATTTCAGTTTCACCTCTATCAAATGAGAATATAGATGGCGATTCAGCACACTCACAGTGTCAGCACAAGCTGCTCTGGCCCCTTGTTTAATCCACGGGCTCACAAATGATTGCCCTCTGCAGGTCGACGGCGTCAACATCCAGGGATACACCAATCAGCAGGCAGTGGAGGTGCTCAGACACACGGGCCAGACAGTCCACCTTAAGCTGATTCGGCGGGGCTTCAGGCCTGACGAAATCCCCCCTGCTGTGGCCCCCAGTGTCACCATCCTGCCCCCTTCCACCACCATCCCCACTACCACCATTGTCATGATGGAGCTGGAGCAGGAGAGGAAGAAGGCTGAGGAGGCTGCTCAAGGTAGGAGGGATGAAGTGAGAGAAATTTAATGAGGACAGACAAAAACACATTCCTTGTTAGTCATCGTCCTGTCAAAAAAAGGTGTCATTTGATGTGTAAATGTGGCTAAGACAGGATGATGCAGTAACGAGTGACTCCAAATGGAAATTTCAGTCACTTTTAGTTAAAAATACGGAAACAGAACTGTCTGTATGAAAAATATTGACCTGAGTTATACTCAAATGCAGTCCAAATTGATGTCACCATTTTGATTTATTAATGAGAAAGGTGTCCCTCTATTGAATATGTAGCAGGTGTCGTTACTCTGCTTTAAGTAAACATTTTTCACAGTTCCTAATAAAGAAAAAAGGCTTACTTTTTGCCTGCTCCTCCTAATAATAGCAATAGAACGAGTACGCCCACGTTACTGGCCTTCTTTTCCTAATAAGAGGGAGAAATGCACTCATTATTAATACTCACTGACAGAGGCCAAGATGGCTCCAGCATTTTCTCTGACATGGGAAAGACACTTTGTAAAACAATTTCTGTGAGGTCCAACCATTCTCATCGATTAAAACAGTGCAGTGGCTTGGCTGACTTAAATTTCTAAAGAGGGAACACAAAGCTTTCCATCACGTTATTCAAATCCTGAAATACATCCAGTAATAAATCAGCATATGATGCCCAACATTTGACAGAGCATCTTCACATCTTAGACAACTAAGTTAAAGCTGAGGTATGCATGTATGTGCCTGTACCCATAATATTCTTTCATATTTTTAAATTACCTTTTACAAGATACAAGATAGAGAGTATACAGAACAGTTCTTGACCCCTGCTGTACTGACAGGACCTCTAGGCTAGCACAGAAGCAAGAAAAGCAACTTGAATAAGTCAGTAGTCAGTAGTGACTGATGGAGCTTGAAAGTGATTCGATCTGGCAACAGGAAGTGCTAGCTCAAAAAACCTGCAGAAAAACTAGCAGCTATCGATTGAAAGACAAACAAAGCCAGGATTTTCTTGGCTGCTGTTAAACCTGTTAGAAATAAAAAAAATAATTACTGGGGTTTGCACTTTTGAGTACTACACATAATGGTCAGAACCACATCGGTGCATCCTTGTATTACATAATTACAAGATTATGTCCCGAGAGCTCCATTGTTAACACACAGAATAATTTGAGGGGGTAAGCGTCAATTTTAGCTAACTTACTTGGTATGAGATCATAGGTTTGATGTTCAAAGTTCAAAGAAATTTAACTACTCACTTAAATTGTTATCAAGTCAGTGTTAATGCGGCAGAACTCCCTTTCACATATCAGACTAGCTGTTCTTAGTTTTATGTTAGCACTTAGAAGGTGCTGATGTACAGTTCAGACTATGGCTTGCCCGAGTGCAGGGGTAGTAATTTCATGGGTGACTACCTCAGTGCCCTGTGGAACTCCAAAGACATAAACAGTGGCATTAAGTTGTAAAAAAAGTACTAGGATCATTAAACAGATATTTCAAGTCCTGGAATGTTTAGAGTCTGTCATTATGTATAACATCAGCAAGGGCAAGTATGTTATATCCTATTTTGGACAAATAAGAACATGGGATAGGAAATGCTCAATTATTCTGGAACAATAGAGTAGCAGAGTATCAACTAAAATGGCCCTATTTCATATAAATTCGGCACTGTTCCATATTTGTCTTTCTTTCTGCTTAGTGGAAAGTAGACAACTTTTTCCGATGGCTGTCTACCTATACTGTCATGCGTCTGTGCCGCTGCCTGCTTCCGTCCGTCTCACTCCTCATTGTGTGTTTACAGTCACCACAGATGAAAAGGCGCTCCAGACAAAGAGTGAAGGATCTGATGTCAGCCCAGCCACGGATCAGCTAACAGAAGACAAACATGGTAGGAGGCTGGGATTCTTCCTTAAGTACACCAGCAGAGATACTGGGCACACATCTGACAGATAAGGGTCACTGTTGTCAGGAAGACACTGACTAGCAAAACACACAGTGAGGAAAGAGATGGGTGTTGGTAGTAGTTTCTCAGACAGTGGGGAGGTTTTAAATATTTGAATAAGCGCTGATAAGTTTTGTTTTGTTTGTTTTTGGTGGGTCTGATCTTGAAGACAACATTAATACTTTGCAAATGGTTAGAAATGAATCCTGCTTTGCTGACTGTGAATGGTTTATCACAAATTTGCCTTTTACGTTGTTTTGTATATTAATACAAGAATTTTGTATTGTCTTTTTCAAGGGATAAGGCTAACAGCCTTTGAAGAGGAGGAACTAATGAAGAAATGGCAAGAGATTCTGGGTCCAACTAATGAAGTTGTGGTAAGTTTCTCTTTCAAAGTGAATTCCTTTCTTTCATGCATCAAATTATACTTACCAGGACTTGGTCCCTTTGCAATTGCTTCGTAATGGTTAACAGTTCAAAACCGGTATCTTAAAAAGGAAAAATGTCATTAGTTATCTAATAAAGGCAATGGAGTCATGAATACATTTATATTCAAGTAATAATCCCTGATAATAACAAAATGTTTCATATGTTAACTGAGGTGTGATGTTTTGGTACCATAACAGGTGGCTCAGGTGGAGAAGTTTAGTGAGAGCAGTGGCCTGGGCATCAGTCTGGAAGCCAACAGTGGGCATCATTACATTCGCTCTGTTCTTCCCGAGGGACCTGTCGGTCGCTGTGGAAAGCTTTTCAGTGGCGATGAACTGCTTGAGGTGCGTTGTCCCTTAAATTAAAAAAAGGATTTAATTAACAACAGTGTAGACCTTTCCAGGTTGCATTTGCCATTGTTGCTATTAAACCTTACAGAGGCTCAACTGTTTCCATGTACTTAAAACTTATGTGTTTATGGGACAGCAACAAACATTTCTTTTCGGATATACTACATATACACATACCACGGCTAAAGAGACTTAAGCTGCGTTTCTACCAAAAACTTTAAGTATAGTACCCTTAGAACAGGTATGTGACTCATACAGACATGTACCTAAACCCCTGATATGTTTTGCATTTCCTCTGCAGAGAGTACTCTTGAATGTAGGCGGGATTGTTACCATATAGTTATAGCCTAATTACTGCTCCATCCAGCTCTCACCGCAATTGCTCTTTGTGGATGATACAAAGGGACGTCTGCACCTCAGTCATCATCCAAAAAAAGAACAGGCTGTAGAGTTTATATTCTCTGTCACAATTGATGGGGTATTTAAAAATAGCAGGTTTGTGGATTGAGTCTTTTAAGATCAAGAGTGTTGATTCTTTCTGGTCCGATCAATGGACTGCAGTGTTTATAGCTCCAGCTTTTAGTATCGGGTCAGTGTGCTAGGTAATTTAACAGAGGGATGATGAAAGGACGCAATGGTAGGAAAGGTGGTTGTCTTGTACCATCGACAATTTTTGCCAATGGAAACGTAAAAATAACTGTTACGATGTGTGACAACCTGAACTGAACTGCTCGGTGGATATAAGGCTTTAAATTTCTCATTTGGACAGAGATATAACTCCATATGAATTCCAAAGTTACTCTGTGTCTGCTAGATGTGTAAACAGACAACAATTTGCTAACACATTTGCAAGAACAAACTTATTCTCTTGCTTTTGCTGGAGTTATACTAATCTGTCCTTTCTTAGGTCAATGGCATATCTCTGATTGGTGAAACCCACAAGGAAGTAGTCAGAATATTGAAGGAGCTTCCACTTTGCGTATACATGACGTGCTGTAGGCCCGCCCCTCACCTGCAGACTGACATGGATGCTGACCAACCTGAACCAGAGACGTTGTCCACATCATCTAAACTGAAGGTATTGCGTTTGCTCTGCTGAACTATAACATATTTACTCTGATTTTGTTGTTTTTTTTTAAAGTACCTTTTACAATTTTTGTAAATCATCATTACAAAGAATGTGTCAACTATTATGTTTAACTCCTTGGACCCTGAGCAAATTGGTTTAATTTCTTTCAAAAACATGGTAGAAAAGGCAATGACTAACTTGGTAAGAAATGTCCGGAAAAATACAAGAAAGTAGTAAAGGGTGATGCAGAAAATGACCTGAAAATTATTTTTAAAAACATAATCAAAAACTAGGAAAAAATGTCCAGAAAGCTAAATTCTAATCATATAATTATATATTTAAAATCAAGTTACATAAAAAAAAATAAACATTTGTATTTTTTTTTAATTCTTGGCACTTTTTGGCTTATTTTCTTGTTTGTTTTAGTTTTTTACTTTATTTTCAGGTAATTTTTCAGGAAAATCAAACAAATTTGCTCAGGTTACAAAGTGTTAAGAGTAAAAACCTTATGAGAGTGAGTAAATCTTTGCCTTTTGCACAAGGCTAAAAACATGCAAGCTTTTGCAGCAGATGATGCATATAAGTAGAGTGGGACACTTCCTGCATCACCTCAACATGCAGTAATGTATCATGAAAAATGCTTCCCCTGCTTCTGCATATGAGCAAAAGGAATATGATTGGAAAGCAATACTCCTAAAGTCCTCCCCCTCCTTTAAAACCCATCAAGCGTTATTAGCTTAGCCCGAGCTGTCAATTGCTCCATTGGCTTTCCACATTGTCAACCATGATGGATTAAGACTTAGCAGTAAGCAGGGGAGGCTGAAAGTTTATTAAGACCAATTCTAGTAATACCTCAGCAGCAGCCAACAACATTTGCTAGAGATATGAGACATCAAAAGCAGCTTCCCTTTGGGGGGAAGGGGTTTTCATCTCTCCAGCTTTATCTGTGATAATGTACTAAGGCCCTAGCATCCCAAAGATGTTTCCCTTTTATCTACTGCCAGAAACCTGAGCCAGGAACACAACCAGAGGGTAGCAGCCTTTGGGTTGGGAGTAAAGTGAGGAAGGTATGCTGCCTCATAGAGATTTTGGGCTTTTCCTCTGCAGAAACAAATAGACCTGAGCAGCACACTGGCTGCTGAAGACTCAGAGGTAAACGCAGCAGCAGCGACAGCGACAGTGACACAGGATAATGTGACAGAGGAGGCGACAGGATCTCCTTTGGCCATGTGGGAGTTGGCGATCCAGAATATCGAGCTTGAAAAGGGAGAAGGGGGATTGGGATTCAGCATACTGGACTACCAGGTGGGAAATCTTTCTGGGATTTGTAGGTTTCATTAAAAAAATGGATTTGTTATTGAAATTCTTATTTCACACCAACATCTGTACTAGTATAGATGTTTCTGAATTGCTTTTATCATAAACTTACGGAGCATTTAGTTGCTTTTGCCACAAAAGCAATACTTTTTGATATTTTGGAGTACTGGTTTTTTTTCGTCTACATTTTAGTGCATCTTTAGACAGTCATTATAGTATTTCCACAGAAAAAAAGCATCATGTATAATGCAAACCAGATACATTAATCTCCATGCAAGTGTAAGGCTATCTTAGATTACCTGTTGATCTCACTGAACTTCACTGGACCGGCTCCGTCACAGGACCCACTGGACCCCGCCAAGACGGTGATCGTGATTCGCTCTCTGGTTCCCAGCGGTGTGGCCGAACAAGATGGCAGGCTGTTGCCAGGAGACCGACTCATGTATGTTAACGCCACCAACCTGGAGAATGCCAGCCTGGAAGATGCTGTCCAGGCCCTGAAGGGAGCCAACCTCGGCAAGGTCCAAATAGGAGTAGCCAAACCGCTGCCTGTAAGCATTAAAATAAGTCTTTATTTTTTCTTCACTTTAAACCTGTCTACAATTTGAGAGTGAATTATAACTTGTACGTTGGCAGATAAGGGGACAAGAGTATCCATATTTTTACATGTCAGAGATTTATCAGTGCGGGTTGTGAGTCAGGCTGTGTATATATTAAGTAACTTAGTACCCAGTCATAAGGGTTCAGTTTACGAGGGCTTGAATATTTCATGCAGGAGAACAAGCGGAAGGTGGCTGCGCGGTTTAGCATTTCACCCACTGTTCATTCACAGGCGACCAGCCTAAAATGCTCTGCGCCCTTTGTTTCATATATTATGTTATTGAATTTTCTGAGATCACAGGCCCTCTTGTACATTTAAACACACTGGGGCACCTGTCAAAATATTGGTTCTGTCCAACGGCATGCTCATCGCTCCAGGCACCTGTACTCTTTTTGTATGGGATGTCTCTCTCTGCAAAACCGCTCGCATTCCTTCAGCTTTAGAGCTGCATTTCTCTTGTATTGAAACTGCCATTGGATTACACAGTGAGACCTGTGGGCTGCCAAGGTTAGCTGGATTACAGAGCTGTAGGAAGCCTCTGTGGAGTTATCCAACTCTCCTGCAGGACGTGGAATGTACTTCTGAGGGGTATTTTGTAGCATTGTCTCTCAAAATTGAGTTTGACAAGTGTAATCCTCCAGTATGCCTCCTCTGTTTTCTGATACTTGTCTAGACTGTGTGATACACAAAATCAATATCAAGAGCTATTACTCAAGAATACATATGAAATGTTCTAGAGTTTTTCTGCCAAGAATGAATTCAAAGAGTAATGAATATGACATTTTGAGCAAATAATCAGCTTGGAAGCGTGTGCACCAAATCAATATTTTACTCTATAATTGATGTATAAATAAATTTCAGTTATTTCTACAGGGTTCCCACAGTCATGGAAATCCTGGAAAAGTTATGGAATTTAAAATTCACATTTGTTTGTGTGTGTGTTGTGTTGTGTGTGATGAATCTGTTACAGTAATATTCTGGGGATAACCTTCCTAAAGTAACATAAAGGCAATTTTTACAGTATAGTATTAATAAATGATTATAGAAATTATTAATGTTGCAATTACCAGTTAAACTCTTAGTAGCCCACTATGATACTTAAATCAATCCTTTAGAGAAAAACAGATGTTGGAATTTTTTTTCTTAATTTGTGTTGAAAAAAGAAATAAATCGCAATATATCACACTATATGTTATTGCGGTACTCAGCATATCGTAAAACATTTAAATTTACAATGATATTGTATCAAAAACTAAGTATCGTCAGTGGCCTCTGGTGATTCCAACCCTAACTGTTGATGAAATGTAACTCTAACATGCGCCGATGTGAGACAGTGTTTTGTTTTCCATCATGTACATTTACTCATTTTTCCCCACTTTCCAAATTTCTATCTCTCCCTTCATGTGTGCCCACTTGCTGAAGTTATGTTGAGATAGATTTTAATTCTGATATGTTAAAAAAAGCCAGGCGAGCTTGGCAAGAAAATAAATTCGGGGTCCTTGAAAAGTTTGGAAATTTTGTCTGAAAGTTTGTGTGAGAACCCTTTTTCTATCATCTCTTTTTCATTGTATACTAATTTATTCATACTTCATTTGGTCACATTAAAATCATTTTTAAAAATATATGAAGTTGGAGACACTGAAAGAATTTCTCCACTTTCCTAGGGAATATGTGGATATTCCCACTCTCCACACCCATATGGTGAGCAGGAAATTACTCCATCATCCACCATCCATTCATTTGACTTCAACAGTATTTTGGTTGAAGAAGGAGAGGAAGAAGGACTGGCTGAGGGCATCGTTTACCGAGCAGAGCCTGCATTGGTTAGTTAGTTTTGGAAAAAAAAAGAAAAAAAAATCAATCAGAACATCCTGAAAATGAAAGAGATTGTACTTAACATGTGGTATTTGATTTTACCTAACTTTACCAAGAGGTCTGATTGCTTGTTTGTAATCATGCATAAGGTTAGCTTGTGTAAAAACTAACTCATTAGTTAAGGGATGCAATGTTATTTTGCATTGTTATTTTTGTAGTTACAAGTTCTGTGATTGGATAGTTTACCAAATTGCTCAAAAATAAAGGCCTGTTCATCCCAGTTAGTTACACTACTTGTGTTTATTATCACAGATCGACACCAGCGAAGCAGACCTGTCCGATGAAAAGGCATTAGATCACACTTACTCTGGGATAGAGGACGACGCTTTCCAGGCATCCATGATCGCTCTTCATGGTAGCAGCTGTAGCGCAGACCTGGATTACCTGCACTCATCTACGCCCAAGGTAAGCAGCCGGCTTTTTTTTCAGACAGCAGAAGAAATCCACAACTGAAACCAAAAACACAACTTGAAATTATTCCCATATTTCATTAAATATTACTGCAACAGCAACTGCCCTTTGTTACAATGAGCTATACAGCATGTAGTCATTATTCCTTGTCTTTTGCTATCGAGAGCCAAAATGTCATGAGAAATGTTTTTCTTTGTTAAGGCAGTAACATTACTTACTGTGTTGGTGTTTTTGTTGCTGTGGGTGCCCAAGAGCAGCAACTCCCCAAATGGAAATTAAATTATAAGAAAAACAAACAAAGAAGAGCAAGGGACCGACAAACTATTCCTCCAAAGGTCAAAGCTGACCTTATTTGTAGGGCCTTCTGAAGACATTTATTCTATAATAGGGTAGCCGAAAGGGACAGACTTGTGCCAGGACAACATAGGGCATTTTATATCAGTGGGGGATTTAAAAAAAAAAAAAAAAACAGACTTAAATTTTTGTATGAGGTCAGACAGCTCAGTCTTCTTGTGATCATGAACAGTTCTTTCCCTAAAGCCTTGAGAGAGGCAACAAGTTGGTTGATAAATCTCACACAGACTTCAGTGACAGTAAATGGTGGACCAGCTCTTTTTTTCAGACTTGCTGACAGTAAGGAGATATTTTTGAGGAATATCAATGCTTTTCTTCTTTCTGGCCCATACCTATAAAAGTCAACTGGGTGTTAAAGATCAAATGAGTGAGTCCACAAAGTCAGCCTCCAAGCCACTGTCAATAAAGCAGTGACAGCTCTTTTCCTCATGAGTGCATTGATAGATTACAGTCGTGCTACTTGCTTTTCTGGTGTCTAGCTTTGAGGAGAGTCATTCATGTGCTCATGCATTGGCTGTTCTGTTCAAGATCAGAGAAAAAAATATTTGTCTTTTTGTCTTTTTTTTAAGGCTCTCTGGTGTTCCCTTTACCCATCCTAATAAAGACAGTAGCCATTTTAAAATAGTGCAACCCATTAGATGAATTTAACAGACCAAACCACTCCAATAATAATGGCATTTTTTGCTATGAAATAGATTCATTTGAAAAGTGATTTTTAAAAAAATCCATATTTCATGGCATCTTAGGCTTTATTTAAGTACGCTTCGATGTGACAGATAAACTTTGATGTTTGAATTGTTTTTATGATCATGCCTTAATTTTTGTATGTGATTAAGTTTTAGAGATGCTATGGGATTGTTCAGGAATCTGTCTGATTCTGCACTTAGAAATTTGCAAAAAAATGTCTTTGATTTGTATCACATCCCTTTTGATAATCTCTGCATGCCATAAAATTATTTATTACATATAGTAATGTTATGCACTCTTTATGGTGCATACCGGCAATAGCCTTAAGAATGCCTTGGGAAAATTTTCTTTTAATTTGGCAGAGCGCTCACTTGGACTCAACAATTAACTGTTTAGAAACTAGTAGTCATAGGCCAAAAGTAAAGGTCATTGTGCCCTCTTCTGTCGTATTCTCGTGAATGTGATATCTCAAGATCACCATGAGGGAATTTATGCAAATTTGGCACCAAGGTCCACTTTGAGTCAAGGATCAACTTATTAGAATTATGTGTTCAAAGGTCATGGTGATCTGGCCATTACACAACATCATAACTCTGGACCAAAGGGGGAAACAGTTAGTCAGATACTGAATTGATGAAACTGATGAAAATGTGTGATTGTATAGATCCTCTGTGCTGCCAGGGGTGTGTTTAAAGGCATCAATGTTTTCACAGACATGATTATAAACTTTAAATACCTCTCTGAGGTATAAAATTGCAAGGAGGTAATTCTAGTTAATTGTGTAATTTTATTATAGACATACCATATACTGTGCTACTATAGTACTGTGATTCTTCACTTTTTGGCTTAAAACATACAAATTACACCAGAAACTACAAATGCTTCACTGTTCCCTGTAAATGTCTTTTTTATTGTCCTAATTGCAGTATAGGAATACTTAAACCTGTAATTGTCACAGCCCAGTTCACACCAAATTTATAGTACTACCTTATTAAAATGAAACCTCCTATTTCTTGTTCTACTCTGCTTCTCTTGTCTGCTTTTTTAGCCCCACTTGTATAAAGAATTTGCATATTTTCACATATTTTATACTTGTCTTCTGGCTCCCAAAGGGGAAAGCTTGCTGAGATTCATCACCACTCAGTCTGCTTCTAATAAAGTCTTAAATGCTGTTACAATAAAACTACATTTTGTGCACGGCAAGCTCAAGATCACCAGTAATTTCTGCTGCTCTCTATTGGCCACTGATGGCTTTTCTATGGCTCATTACAAGGAGGGCAGGATGGCGACTGAGTGAGATGAATTCCCCCTGTTGGGCAATTGTCTACCTATCAGAGTGGAACGTTCATTCAGCTGCTATGCTTTGTTTTACCCTAGCTGACAGCCCGCCTGGACTTGTTGGATGAGCATCCCTGCTTCGCAACACCGTCCGGCCTTGCAGACAACACTCGAGAGTCTGCCTCTTTCACTCCTCCGAGTTTGAGAGGTCACGTCCCGACCTTTAATGACATACTGAGCAGTTCTGATCAGTTCCTGGCACAGCACTCTGCCAATGAGGAGCCAGCAGAGGGCTTACACTCATACAGCCCCTTTGCTGAAACAGGGACCAGATCGTCTGTCCCCGATGAACCTGCGGAGTCTCTTCACTATCAGAGGGAGCCACCCATGTCTTTTGGAGATATTGGAGATATAAAGATTTTGATGAAGGTAAAACAATGTAATTACAAACCACAAATTTGAAGGATTTAATAAGCTAAAGAAAAAGATGAGCAATGATAATTCTGTTTGAAAAATGAATGAGTGTGAACATTTCGTATGCTGTGAACGTCACAGTTATGTCCAGGTGCATTGTAAAAACAGCAAAATAATTGTCCTTGATCTTCTGTTGAATATAATTTCTGAAGGTAACATCTAACCTCCCCACAGTCAAACGTGAAATTCTTTAATCAATAGAAAGTTCTAAACTTATTTGTTTTCATTTCATTTGCATGGCGAATTGGCTGCACTTTCCTTTTCTCAAGGGACCTCTGCTTTGTTTGGAATCTGGGCTAATATTTTCATTAACTTTCATGAATAACTGTTGAATTATCACCCTCAAGGATAAGGAGGCTGGTGTGAATGAATCAGCAGAAGACGGTGACAAGGAAACACTGACCTCGGGGAGCAACTTTGAAAGGACTATCACAGTTGTCAAGGGCAATTCCAGCCTGGGTTTGTGTTTATTTGTTCTTTTATTTATTTTGTCTTTATTCACAGAAGTATAAATGAGGTTGCGGGACTGAAAGGTGTATTGGCCTTTAACTTTTGTGGCATCTTTGTTTATGAATGCCAAATTTGAGGCAAAATGATAAAGACGATTTTTGGCTGCTTTCCAGACTGAAAGGGTAAATTCACTGCTATACAGGTTATTAGCATTTCAAAACCTACCCATGGGGCTGCTACTGGCTCAGAGAATACTAAGTTTTAGCTTCTAAAACAAATAGGTGTTATGAAGACACTGTTTATAATCCTCAGTGCCCCATTGAAAACAGCACCTCATTTTGCTTTTCACTAGCCTTAGAAGGTTCCTATTTCATGTTGAATTCTAAATTTTCTACATAATACATTTGGGTTTTGTATTTTTAATCTTTTTACCACACAAAGTTCAAAACCAAAATCCACCCCTACATAGAAAATACTGATGTTATTTTTATGATATTTGTATAAGAATCCCTGTACACTGTGCTATAAGAAGGTCTGAAACATTTTAGATAGCCTGGTCTCCAAATATTCTTATGTTACTCGATTAAGAATAGACTGAGAACCAAATTTGTGAATACTGTGACAGTTTCTAGGATAATATGCTAGGATATGATTTAGTTTTCTTGTGTCAGAACTGAATCCACCACTGAATTTTTTTTTTTGATTTGGTATCTCAAACTTTTGAAATTTGGAGACATCTGCATCTTTCAGTGGTTTGAAACTGCTAAGAAAACCCTTACTGTCAAGCTAGTATCTTCACCACACCAGGTCTCTAGTTTGTAGTTGTAAAGTTTCATTAGCCTGTGATTAGTCTAGAGGTCACTATAGGTCATTTTATAATCAAGTCTGTGTCAAGAAAAATTGTCTCACTGCAAAGAAAAGGCTACCATGATGGCAAACATATTCAAACTTGAAGAAAACTAGGATCACTGAATCCACAAGAGTCATAGCTTTCCATTCATATGTAGTTCAAGCAATTCCAAGACTGTTTATGGACCCTATTATGCAGAAAAAATCAAATACAATAGTTAAAAGTAACTCATTTGTATTGCATGCAAAAAACTGCATGGTTTGCTCAAAACTGCATGGGACGAGCATAAAGTAGGCATCTCTGTAAAAAGGAGACATAGGGCACCCATAGAACCCATTGTCATTTAGATATCTTAAAATGAAAGGTCAAGGTGCCCTTGTGAAAATGGCCATACCAGTTTTTCTAACCGTTGAGCATTATTTAGCCCCTTCCCAAAAAGCTAGCACGATGTGGTTGGTACCAGTGTATTCCTGAAGTTATCAGCTTTAAAACTCTGCCTGTTTCTGCCACAGCCCCCACAGAGTGGAAGAGGTTACGTAGAAATTATTATTATCAAACTTAACAGCTCTACTATACCAAAACTCTTCAATAATAATTGAGGTAGTCCTGAAAGTGTTTACTGTTTGCATTGAGGTTTTGATCCTAACTTGAGGAGTTTAAGTTATCAGTGATTGCTCTGAAATGTTAGGTTTTTTTTTGTTATTAATTCAAAACAAAATCAGAACTGAGTGTATAACAGTTTCTTATAATCTACCTCAAAGGGATGACTGTGAGCGCCAAGAAAGATGGTTTGGGCATGCTGATCCGCAGTATAATCCACGGTGGATCCATTAGCCGTGATGGACGTCTGGGTGTTGGCGATCTCATTCTGGCAATCAACGGAGAGCCCACAGCCAACCTGACCAACGCTCAGGCTCGAGCCATGCTTAGACGACACTCGCTCATTGGACCAGACCTGGGGTAAGAGACTGTAATTAGATGGAAGTGGCCAAAGTGCGCACATTTTGTTAAAAAATCTGCAAGGAAAATAGATTATTGTATTGATAGGTATCATCCTGGCATAACACACAAAACAATACCTTGATGTTTTTTTCCAATACTGTGGAAAACATGTCCTTTACAACCATTTTTGCCTAAATGAGTAGTAGAACAGTACAACATAGATACATTGTGATTCATTTCGGGAAATATCTAAAATGAACCTTATCATTCTGATTGTCAATTATCCCTCAACTATGCTGATCTGATATTTTTCTGATTCACAGTAAATTGCACATTTTCCTCTTCACATGCTGTAGTTAAACAACCTTGCAAGGTGCAATTTTCGATTACACTAAAGACCAGTATGCATTTGCAATTACAAATTAGAGAAAAACCTATTAAGAATTCTTTGCCAACGTGTAGTGCCTGAGTTTTCAATTCTCTGTATTGCAAACTTAATTCTGTTGGTAGTGAAGAAGCACGGGGGTGTTGGTACCAAGGTCTTGTGAAATTGTTCTTTGCTATTGAAAAATTAATGCTGGTGAGATATTCAGTGTTTTTTCGGTGTAACTACAGAAACTAGCAGAGCTACCTTGTATTTTTCCGAGGTGTACCTTAAGGTCCAACTTCAGTTACTTCAGGATTAAATGCAGACCTTACAAACAATACAAGTTGATGTATTCACTGTGTGTTTAATTATTAAGACTTAAATATTTTTACTTGGATCATTGTTACTATGAGCTGGATGATGTTTAAGCTGCTACGTAAGTAATTCTGAAAGCAAAATGCGTAAATTCTCTGGATTTTGTTATCCCTGCAAATGTCATATGTTGCATTAACTGAGATACTGTTCCACATGAAAACTGGGTGTGGTGTTTCACAAGTTCTGCTTGCTGAACTAAACTTGGCAGTTTGTCAGCTCCGGTGCATAAAAGCCCAACTTTTCACATTCTAGATCTGCTTGTGCACCTGAGGACGATCTGTGCCCATTTTATGTGTGAGTATGACTAACTTCCACGCCGGTGGTGTTTCGGCAAGAGGCCGCCATCTTTGGTGTCCCGTTCTCTCGTTCTCTCTATCTGCTGTTGGGCTTCACTGCAGTCTGTTAAGCGCTTTATCCAGACACTGAATTAGATCGTCAGTTCCATTTAGTGCCATGTCGAAAAAATGACAACAAAAAATAGCATAATCTGTGAAAAAGCTGTTTTAAATATAATTCTGATTCTGTGATTACACATTTTAATTATGCTGTGACACTGCACTGTGTATTAACCAACATTTATTTAAAATATGTCTTGTGGCAAGAAATAAACTTTAAATAAACAATATACTCTAAATTATATCTGGATAAATCCTGATTGACTGCGTCACTTACTTAACCTGCTACCTAACTTTTTTTCTTTTAATTTTATGACTAACATGTTCAGTTATTACCTGTATATTTTCTTTTGCACCATTTATAACTCTTTTTTTTTTAACTCACTGTTTTCACATTAACCACCGGTATTGAAGCTCTGCCATGTCTCTCTCTGCATGCTGTGTCCAGAATTGACTCATCCATTTCATTATTTCACTCGGATTCATTTCCCTCTCTGTCTGCATGCCGTCGTGTTTAAAAACCAAATCAACCCATCTGTTGGAGATCTGTCAGCTTCACTTAAATGTGTTAATGTGCCCTTCAGAATCAGCTTCACTCTGAATTGTTTGGAAATGGGACTTTAAGTGGGTGTCAAATTTTGTCAGACAGCTTTTGGTTCATTTCTTAGCATGAATTAGTAACCTGCTCATGAATTAATGATGATTACGCCCTTCAAATTTTGTCACGTTTATCACACAGTAGGTGATAGAAGACTTGATTTGCTCAGACATTTATGAAGGTAAACATCTGTTTTGAACAGTCAGATGTCAAGGCTTACACAGAATTCATTGCATCTCACCTTGGGCTAGTGATAGGAAGAATGCATTTGAGAAACAGACAGTTGAATGTTACTCTTGTGCTTACGGGTGTATTTGTGGGAGTTTCTGAATGTAAATAAGCTGAAGCTCTTTTGTTCAGTGAAAAGGGGTTTTAGTGCTGTTGTACCTGTTTGCACTTGAATGCCAGTTTGCTATTTTTCAGTGAAATTGCCCTGTGAGTTCACAATGAAGAGGGCCATAATTGCCACTAAAGAGGGAAATGGAGTGTCTCAAAAAAGGGAGATGCTGCTTGCTTTAAGTTGTTTGCTTTAAGAAATGTTTTGAACTCATTGCTGTGCTTGTGTGTGTGTGTATGTTTTCAGCATTACATATGTTCCAGCAGAGTATCTGGAGGAGTACAAGACTAGCCTAGAGCAGGATAAAGATGATGTCTTCTCTGAAACTGCTCCAGTTCCAGTTCCAGATCCAAAGTATGTCCTTATTCTTTACCCCAGTAACGTCTGGAATGTCATTACACTTGTAAACAGATAAATACTGATGACATGTAAACAAACCACATAAGTTTACATTCAGCATTTCTCATCAGAACATATTGTGTGTATCCATGACCTCTGACAAACATGTGGAATGTATTTTTCCTCCTCAAAAAATACTTCAAAACCATTTTACATGGACATTTGCTAGTCAGCAGTCTTATTTTCCCTGCCTTTGTGGCTGCACTGCTACGCTTCTTTGTGTGATACTGCCACCAACTGCCAATCAGTGGTATAGCATGGATAAAACAAAACAGGAACCTACTCGTAAAAACAACGCTCAATAGCACTACTAGTGGTCAAAAACTCCACAGGGTACCTTTAAGTCATGTTATGTAACAAGGTCTGTTGTTTGTTTTTTGGCCTTAGAGATTTAATTAACCATAATAATTGTAAATTTAAGTTTATTTTTGTTTTGCTTTTTGATTTGATCAAACTCTTTACTTCCACTTTTGTCTATCTAGAGATATTCCTAACCTCCCTGAACGGGAAGATGGAGAGGGAGAGGAGAGTGCCTCTTACAGCAACTGGAACCAACCAAGAAAGTAAGTAAACACTTCATCTATGCTTCTAATCTAATTTTGTGAACATGTCCATGACGGATGTGGTTTGGAGAACTATATGACAGAATGATGGCACAAGCTTGAAGCACCGACACAGTGAAACTTAGGAAAAAGGAAACGTCTGAGATAAAAATCGTATTTTCTGTCCAGCATACACTAAAAGGTACAGCATCAAAGCAGTACCAGAGTCAGAGCTTTGAAGTGAAAAATGCTGATATTGGTACCTTCCTCAGAGTGGAGCTCTTCCGGGCGCCAGGCAAGTCCTTGGGAATCAGTATCGTTGGGGGCCGAGGGATGGGCAGCCGGCTGAGCAATGGAGAGGTGATGAGGGGCATTTTTATCAAGCACATCCTGGAGGACAGTCCTGCTGGACAGAACGGGACCCTGAAACCTGGAGACAGAATCGTAGAGGTAAAGGAACATTTCAGACCATTCTTTTTTTTTTTTTTTTTTTTAGTTTGAAACTAATCAGAAGACTTGTTTTTCGTACTAATGAATTAATCTGGTGTCATTTTATAAAGGCACAGTAATTTGAGAGAGCAAAAAACCCTGAGAAGAGCTTTAAATTCCAAGAGAAAAAACCTTAGGAGTAGAAATTGTGTGTACCTGACAGTCTGACAGAGTGTTTTCCCTAAAATATTTTTTGTTTGTCAGGTGGATGGAGTAGATCTAAGAGATGCTAGTCACGAGGAGGCAGTGGAGGCCATACGCAGGGCAGGCAACCCTGTCTCCTTTTTGGTCCAGAGTATAATCCACAGGCCCAGGGTAAGTCCGCATAATAGAGTCTGAACAATTGGTAGTAAATACCTCATAAACGAAAGGTCACATTTCCTTTTCAATTTCCACCTCACGTAAAAGTTCAACTGCACAGACCATTTAGGGCACTTTCAAAAACTAAAATGCACAATAAACAACCTCTTTTACAACCTCGGTTTGCTTTTGATTGTTGAAAGAAAGCCATTTTGAATCTTTTATGAGAGCAACAACAAATGCTGTGTGGCATATTAAATATATTAGCAAGTGTTAACCTCTAACTGTGACACTCATTTAAAGTCACCTTATCAACAACCTCGTTTGTTGTTTGAAAGTGCCCTCAGGCTTCTAAAGCATGACTAAGTAGTTTCCTGCTGGGGCTGCAACTGGTTTGGCTCCAGTGTCAGATCTCTCATAGTCAATCACTTGCATTGTCATCTATTAGATATTCCCACATGCTTTCCTTATCATTCTGGGTTCTTATTAAGCCTTCGAGCAACTCATAATGTAATGTAAAGAGCAAAGATACGGAGGTGGGCAATAATTCATGTTAATGGAGAATCACACTCAGCTAGAAATATCTTTAAACACCTACAATTAGGGCTGTGTGTTAGCAAGAATCTGATGATACGTCTCCTATCACGACACAGGGGCTGCGATTCAGTATATTGTGATATAATGTAAAAAAGCACATATTTAAAACTTTTAGTTCTTATTTTAGTCAAATAGCTAAAGATAGATTACAACAATACTATCTAACTAACGGTTGGGCATTTAAACACAACACAAAATTAACTACTGCCACAAATCTTTGCATGTAAATTACTGATTTAAATAAATAGTATTTTTAAAAATCGATACCGTGTCACAAAGCTTAAAGTTGCGATACACAAGCGCATGGACAGGGCTGGGTGATACAGAGAAAATCAAATATCACAATATTTTTGACTTGATATTGACACTGTATAGTGGCATGTTAAAAAATTATTAAAACAATGAGATTTTTGTCACTATTATCTTAACTTATCAGCCAGATACTTTCCTCAGAGGTGAGAAAACACCAAAAAAAAGAGCTAAAAGAAGAGTGGCACCAACAAATTAATGCTAATGCTGCTATGTGTCTGCTTGATAGAAAAAGGTAAACAGCTAACTTATAGTCTGGAGGCAAAACTGGCCGTCAAGCACCTCTAAAGCTAGCTAATTTACATGTTAGAGCCAGGCTAACTATAGTGGTTTCCAAGTTATGCTAAGTTAAAATAACACCTACTTGCTGTTGAGTTAGCTTAACTTTAAGCACACAGGTACGAGAGTGGCATCTTATCAAAGCCTCCCAAAATGTTGAATAATTCCTTTTAAGAAGTCAATACCTAATATTCAGAGTTCATACTTAATTTTTAACCCCTGTTATTACATTATGAGTTGCCTCAAACCTGCATCTATGTTCCTCCGCACTGCTTTCTCAGCCTGAGTCAATATATAACCCAGCTCCACCGCCTGCTGTAGAGAAACACACCACCTCTTTCACATGCATGCCACAGCGCACATGTCAGGTAATCTGTCTCTTACTTTTTGTGTCTCTCATTTCTGTTGCATCAGCTATCCATCACAGTTAATCTTTGTTGCATTATCTCCCCCTGCCTCTTCTTCTTTCTTCCTGTCTCTCAGACTGTTAGCTGAGTCTTTCTTTTTAACGGCATCTTTGACTTTGTTATACACATAATGTGTGTATTGATGGAAATGAAGACGAATCAGAATCGGAGGTTCTCTCCAGGAGAAAAAGAACGGGGGGTTATTTTAATAGCCAGATATCCTTTTCTGTTTTCACTCTGTAATTTAAGTGTAACAATGACATGACCCTCAATGATAGTTTTAATCAAAAGGGTAAGGAAATGGTCAGATCATTTTTGTCACTGGCAATTGCAAGTATGTTTAAAGCTCTCTGTGGTGAAGGTGTGCATTGCTGACATTCAATGCACATGCAGACTAGATTTTTTAATGCAATTTTACGATGGGGAGGGGTTACTGAAATTTCATCACCATTGTTTAGAAAGGAACTCATCAAGTAAACAACAGAAAAGCTATATAAATAAATAATAATAAATAATTTGTACATGTGTGGCTAGATGGTAGGCTTCGGTGGTATCACAGTATTACAGTATACCAGGGTATTCAGAAATCCCGAAGGCATGTTTTTCAATACCAGGTACAGGTACTCCTCTTTCTTTTTAACTCACTGTATGTAGTGCACAGCATGCACCGCCAAAGCTCAGTCTCCAGTCTCTGTCTGGACCAGGCAGTTGAGGTAAAAAGACAATGTGATAGTTCTGCACACTTAAATTGTCAAATACTGTGTACCCTGGTGAAATTTCAGAAAAGTATGAAGTTTCGGAAATATTACATACTGGCCAAGCCTACTAGACAGCTGTTAAAATATGCTGCTGCTGCCAAACAAATGTAAGAAAAACACATCTTTTCAATAGTCATTGATTCTGAGTTGCAGTTACACTCAAATTCATAAAAACAGACTGAATAGAAAAAATATTATCTTGATTGGATGATCCCTCTAAGTGCTGTAGGCAGGTCAGTAATGCCGTTTTTAAATGCAGCCACTGGGGTCCACCTAAAGAGTATAATAGCATATCCATGCTGTCTCCCTTTAAGTTTCAAATCCTTCTCTTGTAAGCAGTGAATAATCTCAAGCTAGCCTGGAGGAATCTTTGAAACATTTTGTTCAAGTATTTCAGAGAAAGAGACTTTGCTCTGATTTTTTTTTTTGATGTAGAGGAATTGCTGTCCTCAAGGAAGCCGCTTGCTTTAATGGTTACTCATTTAAATAAAACCCGAGGTGCCTCTGTCCTCCACACACTCCTCTTTTATTTTTTTCTCCTGGATGGCCTCCGATTCAATTCTGTCAGAAAGGCTCAGCCATCACATTAAATATTTGTCATGTTGTCAGCTTGTTGGTCCTGTGTGTTGCTTTTAGAGGCCGCCCCTGCCTTTTCCGCAGCTAAATAGCCACCGCGAGTGGAGCCTTCGCTGCACTAATCAAACCTACTTAGCACCTGCCCTCCCTAAGGTTAGAAAGCTACCCTGTGTCTGTCTGCTTGTGTATTGGTGTATCTTTCTTTTGACCCCTTTGACTTATTGAAAATATGTTAACAGTGAACTGCATGACATAAGTGAAGAAGGCAATGAAAGAAAGCCTTCCTGTGTTTGTGTGGAGTTTTGGTTTAAATTTTAAAAATGATGTGGTTTCAGTCTGCCTGCAGGCCTACCACTAAAGGGCATTTCAATGTCAAGATAGCCATGAGTTGTATTAAAACTAGGGCTGCACAATTTGTCATTTTGTTTACCGTCATTGCAATGTCAACTTTGGCGCAGTAATCACATCAAAGACTGCCATATTGCACTCAGGGTTTTTTTTGTGAGTTTAAACAGAAGAAAGTTGAAAACTTAAAGATATAATGATAATATTTTTATTGGTGGGTTTTTTGTTTAGTTAAATGTTCAATATGTTCAATAAAAGAATGTTGGAAAAAATTTCCTTCAATTCTTTTAGGTTTCTGAACCGGCGATAGCCATAGCCGAACACATACAACAGCGAGGCAGCGATTCAAGTTTTTTAAGCAATTTGTTATATTTTAGCAGTATACTGAAAGCAGCAGAACGGCAGAACTGAGTACATTTTAATATCGATTGCAGGTAGTAGTGTTATTCAACAAGATTATCGTGTATAGCATGTCTTTCTCATATTGTGCAGCACAAGTTAAAACGTATGGATGGATGGATGGATAGATATACATACAAATATACAAGTTAAATGTTAACTCATACTTCGCTTTATGGTAAACCTGTGTGTGTGTGTATGTGTGTGTGTGTGTGTCTATTTGGAATCTATACCTCTCTTTCATCTTTAAGCATATGCCACCTTATTTATATATCTCCTTCTGTGCTTTGCTGTGTCCTTCTGTCACAGCAAACTAGAAGTTAAATCACAGCCGAGGCTTTTACTATAAGTGCATTTTATTTTCCTCCTGTCCCCCGCTTCGAGGGCCCAATTTTACCCAATTATCCCTCAAACATTGTCCCAAGTGTCTCACTGCCAACGTAAAGAAGACAACTAGATGAGACAGTCGGCACTCAACACAAATACTATTATGTGAAGAACTGTACGCTGCAATATCGTTTTCTTTTTTTCAAAACGCCAGACTTTCTGGCAAAATCTTTTACGCTTGATCATTGGGGAGAAATGGTCAAGCTTGGATAGACATGTGGTGCTGGATAAGCTTTTTCAATCATCACATCAAAGTTTTGGCGTGATCTAGTGTGTGTGTGTGTATGTGTGTGTGCGTGTGTGTGCCTTGCTGTAGCTTTGAGTCTGGATTTGCCAAGCTTCAAGTTTGCTAAAGAAAGTTTTTCTTTATTCAAGAAATGCGAGCTTCTTCTTCAGTAGTACCATTTGTAAACAGATTGTTTTTCAAGATGCAGCATATGGTCCTGCTTTTAGTCATTCAGAACACTTGTGACTTTGTGTGAATAATGGGATTACAATGTGATAGAGTATATCACTGTGGGGGGGGGGGGCACTGAAGTGAATATTATGAATTCGTTCTCCATACATGAGAAAAAAATTGATTTGAAATTCCATATTGTGAGTGTAGAGTGATTTACCTTCATGTGTGTTTCATACGTCTCAGTCATCGGTAACGGAGTCCAGTGAGGAAAAAGCTGCAGCTATGACAAAGGACAACAAGGACAAGGTTAGTGTTTCCAATTACCTTCCACTGACAACCTGTACCACTGTTTTCTATTTGTCATTGTTCCACAGTCAACTTTTGGAAAGTGTTGCAATAGGGACTAGTTTTGAAATATAAGGTGTCGATGTTTTCCAACTTTTCACCGTTGTCAGACACTGGCGTATTCCTGTCAATAGATGTAGGTGTCTGTCAGAAATGTGCTGTCTTCTAAAGTTGTTGCCCTTTGTCTCTTCTCTGTAGGAGGGTTACAGTCACAGTAGACTTTTCCTCCGCCTCTCCCCAACTAACCCTTTCACTCCTACCCCATTTAAGGTTTGTGGGTCTCTGTGTTGTGCTTTCCACTTTCCCTTCCTGTGTGTGCTTGTACAGATATGTCGATGATATGATTCATATATTGATTATATTCTAACATGCTGTACACGCATACTCTTGTACATGTCCTAACATCTCCTCCATCTGATTTTCTTTGTGCAATTTTGTGAAATAAGAACATTTTTTGTCCTTTCTGTGTTTTGCTTTTTTTTTTCTTTAAAAAAATAACTATTGCTTTTTTCTTTAATGGATGACAGACAAATTTTAGATTTTTTGGCTTAATAACTTAAAAAAAATAAAGTAATCAAAAGTCTGATTTGTTGTTCCTTGTTTTCAGGTAAGTAGACATTTGATGTGTGAATATTTGATTTGAAGCACTAATTTTATAAGATTTACAGCATAGATTGTAAAATAAAGATGGACAACATGACAGCTCCCCAAAAATAAAGCCAAGATATCTTGATCACCCCCCTGATGGGGCTGAATTACTGCTCATATTTGATGCTATAAAATGGGAGTGTGACATTGTTTTTGACATCTGTGTGTGCCAATCGGTGTGCTCACGACCAATGGCACTGCACAAAATTTGTCAGACGGGTGTATGGACAAGAAATAGGTGCCGCAGAAATTGCGACTGCGCAGATTCGGCAAGATGGCAGTGGCCGTATAAGTGATATTTTGGCTTCACTTTTGCACAGTGGGAAGATGTGTAAACACGTCCATATTTATGTACAGTCATTGTATTATAGCAGTAATAATTAACCAAAAATAATATGGCATTTAAGCATCATTTTATTATAAATGAAGACTGTGGCTTAAGTAGGCTGATTAACCTAATTATGATTTGAGCCTCTGGCATCTATGGAGCCATATCATATGATTATTTCTCAGCCTAGAACTAACATATCCTGCTGAAATGGATGAAGCCGTCATCTAAACCAGGCATATGGCTTCTGTTTATTACAGAAACAGCGCTCACATGCCTTCCTCTTTCTGCTCGCATCAAAGTTGATTCAAACCGAAGTACAAAGATAAAAGTGCCTCTTTCTCTTTACCTTTTACTAATAAACTATTTTCCGACTCCATCTGCGGCGTGACAGCCGGCGAAGCGTGAAGCGGCGAAGGCATCTCCCACCAGCACTGTCCTCCCCCTGCCAGTGGTGCCCCATGTGGGAGAGACTGATACAGACACGCTAACAGAGATTCCTGGCAGACCTGCTGAGGCAGAGGAGGAGAAAGAGAAAGAGGAGGAGGAGGAGGCGGAGGATGAGTTTGGATACAACTGGAGTGAGTTCAGCTTTTCTTTTTCTAAGGGTGCAATTTCATATTCTGTTAGGAACAACAGTTAGAATGACTATTTAGTTTCATTTTTTGTCATTGGTTTATTTAATTTAACACTGACCATTCAAGAGTAAACTCTGGTTTGTTTGAATTCTTGATATAAACGTGATAAAAGAGACTTGCATTATATACTCGTAAATTGAATCAATTAATGGAGACAAATAGTATATTACTTTAGCATGCTTTATAGCCTAACTGCCACTAGAGGTCCTCCAAGGTACATGTTTTTTTTTCTCACCTGCTCATAAATTTATCAATAAATGGAGCACTGATTCGCATGCTCGAGGTGGTTTTACCTCAGCAAAACCTGAAGGACTCACTGTCCCAATTAAGCTTTTCACATCCTGCAGACCCTCTAATGTCAACTGTAGGATAAACTCAAAGCGTCAAGGAGAACAGGTCACACTCAGTAGCGTTCAACTCAGGCAGCCAGCATAAAGGACAGACTTCCAGCCTCCTAACACCTGGGACTGTGGTGAATGTGTGTGTGTAAGAGAGTGTTCCCATCCTGCGGGGATAAGATTGATGAGGGTAAGCCCGAGGAGGTGAGTTGTGGAGATTAGTACAGGACTGATGGTCCAACAGTGGCAGGGAGCCCAGAACAACAGGAGCCCATTGGTCTGAACAGAGGCTATCTAACACACCAGAGACAGAAGAGGTGTGGAGGCAGAGAGAGGGGAGTGAGAAGAGGAGGGATAACAATGGACACAAGATTGAGACAAAAAGATAGAAAGTTAGGAGTCTGACATATAAAACTTTTACTTTTTGTGCCTCTAAATCTCAACCAATCCAAACACCTGTCCTCTTTTCTCAACAACATGACTGAAACTGATGCGGAGGCCCAGGCTCAAGACGTATCTGGCACTATTCAGCAGTATTGTCAGCTTACGTCTGTCTGCCACGACTTTGCCTGCCTCTTTCAGAGAACATAATCCAGAGATATGGCAGCCTGCCGGGTGTCCTACACATGATTGAGCTGGAGAAAGGCAAGACAGGCCTGGGCCTCAGCCTGGCGGGGAACAGGGACCGCTCTCGCATGAGCGTCTTCGTGGTGGGAATAGACCCCAGTGGGGCGGCTGGCAGGGACGGACGCATGGTAGTGGGGGATGAGCTGCTGGAGGTAAGATGTCTATTGATTTTGGTTCTTGCGGGTTTGTAAACAAACCTAGCAGGATATGTTACTCCTTAAAGTTACAGCATTTAAACCTACGATAACAATGCTTCTCTGTTATATGGCTTTTGATAGTTTTTTATTGCATACTTTTTTTTTTTTTTTAAGTGTGTATTATATTTTCTATCCTGTCAGATCAATGGGCAAGTTCTTTATGGCCACAGTCACCAGAATGCATCATCCATAATCAAGAGCTCTCCATCCAAAGTCAAAATCATCTTTGTCAGGTATAAAAACACTTTTTTCATTCTTTTGAAGTCTCTATGAATACAGTTCCATGGCAACAGCAGCTGCATTTTCATTGTCACGGCTTATAATAAAACTGACCTGAAAAAGTTCAACTCAAGTGTAATGTTATTCAAAATTCAATAGAGGGAGCCATTGTAATTCAACAGAAGGATACACTTGAATGTGAAGTGTTGTTATTCATATTCAGTGGTGGCTGTTACTCTGGCACATATCAAAGAAGCAGGGTTTTAAAACCTTAAATCAAGGCGACTTTTGGCTGTGAAAACAGTGATACCACTGTAGTTACATGCTAAATCCAAACTACATACTAAACAGATT
Organism: Plectropomus leopardus; assembly: GCF_008729295.1. Taxonomy (NCBI): domain Eukaryota; kingdom Metazoa; phylum Chordata; class Actinopteri; order Perciformes; family Serranidae; genus Plectropomus; species Plectropomus leopardus. Next base: position 11,043,209 of record NC_056485.1, on the reverse strand, counting down.
TTTTTATGTATACCATAGTTGCTTTAAGTGTAGCCCACGGCCTTAGAAATATTGTGTTTGTATATATATATATATATATATATATATATATATATATATATATATATATATATATATATATATATATATATATATATATATATATATTACATTTTTAGAGAAACATTTTGCTCTTGTCAGGGGTAGGTAGGAGAGGCATTTTAATGTAGCATTTGGTTGGATTATTATATAATTTTCTGATAGTATAAAAGAGTGAATGTTCATACATTTTCCTTTAATTTGATCCCCTCAAAAACTGTATCCATATTAAATTCCCCTTCAATGTATAATGGAAGCCTAAAGTTACAGGTAGAAATGTAGTGAACTCAATTTGCAAAAAGTCAGCACCAGCATTGTTTAACCATGTCCCGCCCGGAGCAGTGTCTTATGAATGTGACAATTCCATACTGCATATAGTGTTTACCATTTGTACAACATACTAATCTCAGGATGTAGGGAAGAATGGTAAACACTATATGCAGTATGGAATAGGGACACAGGAACTGACTTCTCAGCACAGACGAGTAAGTCAGACACGTTTGACCCTTGACCCTTCCTTTAACAGTCCTTGCCAAAATCATACCACTTAACCTTCTACTTAACTCACATCCCTTTCCTGACCCCCCACCCCCGAAAGAGACACTGTGATCAGCCCATGTAAATCATGGCTCCACTGTCACGAAGCAGAGGAGCGACGATTTATGTGAGTTATGACTCTTTGGAACAGGAACACGGAGGCACTGAACCAGATGGCTGTGGGACCTGTGAGAGAGCACGAGGGAGACACAGAGGAGCCTCACGCTGAGGTACGTCTGTGCTCGTGGCCACACACATTACACACATGCATAAACGCTACAACAGGAAAACCTGATGCAGATGTTTTGGGAGTGAAGTCCCAGCTGCATAACAAGCTATTAAAAGTCACACACAAACCGTTATTAGTACTCTGACTCTACACTTGTGTAATTAAGTTTTTACGCTGTGTCATGCTACTGAATTGTTTACATGCATGTTTGCTCCCTAAAAGTCTTTTTGTGTGGTCCTGGAGTTCCCAACCCCCCATGCCTCTGTGTAACTCCCAAGACGACAAAAAACCACAATCACCCTCAGTACTATACTCCCACAAGCCAACAGACACGAACACAAGTTATTTACTTCATGCTGTACTACTACTGTCTCCTCACAGCCAGAAACGAATGCTGCTAATGGTGACGCCGATACTTCAGAACATGTGCATCACAGCATAAAACTGAAGGTGAGATGCACTGGACCTCCCATACCCACACAACCCTATTCTTTTGAAATACAAAAATAAAGACAATAATAGAGAGGAAGTCTTGGAAGCAATGCCATAATGAGGGAGGTGTACACAAAAAAAGTCAATGGGGTATGACAGAGAAAAAGAAAAGGAGCACACAGGAGCAGTCAAGTCTGACAAGCTGCCAGGGAAAAGAAAAGACACAGAAATATGTCAAATAAAAAAAAAGTGAATATAGAAAACAAGACGTGAATGGGAGAAGAGCAGTTCCAAAGGGACATAAAGGCTCAGTACACCCAAATAATAAAAGGAGGAACTGATTTTTACCTCATGTGGTGTCTGCTCTGCAAGCTTTTTAGATATCAAGCACTGAACAAATACCACATTTGAAAACTTTCCAGAAAAAAAAAATCCCACTGAACACCGCTTACAGTGCTGTCTGTGGATTATTTTGAGTTTTTTGTATGGCATTCTTTAAACACAAATTACACCACCCATTCAGCTCCATCACATTATAGAGGTCTCACTGAAAACATCTGCATGGCTACAAACAGCAAGATGTCATTTGGGAAAAAAAAATCATTTTTAGTTATTCCAGTGAACTGACCCTTTAAAAGAAATAAGTGAAAGAGATACTTTAATTAGAGCCCCAATTTGGGAATATCCATACGGTAGATAAGGCGACAGAGGAGGACAGTGTAAATGCAGCATTATCTGGGAAGCTCACTGATATGAACACACACCACAAAAAGTCCCAACTGAGAATAAAAGATCAGAAGTGTGAGGGATGTAAGATAAAGCTTGGGCTAATTAATTTACTGGCAATAATTGTCATCACTAATGCTCGTTTTCGGTAGCTGATGTAGGTCTTTTATTTAGCATAGGTTAAAGCTGTGTCTGAAATCTTGCATTGCAACCCAACCAATGTATACAATTTCCAGTGAAATATTACAGTAAGCAAACAATGGATACATATGTTTGTTTACTGATAACATATCCAAAAATACAGTACGGTAGACGACAACGTTCAACACGGATATCGATCAAGACAGCTCTGTAACGTCATTTACACTTCAATACAAGTGCAAGCAAGAGGAGTAAGACTTCACCCTGCTAGGCTTAATATTGGTTTACAAATATATTTTAACCTTTTGAAGGCTGAGAAAATTGGCTTTCATTCTTTTAAAAACACGGGAAGAAGGAAATTAGCAAATAAAGAAGAAATTACCCCAAATTTGGAAGAAATTAGTAAAAAGTACAAGAAAAGTATCTGAAAATTGCGTGAGTAAAAGAATGCTAAAAAAGCAATGCAGAAATGGAGCAGTGCTTAAAAATAATAATTTTGTAACATAATTTTAAATATCTAATTAAGATAATTATTATTGTTTTTCCCTAGCTTTTTAGAAATAAGTTTCTAATTTCTCACAATTTGAGAAACATTTGCTCATTGCCTTTTTCATCATGTTTTTGAAAGAAATCACACCAATTTGTTCAGGGATGAAAGGTTTAAATACTTGTGAAAGGCTTTTTAATGGGCTAAATCGGCACAGAGGTGGGCACGGGTTACAATGGTTACATGTCTCAAGCTGACAAAGAGGCTCTCCGAAAGTCATGAGGTAATTACAGCTCAGAGCGAAAAGATCCACACTGCTGTGTACTTGTACAGATGTATGTTGAACGATCGTACACATATTGGGTATGTAGTGCATGGTATGTGATTCCAGACACAGCTCATGTATCAGTCTCTATGCTATGTTCAGATGTACTGAACTAAATATTAGCAATTTGTATCTGATTTCGCACTAATCTTACGCAATAGGAGGACGGGGGACTTGGCATCACCTTTGTGGAGGGGAACACTGAGAGTGGAGTTGAGATTCAGAGTATAACTGAAGTGAAAGGACACACGGGCAAAGTATGTATAACAAACTGCAGTTAATGGTTCGTCTTCATTATGCTGCTGATTCTCATCAAAACTGTGATCTGATCCGGTGCAGGAGGGCTGCATGAAACCAGGGGACAAACTCTTAGCTGTGAATGGAGAATCAGTGCTTGGCTATACTGTGAAACAGGTACAGCGTCACTGTAATCGTCATATAATCAAGGGTTTGCCTAACTTTCCTTATATAATAAATGTGTTTTTTGTTTTAAGAAAACAACAAGCAGATTGAGTCTGATTAGTAATTCTGCTATTTTTTAGGTCAATTCTCTACTACGAAAAGCCAAAGGTCCTGTGAAGCTAACCTTCTCTACAAATGAGACCCCCCCCTCCCTCTCCTCTCCCCAGTCAACCAGCCATGATGGGGACTGCTCGGATGACGTCCTTGCCAGCCTACCCAGCATGCCTAGTGCTGCTACGACCACGCATGTCCAACCAGAAGTGGAGGCAGCCACTAGTGAGTCCATTTTAAGACGTTTGACTTCTCATTCAGGAAGATAAACAATGGATAAATGGGCTTACTCTGTGCTTCATCTATTTTAGGTCCGAGTCGCTCATCCACTCCTTCCACTCTGACCTGTGACCCGGCGACCTGTCCCATCATCCCTGGCTGTGAGACCACCATCGACATCTCAAAGGGACGCACGGGGCTGGGCCTCAGCATCGTGGGAGGCTGTGACACCCTGTTGGTAGGAAACACAAAATATGGATTACAGTCTGTAAACTCTTTGGAACCTGGGCAAAGAGGCTATTTTTTTTTTTTAAATATGGGAAGTAGGTATCGAGCAACTAAAGAAGGAATGACCAATGAATTAGTTACAAAACTTAGTAAAAGTACAAGAAAAAGACCTAAAAATTAGCATGAAAAAACCCAAACGAACAAACATATAACGAGAAAGTAAAAGAATAAATAAAAACAAATAAAAAAAACCCAAACAACAACGAGGAAATGGCCTAAAAAAATTGCTTTAATTGTTTTTTTATTCTTCTGTAAAATAATCTTTACTATATAATTCTGATAATTATTAATAAAGTTCTCTGGACATTGAACCCTAGCTTTTTTAATCATTTTCTATTTTTTACTTTCAATTTGCAGGACATTTCTTGCCAAGTTGCGCATTGTCTTTTCACCTGTATTTTTGAAAAGAAATCAAACCAGTTTTCTCAGAGTTCAGAGGTTTGAATACTTGTGAAAGGTGTATGTATGCAGCACAAGAAAAATGATGTTGATCCAGGTTTCAAAGGGTTGATGAGGCTGTATCTGAGTTGACAGGACTACTGTTACAAGTAGGTAGTCACCAAAAACAATCCTGGTGTTACATATGACAGGTTTTTTAAGGAATAATTGATTTATCAATATAAATCAGGTATTTGCACTTTTTGCAAAACACAGTCCATGAGAAATTGTTATTTTGTGATAACTTTACGCAACTGAACTTTAAACTTACCAACCACTGTGCCACCCACTTTGAATCTTTGGTGGTGGTGTAACCCAGGTTCGAAATAGCCATGGCGGCTCAGGAATGTAGGAAATGATGTTGTCACAGCCTTCCTCCTCCTCCTGCCGTCCTCTCCTCAGCCCATCTATTCTGTCTGCTCAGTCAGGCTTGGGGGAGCAGCTCTTTGTCTGGCCCTCGGCCGCAGCAGACAATATCCAGCCCAGGAATGTAACCTCTGAACCCCAAATGACACTCACACTGGAGCGCAGAGAAAGCACACTGAGAGTCAGAAACATACACAGCCAGAATGAGAAGCCAAAATAACATCTGTCTGCGGTCAAATGCAAATTTTTTAAAATCATTCTCACCACCAATTCTGTTTATATTTTCCACACTATTTACTGCCCTGTATGCCTCTCATTTCCTCCACATAAATCATCACTGCTCTCATTTATCTCTGACAGTTCCTGTTCACCTTCTTCTCCTATTCTGTACTTATTTGCTGTGTTGTTTCTCCCTCTCTCTCCAGGGGGCCATCATTATCCATGAAGTTTATGAAGAAGGGGCAGCCTCGAAAGATGGCAGGCTTTGGGCAGGAGACCAAATCTTAGAGGTGCAGTATAATGAGCATCTCATATGACCTAGATTAAAAAGAGGCATTGCAATAACTGAGACGTGGCTGCCTGAGGAGCTGGAACATCAAAGCTTGGGTTCCAAGGTTCAGTCAAGGATCAAATAGTATCATAAATTTGTTGATAAGGGTAAATTCATTGATATACGCCAAATATATACAAGTTATGTTATTATCTGGCAACAAAAACTCTAAAAACAAACGACTGCTAGTGAGACAAGCACTTAAAAATGAAAAGTCAGAGGAAAGTAGCAGCTAGTTTGAACCTTGTATGTATTACCTCGAAAGACAAGTAAAGTATCCCAGCTCAACTTGGATTTGCCCTCCATTTGACCTCATGCTTTGTCAAAGAGGGAGGGCAGGGGTGGAGCTCAGGAGTTTTGTTATGGCAGCTCAAATCAGTAGACCTGAGTCAAAAGGCACACATGCATGCACGCACAAACACACACACACACACACCCTCATGACTTAAATGCCGTCCACTATTCATTTCTGTCCCCGAGCCAAGCTGTTGTGTTTAGAAAACAGGGTCAGAGAGGAAAAGTGAAAAGAGCGGTTTCCCAGTCCACAGCAATGCCATTAGCTGCTACGGGAAAAATCCTGTGCATGTCCATGGCGACAGATAATGGGGTATTTCCACCCTTTAATGTGGTAAAAGAAACCGGACATCAACTGACATCAAGCTTCTCCCAGACTTTTGTGGGAAGGCTGCTTTTATTTAGTTAAATCTAAGTGTTATAACATTTTTATATTATGACCCAGTGTTCAGACTGCTCAGCACTTTGGGTTTCTTAAGAAGCAATATGACTTTAGTGGGTAAGGGAAAATTCAGTTTTAGTGTTAAATTAGGCCGTTAGCACTTTTCACAGCCTTCTGCTTCATCCACTTCATATTAGGAATAGAAGAAAAGGTATTTGCAATGCCCCAAAATGGAAATTGGCTCAGATAAAGTTTATACTCACCAATTTTCTCTCATCACAGGTGAATGGCATCGACCTGCGCGCGGCCAGTCATGACGAAGCCATCAACGTGCTGCGGCAGACCCCACAGAGAGTCCGGCTGACAGTATATAGGGACGAGGCCCAGTACAAGGAGGAAGATCTGTGGGACTCGTTCACTGTGGAGCTCCACAAGCAGCCGGGTCAGGGCCTGGGCCTGAGCATCGTTGGGAGGAGGTGAGAGATTTGTTAATAGTAATAATGCATAATGTCTAGTATGCAAGTTAGTAAGTTGCTTTTTGGGGTCAAAGAAAGTATATTAAGACATTTGGTAAACCTTGATATACACATAAAGATACATAAGAAATTTAGATCAAATAATTCCTGGAAGTATTAAAATGCTGATACTTTTAGTATTAATTCTACTGTATTCGACTGGTCTCTTCAGTATTAAAAAAAAACAGAACAGCCAGACTTGAAATATAAATAATATCTAGATATACAGCAGCATTGGTAATATCATGGATTTTTTTTCAAAGTAAAAGTCTCATTGAGAATCAAAAAACGCTAAAATCCAATCACACAAACCAAGAGTCCTAATTTGTCTATTTTTTCAAAATGACTTGAATTTCCCTGTAGTTATCAGCTCCAGCAAACTGGGGTCCTTTTGTACATTATTCAAGGGAAGAAGGGGCAAGATAGTTAAAAGTTTTTTGCCTAGTTCTGCTTGAACCTTGGGGACCAGCAGCTGTTGAGCATTTTGAGAACCCATGTTATATTGATTTAGGCTTCTACACATGTACATAAGATAAAGAACCAGCCGTGGCAGATATTTATTATATAATTAGCGAGTATTCTAAGAGTCAAAATAGTTTGACTTGTAACTATATGGTTTTTCTTTTTTAATGCAGATCACGGGACCAAAGGTAATCATAGTTAAATGACCTGTGCATTTAGATAGTTTGTAGTGTATAGAGCTAGAGATAGAGCTCTTATAGACACCCAAAACACACAAAGCTGAAAAAAGGCATTTGTTTCAGATACAAGTAACCCAAATGTAGTCATTAGGAACCCCCAGAATAACTTGGTTTCATTAAAATCGTGTAGTGTTATCTTTGGTGTTTACAGTTGGATATTGAGTGTTATATTTTAGCATCAGTTACAATAAAATTAAAAAAAAAAAAAAAAAAAAAAAACAGAAAAAAAGCACTTCATGTTGTCACAACCAACTGTAAAACATGATGGCTAAATTATTATCTTTACTGTTATTTTATGGTTGAATAATAGTTTATAAGCCTGGCTGGATTGCTCATTTTCAGTGGCACTAAAGGTGATCATGACTTCAGTGTACTGCCAGAGACTGTTGGCTGTATCTGGAAACGTGATATTCTTGTTCCCATTAGACCTGTTAAGAAAGATTTACAGAAGTCTTATTGGGAATGTAAGCTGGCAAATTGTTGAACATCTTACACATAAACTCAGGCTTTTATTCTTGCTGTAGCATTTATGGGTTAAGGCACATGTGGGAATAGGCCTGCTGATCTACATGCTGACAGTTTTTTACTGTCAGGTGTTTGGAGCGTGGTGATTGATCTCACCTCTGGGATAAACCTCAGGAATGGCTAACACAGACCACACATGCATGTGCACTGCTGATTATGAGTGTGTACAGCTTTATGGATTTGCACAAACAATTTTGTGCACGGTAGAAAGGCCCAAGTTGGGGTCATTGGTTGAACTGCCTGAACAGCAGAATGCAACTTTAAATGCAGTTGTAAATCTTTGCCTCTGTCAGTGGTTTTGCTACACATGTGGAAAAAACAACTTAAATTCTCAACAGGATGGAAAAGGCAGCAACGTAACAGACAATCTAAAATCCGGAGCTAAAACGGAAAGTGCAAGCTAGCAGTTAGTGGTGAGGAGCTGTGACAGCCAAGTGTCTCTGGCACTGGGGATCGTATGATCAAGTTGCCTTGCTTCACAGCTTCTGCTTGTGGTAGTTTTATCCACGTGGAGATTTGCACCTCAGATATGCAAAGTCAACAGAGATGTGCTTTTGAAAAACAGACATTGGTTTCTGCAGTTAACTTCCCAGAGGTCAGTGCTCAGAGTGTGCACAGATTTTTGGACTGCATTGACTGTAGCTTTAGACAAACAAAGACATGCTGTATTTTCCTGTGACAAAACCAACTGGTCTGAGAAAGGATTAACTATTATCTGCCTTTGTGGCCAGAGTCAGCTGTGGCAATCACCACAGCTGACTGGTAGGTGTAGACAACCTGTCAAATCAAGCCAACAAGCCCCAAGATATACTTCTAATACTGGCTAAAAATCTCCTAACATCTTGTTGGTACTATTAAATATTCCATCGTAGCAGCTATTTGTCTGCTGCCTCCCAAAGAGCATAAGCCACATTTGTGCTGAGGTCCATTGGAAAAATATAAAATTGCTGGATCAGAAGTGAACCATAGTTCAGCATTCAAAGTCAGCAGTATGCTACAGTTAAGATCAACTAGTAGACAAGAGTAACAGTCATAAATGTAATCTCACTGTCATGCCTTCCAACCTTTCCTACCAGGAATGACACAGGAGTGTTTGTGTCTGACATTGTGAAAGGAGGTTTGGTGGATACTGACGGTCGACTCATGCAGGGCGACCAGATCCTGTCAGTCAATGGTGAGGATGTCAGGTCGACCACACAGGAGGCCGTGGCTGCACTACTCAAGGTACATAAATGGCTGTGGCCCTCAGAAGCATGCATAGAAGGTGAATGAGACATCTGATTTAAATTGCGTAAGATGACTGCTGGAAATATGATGTGCCTTGTGTTATAGTGCTGCGTGGGGCCTATAAAAATGGAAGTAGGGAGGTTCAAGGCAGGTCCCTTCCACTCAGAAAGAAGGCTGTCTCAATGTAGTCAGGTACTGTGATTTCACATCTTTAAAGGATAACATTTTAAAGGGATGGATGGATCTTTTAAAGCGGGGTTGTATGAGGTACTTATGCATAGTTAGTGTATTACATACATTAGAAGTCAGTCTGCACACCCCCAGTTTGGAGAAGCAGGCAGGAGTACTGACACAGAAGCTAAGCAATGTACTGCTATGAAGGGTTCAGCAGCAAAATGTATTTTAAACACCGAAAAAGGTTCCAGCTAAAAAGATCAATATAAATTTAAGTGTTTTCTATATTGAGAATATTTTCACCACTTTACCTTGCCACAGACAGCCTTTTCTGACCAGGAACTGAATGTTGCTCTCCTCGAAGCCAGACAACTTTAAGAAAAAAAGCAATTTAACATCGCTGAACACAGGTGCTGCTGGTCTACCGCTGCATCAACCAGTTAGGTTGTTTGTGTTACTTTGTGACTTTGCTGTTTCAAGTGGTTAGATCGGATTCACAGAAGTCACACAAACACATACAGAAACAAACAGATCAAGGTTTGTTTGAAGAGCAACAAGAACACACAGGAAAATGAAGCTGTTAATAACTTCCCTGTCAGAAAGGGCTGTCTGACTGAAAGGTAAAGCGGTATAAAGATTATCAACATAGAGCACACATAAAGGTGGGACTTTTTTTAGGTGGCTAAAATATGTTTTTTTGCTGACCTCTTCAGTGTCATTTCTACTGCCTGCTTCTTCAAACTCAGAGCACACTGACCACTATCTATGCTGTTATACACTAAATATGGAGTAGAAGTACCTCATACAACCCCACTTCAGAAAATCTGAACTATCCCTCTAATGTCCAAAAGAAATTTCTCTGAAAAATCAACAACAACAAAAAAGAAAGATTAATCACACTAAATGTCTATTTTTCAGATTAGTGAAACAGGCAGCACCAAGGTGGCCTCTCAGTCATGCACAGACTCCGGGAACCTTCCAGGTGACCCTGAAAAAATAATAAGGAGTCCAGATTGTAAGTCATTAATTCATTAAGCATGTGAATAAGACAGCCACTGAAAAAAGGAAAATGTAGACAAGGCATCCTGACATTTTCACTGTTTGAATCCTTACAGCTCCGGAGCAGCAGGACACGAGAACAGTCGAGTTCACTAAAGGTCCCAATGATTCTCTGGGTATCAGTATAGCAGGGGGCGTGGGCAGCCCCCTGGGTGACATCCCCATCTTTATCGCTATGATGAATCCTGTCGGCCTGGCTGCTCAGACCCAAAAGCTCAAGGTACCAGATTTAACACCTCTCTTCCAGCGGAATACAAAAATAAGAATTAGCATGCCAGCAATTCTTGTGTGGGATTTAATATGAATCTTGATTATGTACAGCAATGTCATTCCCACTCACTTTACTCAGTTTGTGACTCCCAAAGGTCAAGAGCTGACAGCCTTTAGCAGTGACCTCTGCAGTTAAATGACAGAGAAACTGACAATTGTAGCTCTGTGTGACACAGACCGGAGGAGGACAATAGCCACCGCTAACATGGATAATAAATCTCCCACTCCTGCATTCAGATCAGTAAGCCTACAGAGGAGCTCATTGAAATGAATGAGGGGAAATCTTGAATAGTATATTCATGCTGCTTTATGTGAGAGAGATGAGAACCCCACATAATGAAATTACTCAGCTGAATAGTTTTGCTTTTGTATGGCGTGGTGAATTCAATATTCAAATAGTACTAGCCACATCCTGTTATCATGCAGAGACTTTTGTGGCATACCATTGAAATCACACGACAGCACTTGTGCACGCTTTTAAAAAGTGTTACCCCTGTAGTGATCCATATTCATCACAATTTTAGGGAATAAGAAAACATTTTTAGGGCTTTCACTCAACTTTTGGTACATTTTAGTTGCTACTATTGTTGTTTCCAAGCCAAAAACTGATGTGTCATAAACATGGAAAACGCGTTCACTGCTGAAAGTTTTTTTTTGTGACTCCTACATCTTTTTAAATTGTGCTAAACTATCACTTTTCCAGATCGGGGACCGCATTGTCAGTATCTGTGGGACATCTGCTGAAGGCATGACCCACTCACAGGCTGTCACTCTGCTCAAGAACGCCACAGGCACAATACAGCTGCAGGTCCTGAAAAACACGCACGCATGCACGCTCACGCACGTGCACACACACGCATGCACGCACGCGCGCACACACACACACTCTTGTTCTTGCACCTTTCCTGTTCCAATAAGACAATAATATAAACCCACTGACACTATTAGATAATCTGCACTTGAATACGCTCTGTATTGTTTCGTTTATCTGCGTACAAAGTTTTCACCCGAAAAGAACAGTTGAAGGCTATGTGAGTAGCAGACTTTGAAGTGCTATAAAACTCCCTCATCCAGCACCACCACCATGCTATCAATCTTTATCTTGTGAGTCTACAATACAATAAAAGTGTGTGTTTTATGCATCTGCAGGTGGTAGCGGGCGGTGACACCACTGTTACAGGCCCCTCTCAGGAGCAGGCAGCCGGAGGTCTCACACCCAGCTGCATCTTTCAGGATGATCTCGGGTATGGACCGGCTAAGAACAGTTTTCTGTGTCTTAATATACGTGTTACAGCTATAATGTCAATCTGTTTAAGGGACTGTATGAAAACTGTTAGAAGGGGGGTGTTTTATTCCTAACTGTCTCCATCTTCCCATCAGCCCTCCTCAGTATAAGACCATCAATCTTGAAAGAGGACCGGACGGACTGGGTTTCAGTATAGTCGGTGGGTACGGCAGCCCCCATGGAGACTTGCCGATCTATGTTAAAACTGTTTTTGGAAAGGTAATTGGCAAATTGCTCCATTTTATATTTGCATAATTAACAAATTGCCTGTTATTAATTTAACTCTATTTGGACGTGCGTAGGGGGCAGCAGCGGAAGACGGCCGCCTGAAGCGAGGAGACCAGATAATGGCTGTTAACGGGCAGACCCTGGAGGGCGTCACTCATGAAGAAGCTGTCGGCATTCTTAAGAGGACCAAAGGAACTGTCACACTCACTGTGCTATCATAGACTTGCAACCTGTCTTCACTACTTTTCCTACACTTCCTATCACCCCCAAAGTAAATCCACATCTATAAAGACTGAAACTTTAAAATAGCAACACATCTCGCAAGTGTGATGTCATGTCTAGCAGTAGGAGAAATCAAACCTGCAATATTTCACAACTTGAAGATTGTGTTAAAGTCACCAGATGTTCACCTGTGAAAATTTGCACAGTGAAATAGAAACAACCATGTACTGATAATCATGTAGAAACTTATTGCTCAATGTAGCTTTGAACACTGTGATCCAGGTAAGTCTGCAGGAAGTAGACTATGTCATGATAAAAGAGCTTTTATCACTGTCACCCAAACTGCTCCCAATATAACATGTACAGAAGATATGAAGTATGAATCCAGAAATAGTTTGCCATACAGTTTTACTCAGTCGTTATATGAATCTCAAGGAGGTTATGAATAGTTTTATGGTGTGTTCACACCAAAGGCAAAGGGAGTGTTTCATACAGACAAATTACAAATAAAGTTAATGCAAAAAATGTGAATAAATGCAACGCCAATGATGCAAATTCACAAAATTTGCACTATTTGTGTAATTTGTGCAGATGTAGTAAAAGCCTGTCAGCATTGAGATCTGGTTGAGGTTCTTCTGACATTACTAAGAATTGGAAATGGAGAGCACACTTGTTGTCCCTGTCTGTGGGCACCTGCAAGTCTACCATTCAATGTCAGTTCTGGACAGAAACAGAACAAACAAGAAGAGGGCTCAGATTATTATATAATTATATTAGATATTACTGCTGGTGGCCCTTAACTATAAGAGTATACACATAATATGATGTTAATTCCACGACAGTCTTGATGATCATTAATAATAGGTGTTTAAAAATAAGTGGATATATCGGTATTGGTTATTAGCCAAGTGAGTTTTGATATATCCACATATTTAAATTAATATTGTGCAACCCTAGTGTTTTTGACCAAACAATTTTGTTGAGTTGCTTCTAAGCAAAGTGCTGGAGTAATCTAAGTTGGTCTTTTATTGTTAAAGGTAAACAACAGAAAGAGCGTAGTGGTAATGCTCTGTGTTGACAGCATGAAAAACAAGCAAGAAAGCAAGAATGTTGCTGTCTTTTTTCATGCTGGTTCAGGCACGAAGCCTTACTGTTATACGGTTTTCACATCACTTCATTGCTGCTATTGGTTGTACTTTACTACAAACCAAGTTAGACGTTAGTGGTCTTCTAAAGTTAGTTAGCACAACTGTTAGCACAGCTATTAAGGGTAAATATTGTGAAATGCACCAAAAAACACTGTAAAAATACAGCCACTGTATTCATGCATTTAGTGCAAAGCAAAAATTCGCTTTGCGTTTGGTGTGAACACATCATTAGACACTTACATTCCATAACTCTAGATTGAAGTATTCACTGAACATAGTGGCTAAAATATTTTGCCATTTCCTGTATTGAAATGAACAGACTGTGAGACCATTATTTTCAGGAGTATTTCAGAACAGAGAGCACCCTAAAGCAATATCAGAATATTTCTACAGAGGAGAGGCCTATTTTTCAAGGTTCTTAACAGTCTGGGGTCTACTTATAGGGGCAACCTCACAATAAATTCAGAGCATGAAACAACATGAAAATGTCTGTAAGGCAATTAACGGATTAGCAGAATTTAGCTAATGGCCATATTAGTTGATGACAACATTATTTGTCTTTTATATTGCACTGCTGCTGGCAATTCATCATGCTGATTTTCCCCGAAAGGTTGATGCTGCTGTAACTGGTGTTAATCAACTTATCATGAAGTCACTGTTGTTTTAGCAGAAGCGGCCAATAGAGCATTTTGAGTGCTCATGGCTAAAAGTCTGATGTTGTAAATACGAAGAAAGATGTGAGATCCTCAAATGAAGAAGTATTGAGTGTGTGTGACTGTGAGTGCGTGTGAAACAACTCACTGAAATATAGTGCTGCTAAAGCCGTATATGTAAGGTATTTTGTCAGTATTTGGATTTTTTTGAAGTATTAATTAATGCGCAAAGAAAAGCAAATGACCTGTTATCTAGGTTAGAGTGAACAAGCGGTTCTCCTGAAGTGTTTAACTTGTCAGATGGTTATATAATGGACCTGAGCTCATTTTGACCTTTTTGTTTACCCAAAACAGAGTAATCAAGTGTGTAGTGTCTGAAGTAATTAGGCATATGTTGTGTTTCTTAGTGTATAAGAGAGTTGTCTGCTCTCTGTCTTATCACCTTAAATATGTGTCTCTAGCACTGTCCATGTGACAGTATTGATTCTGTTCACACTGAATTAAATAAAAGTGACCTTTGGATTCAGTCTATGGGTTCCACTTTTGCGTTCTCTTGTGCCTTGTATACCGAAAGCAGACAGCATTTCTTCTCTCTTACAATAATTAAAAACACATCATTAAATCCACCCGTAAACCCGCTTGTTAAACCTCAGCAGAGTGACTATAAACTTAAATATTAAAATATAATGGTCTTAAATGAATAATGGCTGAACACTATGAAACGCAAGCCAACTTTCCGAGTGCACCAGCTGTTATTCAGTCTAACTGCTCCTCGCTGAACGCTTGGGTTATTGCATACTATATACACCATATCTTTCATACATCACATAAATACATTTTCTATCCAGCAGTTAAAAGCAATTTATCATCATCAGAGATCACATTTAATTGAAAGGAGAGGTCAGACGCTCAAAGGTGTTGAAATTAAATGTACATGAACAAAGATGTATCGATATTGGATGATATGGAACATCACGTGTTGACTTTCCTAAACAGACTCTCTTTGTCCCTTGAGACTTAATAAAGCCTGTATAGAGAGAGTCAGAGCTCTCCATTAAAATATGGCATCCCATCTGTCAGTACACTGGCAAGCACAGCTGCTTCACAGCCTGTCACACTGAGTGTGTGAAGTCCCACGCATGAAGTCCATCTCTTAAGTCGGTTTACAGCAAACATGGGGGCTACCAATTAATCACACTAGTCACAGAGGACCTTTGACGCCCCTTGCCTAATGAGGTCTGATTCAGATTCAGTGGGCTGAACACTTTTATAGTAAAAGTACACATGCCAAACTGTTAGGTGACTCCTTCAACCCGAGGTCAACGCTGTTAGATGCAGCTGCTGCTAGCTAAACTACAAGCAAGCTACCGCCTGCACTCGACAGCTGAGCTTTCCCCACGCACCTGTTGTTTTAATGGTCCCAGTGGGTTTAAAGGTTACCCAGCCTCCCTCCAGGTCCTAGAGACGCTGGTTGGTTTACACAAGACCTGTCTGCACAAGACTTTTAGATGTGAGATCAGATGTTGCCACTGTGTCACGCTTGGCCTGAATGTGGGCAAATGGTGTAAAGTTTCAGCGGCGCCAAAGCTAAATCACTGCTTTATCAAGATGTCTGTCAGGCCTTTACCATGAATAAGACTCTTTCAAACAAGAGTTATAACAAAGACACTTTCTATGTCCTGTTCCATGCAAAATGTTAGCTCCATAACTAAAGAGTGTGGCCCTGCAGCTTTAGATGCAGCCTTTGAGAAAACTTTGTCTTTGCCTGTTCAAATATTGTAGAACTCAGAATCGTCATGACTCATACTAACTCAGCACTGGCTATCAAAAGGTTGAGCAAACAGAAACCAGTGGTTGATGATCGGGCCATCGATGACTCATGGGACACCATCATACCGGTTTAACAGCTAAAAGGGTATTTGCCCAACTGCTTTGATTATCAGAGGACAAATATGAACAGGTGGGGGAGAAAAACTGAATCATGACAGTGTCAAAGCGAGTTTTGTTCAGGCTGAAAGTAGAGGATTTGTTTGAGAAATGTGGCAATGAACTCGTGCTAAACATGCCTCAAAGAGATGCTTTAATGGGGTTTCTAGTAACCGTGACTTTGCACAGTGTTAACATGGTGTAACTAGTGCTTTGACGAAGCTTAACATGTATCAACACAAACGAAGCAGCGCACTGATGTCATACTTTATGTCTGACTGGCACCAGATGTTTCTCATTAATATATTCTCTCCACCACCCCAACCTCCTCCTCATGAGGTAGTTCATTTTGTTGATTTGACAGGAATTGGACTAAAACACCCAGCAGAATCCTTGTCACTTTGAGAACTTTTAAAAGCAGACTCTTAAATGGCAGATCTAACAAAACACCCATTCACTTCAAATGTCTTTTCCTCCTTTAAAGTTTGTATGACAGAAGAGTGCCTGAGTCTTAAACTGACAAGAACAGGCTTGACAGAAAAAGTTCCTAAGTTTTGATCCTGTCTCTCAATGACTGACAAAAAGTAAACTATAATTTGTAGCCATGCTAGAGGCTTGGGTCAGTGTGAGTCAGTTGGTCAGTTAGTCCACTGGTCCAGACTATTATAGGATGGATTGCCATGTAAGTTTGTACAAACACTCAAAAGCTCAGTGACTTTTGTGATCCTCTTACTTCTTGTCTAGTGCCTCCTGCAGGTTGACATTCTAGTGATCTGTCACTTCAACTATTGAATGAGTCGCCATGAAATCTCATTGTGCCTACAGATTTCCGTGACACCCGCAATCCTATAACTTTGGTGTTCTCCTATTTCTTTAGCGCCAATAGCCGGTCAAGGTTTTCACTTATCCTGTGAGATATATCTTTGTTAATCTCTGTAAACAGATATCTGCATATGTATGTAGAATCTATAAGCAACGGGACAAAATTTTGGTATTACAAGCATTCTAGTTTCCGATTATAGTACGTACCAATTATGTCTGAGTGGCAGTTAAATAGTCTGTGTGGAAAGGAAGGAACGCATTGTCAAAAATACAATATTGTAACCCACTGGATATCATTTCACAATAATTACATAAAAATGTATGTGCATATGTATCTGTAAAACTGACATGGCCGCTGCACAGAAGAGGTAGTCCTGACCCACATATCCACTTTTACCAAAAAACTGTCCATTGCCATCACAGGTTTGTCATCACCAGACAAATAGCTAATGGGTTCCAAAACTGTCTGTACATCTGCGGACCATAATGTTAAACAGACATTCACAGACCCCAGAGGGTAAAACTTGAAGACTCTGGTGATGTCCTGATGTTTTCTCTCGCGCCACCATTAGGGTTACTTTATTTGTGAAAACTCAACACCGATTAGACGGATTGCCATGATTTTTACACACATTTTTAACCCCAACAGAAAAAATTGTAATCACTTTGCTGATACCATGAATTTTACTAGCCTTATTAAGAAAGTCAAATATTTAATTTGTCCAAAACTTTGGTTTATGACCAAACACCTGCAAAACTAATAGCATTTCCATCAGCAACAGCTGCAATTTGTGTAAACAGTTAATTAGTAAACATAAGAATAAAATATACTAAAGTAACTTGGCAAAGATGATTAATATTATACGTGCTAAATATCTATATGTTAGCATTGTTATTGTAAGCTGCTTTCCATGCTGGCGTTAGCACTAGCTGCGCTTGTAGATGCAGGCTTACAGAGCCACTAACACAGCTGTAAACTATCATTCTTGTCAAAAACTGGCAGCTCATAAGTCTCACAGAGGCACGTCCCTACATGGCAGTCTAAAGAAAGTGAGTATTTCTACAACATCCATATTTTATTTGTCTTTCTTACAAGTGTTAAAAATCATTTTGCCATTCTCAAACCTGCCCTGACATATCAAACTGTCACAGAGAACACATGCAGCACTGAGCAGACACGCTTGGTTTAACAACATCATTCATCTCCTGACTACCTGATCTGCCTTGTGGACTCTTTAACGTCACGGAAAACAGTCAGACATAATCAGACATCTCCTTTACACGGTGATTGACTTTTTGTCTTGGAGAACAGAGGGTCTTAAAAAGGTCACGTTTCCCAGCCTGCCCTCACAATGACGCGCTGTCACATATACAAACCAGCAAACATAATTAAATTTCCACTGTGGCGGTGGTGTAAAATTGCTGCTTGATGAACACACGGCTCTACAAGAAGACAATACTTCCCCTTCACCAGCTTTGAAGGAAAGAGCTCCTTAAAAAAATGTTTCTGAGGCAATCATTTGACCTTTCTGCACGTTGACTGTGTCGCCTCAAGTCTTTATTGAGCTGTCAAAAAGATTAGCACATCACAGGCGCACACAATCCTCTGCATTGTTTGAGTCAGCATACACTAGTTGCTCTTTAACAGTTCTTCCTCTTAACACATTGATGGTGTAACTTCAGACAAATTGGGTGGAGATTAAATCCTTCCACTCGAGGCAAGCATGTCAGACGAACATTTCGATCATAAATGAATGTACTGTAAATTAGTGTCATTAAATGACTAATAAACACTGGAATGTCAGGAAGCAATGCTTGATGTCATATTTTTTGTTTTTAGTAAGCATGATTAAATACTAGATTAGATTAGACTTTACTGAAGTAAAGATGAATGATAACTGAAGACAAAAGGAAATGAGTCCAAACCTTAAGGGGAAAATTACCTGAGACTGATAAACAAGTCTGACTGCTCAAACTTATTAGTTTTGCTAGTAGAATGACTAAGGAGTGGGGAAAAAAAAATTAAAAAAAACTTTTGCATGTCAAATTCCATCCAGTCCTGCTTATATGGCGTTTTAATTTCTTTACTCTAGTTTTACATACCTCACTCTGGTGTCTTGTTTCCAGAACAAACAAAAAGATATATAACTATGCTCCTTTATTTAGACGCTAACAATTATATCTTTCTGAGTAAACAGTCAAGACACAAACAGACACATACTTTCCTTCTTCTCCATAACCTGAAATTATGCCGAAGTCATACTTTGCAAGCTGGAAGCTGAATCTTATCATGATTTACAGTGTCTTCGTTACAAGGAAAGCTGCAGCTCAGCACACACTTCTTGTTAAAATAAAGCTGGGAGTTAAACAGAGCAGCGATGACATCATGCAAGATCGGATTTCCTCCTCACCTTTGGCGTGTTTGCCCAAAGTGGAGTCCGAGGGCTGGGGCTTGTGTTTACACAGACAACAGAGCACATGTTCAATGAGGGAGCAACAAACACTGACATTAAATGTTGGGTGTTTAACGCTTAACTGCCGTTATTACATGTTAGCAATACAAACAGTCGACTCAGCACAGACTCTAACAACACAGCAGACGAGACAGTGTTTAATGGCCCATCTCATGCAGTAAACTGACCTCTATCCCTGATAACAGGAAGCTGCTGCGCTGTAAGGCCACTGCTTGTCTCAAACACACCTTGCGTTTTTCTCTTGGTATGTTTGCATTTCAGTTACAGCTTCAAATTACATCACCGCGGCTGAGGCCTGATAAGGCAGAGTGTGTAATCATCGTTTTATGAGCTGTGTGCAAAGTAATGCGGTGACACAGCCGCTATGTAATGTTTGCAGAGCTGAGGGTGGAAGAATCACCTGTGTTTGCCCGTGAGAGGTGCACATGTCCGACCTTGTGGGAGGACATGGCTGTAGGGTTGTTGAACCAGCATTCATGCAAAGAAAACAGCATGAAATCAAATGAAATGGCATGGCAAGGACAGCTCCCTCATCTTAACATAAATAACAAATAATCAACTGAACATGTTAAGTCCTGAACTCTTGCTGTTTTAAAAGGACCTCTATACAATATTCAGAGGTTGTCAGCATACCACCTTTTTGAGTTAGATACCAACTGCTACTAGCAAATTGATAAATCTTTGACGATGGAGTGAATTCATAACACTGCCACACGCCTCCCACCCATGGTGCCATCCTACCATATTGTCCCTTATAAACAGAACTGAAAGACAGTCTACAGCCATGCCAGTCAGCAGCTCTATGAACCTTAGGCTAGGTGCCAAAAGGAAATGGAAAAACAACTCAGGAAATCAGGTTTGAGTAACAGTTTCATGAGTTTGAAGACTTATCAGACACCAAAACAGAACACATTAGTTTTTGTTTAGAATACTCTGAAATTGTGACGATTACATTGCATTTCACACAATGTAGAGCTGTGGCTAAAAGGAATGTCACTGATTTCGCAAGTATTGGACAAATCTATATTGGAACTTCTGGTGGTGCTAGAGAGAAAGTCAGGGGATCACCAAAGTTGTTACATTTTTTCTGTATGGACCATAAATGTATGTACTACATTTAATGGTAATCTATCCAATATTTGTGGAGACATTTCATTTAAAACCCTAAATATTACCCACATATTGGTGGTAAAGAAAAAGCACAGAGATATTTTACTTGATAAGTAAATATTCTGATCTGCTTATGACACTATAAGAAAAGTTGGGGTTCACTAAAATCATTAAATCATTAGGATGTATGCATTGGATACCATGGATATCTATAACAAACCCATTATATATTTGTTGAAACATTTCTGTAAAAAACAGTTTCAACCTCATTACGTGCTAAAAGCAATGTCCACTATCAAAGTCAGTAAACTTCATCCTCTGGGGACCATGCATGTCTGTGCCCAATTTTATGGCAATACATCAAAAAGTTGTTAAGATACATGAGCATGAATCAAAGTGGTGGAAAAAAACAACATACTGACTAGAGCTGAGCTACTAGTGTGGCGAAATACTACAACATGCCAAAGGTCGAGCAAGCACATTTGTTAATGGTCTGTGTTATTGACTGCCATCTCTTTGCACTGGTGGTTCAAAAACAAAGGCATCCTATTGATTTTAAGGCAGGATGGAAAAAAATGAGCTGGTGATGAAAGCCCATTTACGCCTCAGGCTCTTGCTGCTATTTGAGCCCATTTTCCATCTTCACTCAGCAAACCTACCCGTGCCATTACATTCAAACCAGTGTCAAATTAAATGATGTTCCATAAATAACCTTTGTCTGCGAGTGGCACTTGCACAGGCTTTGACTTGAATGACTAACTTTTGATTCATGCTGAGCTCCCTTTATTATTCTGAGAATGACATTTTTAGAGTCCCTTTTATCTATCCCACATTTACGACGCAGGCTTTAACCTCTATTTCAGACTGGGTTACAATTGTGAAATTCAAAGCACAGAGGGAGGGTTGGGACGTATAGAAAACAGCTCTGTTGTATTCAAACCTGTTATCCCAGAGATCTTTCTGCAGTCTTTGATCTGGCATGTTAACAAGTCGTTCCTTCAGCTATCATCTCACCTTAAGCTTTAACTGATGTCATTATATACTACTGCAGTAGATGGGTTTAGTTGAAAAGTATGTCAGTATGGAGAGTTACTGATTGGTTTCTTATTTTACATATAATAATATTATTGATCGGATGTGTATAGACTAATATATGTGCAGTTAACATTTTGAGATCCACAGTGTGTTATTTATCGATACATGTTAGGCTGGTTGTTGTTATCCTTAAAAAGGCAAATATACTAATGTAATAATTTGAGGAAGGAACAAACCAAGTGGGAACAATCCCTTTTAAATTTTGGGGGAACTTGTAACCCCATTTTCATTCAGAGGTGGGAGTTTACGGGACCCCTTTAAAGATGGCCATTCCAGTTTTTCACCCGCCAAAATTTTGCCTAACTTTGGAGCATTATTTCGTCCTTACAAGCTATACCAATATGGTTGTCTAGTTTCACAAGATTGATCCGATATCTAGCCTAATGCTAGCTTTAAAAATGAACACATCACAGCCACTTACAGACAGCCATATCCACAAATTATTTTATAAGGGGGCCATGGCTGACCCTGGCCTGCCTTGGAGGGCGCCCCTCAATGGAAGCCCTAAAGGTGTCCATTTAAACTAAGTTGTAACATGGAATTTAGTCAGAACTAGTTTTGTTTGATGTTAGCCTGTCTGGCTGTAAACAACAAGCAGGTTTTATGAAGTTACCATTTAGGAGCTATAGAGGTGATTTTCAGCAATATGTTTTCTTTTTTATTCAACGGCAGCTAAAAAACTAAGTCATTTTGTGGCCATCGCACAACATGACAGTGTCATGACAGTACTTAAGGTGCTGCAGCTCTCCTGCTACTCTGCTTGATTTATGAGGGCTTCCAGTTGCCTCCAAACCACAACATGCATAACGCAAACCTCAGCAGCGCTTTAAAACATGTTTACATGCCCCTGACCAGGTGAATGTTTCCCTGAGGTTCACGTCTGTTTGTGCAGTTAAAGTGTCTTCCACTGCACAATGTTGCTTTTCCTCAAGATCCCAGATGCTACATAGTACTGAATGGATTCCAAGCTTCAAACAGGTGTAATCATGTCCTCTAGTCATTGTAAAATCCAGCAAAGGGGGGATAGAAACTTGTTTCTCCTGCACAAGCTTTTAGCCACTGCTGCCATTAACTCAATACAAATAAAACACCAAAGAAGCACCCATGGGTGACTCTAAGACTGGATTCCATTGATGACTATCTGTCACATTAGTAAAAGGGAAAGAAATGCAACTGGGTGACAATGTTGCATGTCCTAAAGATAAACATACATGCTTGAGTCTGGTCTATTCTGCAAATGCAACCAAGTGGAAAAGATTTTAAAGAGCTCTTAAAGGAATCAGTTTACGCATGGCGAGAACAGCAAAGACTGGAATTTTAAAATGAACACATGTCACACCTACACAAAGTCAACGACAATGTAAATCATAATGCAGTGTGTGTACACGGGACCATATCTTGAAGGAAATACATTCAGATATTTTGCAACGCCAACACAAAACAGCTGCATATGAACAGTTTCTCTCAAGACCAAAAGATAATCCTGTCTCAACAACAAATGCCCTTCAGCTACTTATGAAGCAGCGTTGTCTGATTAAGAGCAAACTCACTCAGCGTATGCCTGAGAGAATGTCAAACGCAAAAGAGAGCACACAAGTGTCAGCAGCCAACAAGGCGTCCATCACGCCAAAGCTGTGGGGTATTTAAGGGAAAACTTTCCGTCAGACTTGCATGAACCTGTTATTCGCAAGCAGCCACACTGATTTATGCGTTCCTGATATGTTGCTATGTTCATCCAGTTTCCTACAGGCAGATTAAAATACAGAGGTGTCGCCATCTGTCATTGTTTGCTACAATAAAATCAGATTCATTTCGGGTAAATTGCTACCATGCTCTGAGGATTTATTTAATGACTTCTATGACAGACATTGGTCCAGTCAATGTCGCTGCAAAATTGGTAAAGTCAGCTCATATTTGCTTGTCGGCGAGCAGTCAACAGACATGGCTGCAGGGCCTTACCAACACTTGACATCATTAGTGGACACTTTTCATGACTTGACAGGTTTCAATTTCCCGTGGCAAGACAGTCGACATGCATTTCTTGAAAGTTCACATCCTGTGTTTGTAGAAACAATGCATTATGTTGACACCCTGTTACTTTCTATCCTTTGAGGTTTCTCTAGAATGCATCAGGCTTTTAAGAAAAAGAAAACTGAATCAGATGAATCAGATCATGCCAGAGGAGCAACCAGCCTGTTGCTGATGCATGTCGAGGAATGAGCATTTCATAATGGGTTATCTATAGTATTACTTTAAAGCTCATCTTTTCAAGTAAAGCAGCCACACTGATTTATGCGTTCCTGATATGTTGCTATGTTCATCCAGTTTCCTACAGGCAGGTAAAGTCAATTAAGCTCAGTAAACTAAATGTGCATAACACTTGGTTCTCATAGGTAAAGTAAATTAAGCTCATTTGGCACAGAAAAGCTTCAGTGCAAGAGGATCAACTCTACAAAGCTCCATACACAGAGGTAACCTCCACATTATAAACAAATAAGCCATATCAGACATTTAGAGTGCTACAATCATCTGAAGATGGAATGTCACGGCATCCCCAAAACAGAAGAGAAAGCTTTTTGTAAAGCCTTGCAGTAATGCATCCATCCTACCACCGTGGGCTGTAGTGGAATCTCTGCTATGTTGCATTGCCTGCCAAGACCAGAGATTCCCCATGAATTTCATTTTACAGAGAGCAGTGGCAATACAATTCATATTAATGTTATATATTGATTTTTCTGAAGCAAATTTAACATCAAAATAATGAAGCACATGCTTTGTAAGCATCAAGAAGGTCCACAAGAGGGATACAGCTACACTGTAAATTATGAAAAGGCTTTTATTTTGTTGATCTTTTTTACTTCTATCGTCCTCTGAGGTTGAACCCCTCAGGAATAAAAGTAAATGTGGACAAAATGTTCAGCTTGAGAGCAGATTTGGAGCTTTATTATGCAGGTTCATTCTTGAGCTTGGGAACATAGCTCTGAGAAAAATTTCCAAACTTAACTTAGAGTTAACTCATTAGCTTTCCCAGGGAATTCGACTGAACCTCACAGCTGTCCCCAGTCATTTGACTCTGGCTGGAGAACTTTATTTTCATGACACTATTCCCCCCCATGTTTCCAGTGTATCTCCTGCACCACCTGCTATTACATGACCAAAGTTGTACTTAACCTGCACAGATGAAAGATGAACAACGTGAAAGAAACATGGTGATATGTTTGGTCGTGGCTCCAAAACGATGGCCCTACATTGCACAGTGAGAGAGGTTCAAGGATGGCTCTTTTCCTCAGCCATGACCACATCCACATTCTCCTCTTTTTGACACTCAAATGCCACTATGGCGAGGGCTTGATTCATATTTGTCTACATTTTGTTCTTACCACTACAGCGGTGTAGATGGAAGACGTATGCTGACAACATTTTGTTCTTGCGTACTGACGTTGAAGCATGTATTTTGTAGCCTGTGATTCATAAGGCATTGTCATCGTACAGTCCGCATACATCAAACTTGATGTCATAGCCAAGTTTATCAGACCCACGTTACACATTATAGCTTGCGCTAAACTTATTAGATTGCTTAAATCTCACAGTTTTTAGGAGGCTTAAGGAGGCCGTGAGATACAATCGAAAGCTCCAGAGAGTTATGGAAAAGTGAAGCTGTTTGTATATAGCAGCACAATTTCTCAATGAAGTCTCCTTTTTGCCATAAGTAAACTGGATTTCTGTATGGTTATAATAGTGTGAAAGATTTACAACTTTTTCTTTTCCAGTACAAACAGAGAAGGAAATGTTCCTGGAAGCCGTTAGCAGAGTAATTCACAGCTGAATGCACTCACAGTTTTTAAGGCCAAGAAATCTACCATGCTCTTCCACCCTATCCTCAATCTGCATGATCATCTGTCTTCATAAGCCTTTTAACAAGTACAACATCCTCACCTATGAGGCCACAGCGCTCAGAGAAGGTGAAGGCAGAACATCTAGTCATCTGACTATACGAGCAGACAGGCTGTCAGAGAGCACCGCACCAGTGATTCAAGTGATGATCTGTGCAGAGGCAATCATTAACGCACACTGCCAGCGGCCTTAACTCTTTTAGGTCAGTTATCAGTCACTGCAGTTGCTGTGCAGTGTGTTTTGAAGCTGCTGTCACCTTGGCTGGCCTGTACTTTACTACTGACCCTGCATTTGAGGACTTTCAAAACCAACCAAAGCTGTATCATAAAAAAAAATTGTCTGTACCACTGGTGTTTATAAAAAGACGGTGCGTGACTGACGTCACTGTAATACAGTGCTGTAACCCCTCCTCGACGGCAGCAGTCTCCTGAGTCCTATCAGTAACAGCCTGCTAAGAGGCTTTACTCCCCTCAGCACAAAGAGCTGTCTGTTAGGCCAGGGAGGCATCCCAGGAGTCGGCCGAGACAGGTGGCTATCCCCACAGGGTATGTATGTGGGGGCTGGGAGGCTGAATGCTGCAGTAATCGGAGACAAGTCAAGACAAAAAGCATGGTGTTATTTCAGCAGTGTGGGTTTCCAACTGTTGAATGTCTGGGTTAAATGTTTGGCGGGGAGGAATACCACAGTAAAGGAGGAAAAATAACAAATGTATTTTTTAACCATCTCGAATGTCTGTACCTGTAGTCTGGACATGTAAAAACAGAAGCATTAAGATTTTCTGATTTCTGTTGGGGATTATACAAAAAATATTTGCAAAGTGGAGGTGTGCATTGTTTCTTTGAAAAATGTAATGCAAGACAAAAGTAATGAAATACTACAAATCAGTGTGTTTGTCTTTAGAGACATGAATGCACAGGATGTTCATCAAAACATTATTGCGTGGGTGATGATGCAGCTGACTGCAACAAGGCACTTGCTTTGATTATGTGTACAGATGATTGCAGCAAATCAGATATCTTTGTGTCAGTTTGCATGAAATCAACAACAAGTGGGAGCTGACTGAGCAAGTGCTTTGCACACCCGAATGGGGCAGAAGCTACTTTATGCATAACACCAAGCTACTTTATGCATAACACCATTTACAGTGTGTTTAATCACTGGGGGGAACTTGTATTAACAGGTCAGGACAGGCACGTATTTGCATTGAAGACAATCATGGCTAATGTGCTATGCAGGCGTGTTTGCAAAACTGGACCTGTGCAGGACTCCTGCCCAGGGGAAGGTCCAAAGAAAATAAAAAAAATAAGGCATTAGGTTCAGCCCCCTCCCCAACCAAATCATTTTTACAGTCTGTTACACAAATGCTAATACATGCTTTAAGGAATGTTTACAAATAAACATTTATCACTGTCTTTGCATCCATTAAGGAGATGACAAATTTGTTTAAGAGATTTTAAATCCACTATCATATGGTTTATAGATCAATATGAGAAAACTCTATCCAAAGTTCCTTTATAATTTCAGCCTGACTCTAAATCTACTTTTCTTTTGTATAGATCAGGTAGACAGGCCCTGACGGTAATTTTAACCTTCCAAAATTACACCTTCTCAGTGGAGACCATCCAAATCCTGCTCAACTAGAAATGATCTTGTGTTTTCATTGAAGCTCTAGGTTTGAATGAGGGGGCTTTAAGAGGCTGCCAAGGAAACCATACCAGTTTTGCATTCTAATCCGCTCAAATATTAGAGGTCCTTTACCTCTTAACTCAAAGCACTTTAACGAAATCTTCCAGGTCCAGTTACACCACTTTTGAGATGCAGAGGGTTTTAGTGGCAAGGTCTAAGTTTGAACTTGGATTGCCCTGGGGACTTTATTTTATCACCCATTAGTGCAATCAGGCGGAAAAAGCAGATTTTGGGTCAAGACCAGAACTGAGCAGCGAATCCTGATTTGTGTCACATTTTAGCAAACCAGGGCCGAAGCAACTGACAAGAGATGCTTTGTCTGTTTGTCAGTCCAGAGTCAAACTAGGGTTGTGGAAAAATATCATGTTGATCAGATAAAATTATTTATAGGACTGAGAATGAGCAGAAATTACTAAATAATAGAGCAAAAGAAAAAGGCATGACAGCTAAGAACGCATCCAGATAAGCCACAAAAGGATTAGTAAAATAACTGTGGATTCTTATGAGTGGTTCAAAAATGTTAATATTTCAAAAGCTGCAAGTTTTTCTCTTTGCAAAGAGATTACATAACTAATATGACAACAAGACATCAGAAAACAGAACTGCCTACTAGAGTACCATGGGAGGACAGTTATGGGGGAGGGCACTATTTGCTCTTTCCCAAGAGGATCACATCTCTTTCCCAGGAAGGATGACAGTTTATGAGAAAGTGCAGACAGACCGATTGGGAAAATAGAATCCCTTAGTGACAAGAAAGCTGTGATACTCTTGTGTACAGTAATGAAGATAAAAGAGCAAATTCAAAGAAAGATCCTCAACTCATAGGGGCAGAAAATAACAGATTGCAAGAAGGACTAAAGAGCTTGAGGCAACAGTAACTGAATTATTAAATTCCTCAAAAGAATTCTTTATAAGCCATGAGAAAAAAGGAAGAAAAATACTTGGAGTAAACACAACAAACATGATCTATGGCAGCTATTTTCTCCTACTGGCAGTGTTTCACTTTAAATCTACTGTGTCTTTTGAATTTAACCTAAGCTGGCTCACATGGGAAAAAATGCAAACGTGCAGCAGTTGGGATGATTCAGTAATGCGAGGCAGAAAAAAAAACAAAAAAACATGAGCTGATATGTAGCAGATAGGAAGAATATCCAGACTGCTTCACTACAAAGTCATTAGATCAACGTCTCTTGACCTCTACGGGTCAATCAATTGTAATGCTTTCCTGCTGACCCCAAACTGCCCTCATGTGACCTGAATGAGTGTCAAGGGAATTACAAAGCAGTCATCCACAGGAAAGCATTTTTGTCAACCATGTTTGCCAACCAACGAGAATTCCCAGCTCTGCTTCTTTAACGACACAGGGTCATCTAGTTGCCAGGAAACACTTGAAAAGACTTTTGACCTTTTGGCTTCATTTCGTCTGTTGCTTTGAGGGTTCTCATCCCCACTGGTTAAAATCAGAGAGGAAATAATCAACGTGAGACAATCTTCATAGGCAGTTTTTTTTTGTACACTTTTGATTGCACGCCTGTCTTATTTCACATAACTAATCAAATGGACTCAATTGCCAGAATAAATGTTGGTACTGTACATACCTGCAAACCACAGACAATTAACATTTGTGCATTATATGTATCGGATATGGTGAAACTTACATTTCAATAATGCTGTAGTTAAGGCGTGGTTATGCTGCCAATGTCTCTAAAACAGAATTTGGTGCCACTATTGCTACCAGAAATGTTGATGTCTCAATAAAAAAAAAACAAAAAAAAAAAGTTTTGATAACACAAACGCAGCTGGAAATGCTGTTAATGTGTTGCTAAAAAGACCTAGTTTTGGTGGCAGAATCACTGCCAGAAATGTTGCTGATGTCTCACAGAAAAACAGCCACTTTTGGTGCCACAGTCTCTGCCAGACAGGCTGCAGCTGTCACGGTGTAAAATACCAAGTTTTGGTGCAACAATCACCACTGGAAATGCCACCAGTGTCTCACTAAAATCTTCCCTGAAATCAACTGGTTTGATTGCCAGTTGGTCACAAACAATTGTCTGTAGTTTGGCAGTCGATTTGCCTACGTCTCACACCATCCACCAGCCCCTGTACCTCCTGATGACCAAGTCTGCTTAATTACATGAAATCAAAACTATGTCACTTTAGAAATGTTGATATGATATGTATGAAATGTAGAAATGCAATGTATCCATGGTTTGCAGAATTGTACAATGCCTGTATTTTTTTTTTTGACCAGACTGATCAATACACGACTACTCCGAAGACAAATATGCAATGTAGCTGAAAAATTCACATGCACTCGACCCTCCATAAGCTTCAAAGTAGCCACGATAACATGTATTTCTCTTTCATGACTCACAACTTGGCTGTCAAAGAGCAAAGCAAAAGTTCAAAAGCTTTGGTGGGGTCAGTGCCTTCTGTAGAAGTCCCTTTGATTCCTAATATAGTCACGGAAAGGCTTCCTGGCCCGGATAAAAAGAGAAAAAGGGAGTGAAAAAAGGGGGGATCAAATGGGATAGAGGTTTGTTTTGTTCTCTCCGCTCTATCTGTTGAAGGTTCCTGGCTGATGTAGCCTGCTGTTTAATCTCAGCTGGCTCAGTAGCTTGGTGGTGTGGTCAGGAAAAAGACACTCAATACAAAAAGCCATCAAGCACAGCTAGGGTGTCAAGAGGGTGACTCAACAGATGCAAGGGTAAAAAGAGCAGTGAATGGAAGATGGGTTGAGAGAATACTGGAGGCACTGAGTCTAAACTACTTGTATTTTCTGAATCAAGACAACTTGTATATGTAATATTAAACCTACTTCTATCATTGAATCTTCTGTAACACTGCACACGCGTTATAATCAGTTTATACTTTCACTGTTCAGGTTATAAAAAATGTGATGGCTTAAACTCTGCTGGCTCTAAGAAGCATGAAAGTGAAACTCACTGATAGTCATTACAAATGCTACAGTCACATTTAGTTACTAATGATGACTAATCAGCCAATCCTTAGTTCCTCACGTATATGGGAATACATCATAATAGTTGGGAAATATGCTGACATTAGTGGTGGTCACAGAGCATAACTGGTTCCACCAGTTTGCGCTTTCAATAGAAAATGATTTCACAACCAGGCACTGATTGTGTCTACATAGCAGCGTAATTAAATAAATACTTCTGCTTGGTGGAGCTTTAAAATGTTGAGATACCTTTTTCATTCATCAAGGCCAAGAAGAGTTTCTTTCCTTGTCTTTCTCTCGTGTAATCAGATTGGGTTGCTCGAGGTATTTGTAAATCGGTACTTTTTGTGTTTCCTTCTTCCTTAGTATTAGCTGGTTGGTCACATTGTTTTCACATTGTCATTTGATACATTGTCACGATAAAAATCACAGAGGCTTTCAAAAACGCCTTAGTCAAAATGTTTGTCATGTGGAAATAATTTGTAACTTATGTGTCTGGTTGCAAACTTTGTCTTCATGTAGGAGCTTTTTTCTTTATTCTGAGCTATGCCAATTGTATCATCGCACAAAAGGACACATGCAACTACTCATGGACAAGAGGCTTGTGACAGCATGATATGTAAACATCGAGGGTGTCATCCTGGGCTGAGCTGTAACATTAGCTAGCTCAGTGCTACTGAGTGAGCTTGCCATAGATGCACGCTCATTTCTGTGCAGTGATACGTTTCCGTGTACAGTTCTGTAGAAAGTGAAAATGAGTAACAGGTATAGAAAATGAGTAATAGGGTCATGGTTTTTAGAAAGAAACATTTCTGTTGAGTCTTTAAAATGTATTTTTTGGTGCTCTGAGCACCATCTAGTTGCATTATACTGGAGAGAAGGCAGACATCTTTATGGCTGATATCTAACACGCAACTCACAGCAAACAAATCTAGACTGACAAATAGCATTACAGAAAAAAGGAAAAATATGTAGTTTTGATTTTGGGGGTGAACTGTCCCTTTAAATTTAATGATCTCCACTTAGTTAATTCAATTGCTGCAAACAGCTGGTACATCAGACTCCAGCTCTCTGAGAGGCTATGTTCTTACATAGGATAGCGTGGCATCATTGCAAATACTGAGCCATTAATGAATGGTGAATTTTCATGAAAGTCAAAGTATGGAGCTGAAATATAAACGAGCAAATGGTTCACTAAGCCAGTGCAACACTTCAGACTGAAGCAATTTTATTATGTCCCGTGAGATTTCTGGGTAGTAAAAGAAAAGCAGCCCAGAACACAGGCCTCATGGGTTGATTTGTAATCTTTATAGCTGTTACTACATCTGATAAATAAACAAGTGCTGCTTTTGTATATGGTGATTAAAAATAACCCCATGAACTATGACTGGAATGCAGCCTGACTAGCCCAGAGGAGTAATGTGTTCTCAGGCCAGCCACTTTCAGTATTTGGGTTTCTCAGATGTTTTCTGTGTAATGTTTACAAAAGCGTCCAAAGGGTGCTCCTTCTAGATCTCAGCTGAGGTAATTTATGAGAGCAGCACGGCCATTATTAATGTTTAGTATTTGCACCGACTTCAACAGTGTCCCTTCTCTTGTAGGGCATTTGCTAACAGCAGTTCCCAGGACACCGACGTTCCCATGAAGTGATTCACAGACTCACAACTCGGCAGTGGGCAAACTAAGTGCTCCTTAAACACTCTATTTCCACAAAACGAATGCTTCCTTAACATATGAGGAAGACGTACTGTATATGACTTCCACTTATGTAATAATCTCATCAGAATGAGGTATTTGCTTGGTCTGAAGTTGAACGCTATTATCGCATCGGCAGTGCAGAAAATCTCATGTGAAGCGCAGCATTAGGGCTATGGCTAACCTTGACATTCATCAAGTATTTTTCCTAGACGAAACAAGATATTCATGCTATGGGACAAGCCTTATTAAGTTTTCCGCGGCTTCATAAATCTCCCAACATGGAGCTCCGCGGGTCTGGGAATGTAATAAGGCTGACATCGTGGATCTAATGTGCTACATCCATCACAAGCATTAGCATGGCTGCATAGCCATGAGACTCATTTGTGTTTAAGTCCACTGTGTTATGCATAAGGATTGGACTCTGATGTTTACAGAGTTCACCACTCTATGTTAAGTTGAACTGGGAAATGAACAGTGGTGGGAGAAGTATTCAGATCCTTTACTTAAGTAAAAGCACTAACACCAGACTGTGACAATACTCTGTTACAAGTAAAAGTCCTGCATTGGAATTGATACTTTAGTAAAAGTAAGTATAATCAGGGAAATGTACTTTAAGTATTAAAAGCAAAAGTACCCAATGCAGAGAAATCTTTAAAAAACAACACACCCCAAAAACTCAATATGATAATAAAATGGACAAAACAACCCCTAACTCAAAATTATTAAAGAAGCACCCCAAACTCAAAAGGAAAAAAAAAACTTCAAAATTATAAAAAAGAAAAAACAACCTAAAAGAAAAAGTATATAAAAAGTGAAAAAAGAAAAAGACTTACATGTTTATCAAAATAGCTGAAATGAACCATCTAATCATTTCAGCGACTCTTGTATAAACAGTTTAGTAATTCAGTTTATATCAAAACATCATATTATATAACCTCAAATGTATGCAAAAACCTCAAGTGGCATGAACAGAAAATACTCAAGTAAAGTGCAGTGGTTGAGTAAATGTTCTTAGTGACACTGGAAACAAACCAGAACCCCAAAGTGAGAAAACCTAATTAAACTGGAATAAAGTACTGCACGAGAGTGTATATTTACTTGTTATCTGTGGCTTCCTGTCTGAGGGGTCCACTGTGTCTCTGGCTCTTTTGATACCCACCTAAAACCTACTCCAGTAACCCATATCTTGTGTCCTCATTTGGTAGCATGGTGACAGTTTCCCAGATACCACATGGTATTGGTTTCCCTTCATCTTGTGGCACAGGCCCAACTCTAGTGTCTAATTTGCTAATGGCTCCCTGCTGGAAGCTGCTGTCTCGACTATACACGAGTAATTATTTGTGCTCAAGTGAAGGAACTGAGGACTAACTGAGATAATGGATAAATCATTGTTTTGCACTCTGCTCCCAAACTCAGAGGACCACAGCTGATTTTCCCTTTGTTTGCTTTCCATGCAACCTGGATGTCATTCACCCACAGAACAGGGCAACTATAATTACTGACATAAGACTTTGACAACTTTGAGTAACTTCACCTGACTGTTATGTAAATGAATGTTCTCCTCTTTTCAGTTAATGAAAGGGATTTGTAATGTTTTGGACGCCTAACAAACGTCTTATTTAGCATTTAGTTGTACTAAAAAAATGCTCTAACACCTTGTTTCCAGACTTTTCTTTGTGTTTTAAAAAATTACGTATAAGCAGAGCTGTATTACATTCATCAATCTGTGAGCTAATTTATTTTTTAGCCAACTTCCTGTGGTACAGTACATTCGTCTTACGGCAAGTCTGCTGCAAAGTCTAACTTACTAAAGGTAAATAACGTACAAAAAAACAACTAAGAGATGAGTTTCATAAATAGGCAATGTCTGCGATAACACAAGCTGTCATGAGAATGAATGGACTCTGAATTAACTCACATACGTACACAGACAGAGCTATGTGGAAACCATGTCTCAGGAGTTGGATAGTCTGGTAAGTACATTTAGTTTTGATGTTTTTAAGGCTGTTTTTCACAAGATAAACTTAGCTTCATCCTTAGGATAATATTATCAAAGTTAGCCATGGCTAAAAATGCAACATGTTACATAGTTAAAATAGCATTGATTGCACACTCTTGGCCAAATATCATCACTTGTGGTTAAAAAAAAATGAAATAAGCCAAAATACAAAACTTGAGAGTTCAAAGTCCACAAACCAACGAGTGTTATCACAAAGGCTAAATCCTTTATTTTATACAGACTATAATTTGTACTTGAGCTTTCAAAGGGGTATAATAATATGTTAATAATATGGTTTGTTTTTTATTCAACTTCAAAACTTCCAGAAACTCTCAAATGTGAACAGATGATTTGTTAAAAAACAGCACTTGTCCTCACCACAAAGGCTGTGTCAACTTTCTCTGCCTTTCATGCAGGAAACGCACACTTCTTAGGACAGAAGAAGGTCTAAAAGGCAACTCTGTTTATGTGTAGTGTAGCATGTAGTTCAGAGGAATTTTGACTGAGACCTATTACAACGTAAACCCGCAGAACCTGTTCTGTGTCGCCAATTATTTCAAGGCCACCGGCTCTAGTCTCAACATTTTCCCCTAAGGGATATTAGCTATCAGTCAGTCATGACATGGTTGCATTTGTTAAGATGTGAAATTTGGGGAGAGAACTTTACATGTTTTTAATTGAATTGCTGACAAGGAGGTCATGCTGCCATTCACAAGACTCTTTGGTTTAGTGGCCTCAGCGCGGGTTCAGCTTGACAGGGAGCTTAAGCTTGCCAAAGCCTCTGGGAAGTAGAGATAAGGAAAGGCAGCATAAAACCAAATAAAGCTGCTTTGCACTTGGAGTGAGACAAAGTTACAAGTGCGCTTAATGTGCCTGGATAAAGTGATTATATCTGTCTGGAACTAATTTAACACTAGAGGTATCCTTTGTGTCCAATCTTGTTATTCTGTGTGTTTTATATTACGCAGAAAGACCGTCACATATTCAGAAAACATCAACAATCATCCATGACTTCATGAATGTGAGTTTCAAATAAGATGGGAGCCTAACACGAGACAGCTCTATGGGCAAATAATTGAAGACTAATCCAACAAGAAAGCATTTCCAAAAGCCAAGTCCTGATGTCAGCTCCCAGTCTGAGAACTACTGAAATACTGTGCCCTATGGCCACTCATTCAATTGCAAGCCAAAGAGACCAACGTTCTCATCTTTCCCATAATGACTTTCCCTGTATACCCTGTCTGGAATTTCAATTATCACATGAAAGATAAGAAGCTAGTGAGAAGCATAAAAATGAAAATAACATAGTAGGCCATCAAATATTCTGCATGGCTGGCATTTCAATTCTGTCTCGATTTCGATTGGTGTCATTTTAAAATGACATCAGTCAAAGCATTCATGATAGATGCTTATGAGCTTTTGGTAACATGATTCCTCATTTAAGATACCACTTTGTATGCCATTCTAAATATTACCCAAATGGCATTCCTCAGCTAATAGCTTGTGCAATTTAAAGGGCATAAGTGAGCAACAATTTGCCAAATTTAGAATCATCTTCCTGGGTTGTGTTTTATCAAAGGAAGTGAAATGGAGTCACAAGCAAATTAATGAGGGTAATTTTCCATGCCACATTACACAGGGCACTACAAGGTCTGACTTCATTATTAAAAGACTATTCTTAATTTAAATTTACCAAAAAAGGAAACAACCATAATGTTCACTTTCCATCTCATTAAGACTCCGTAACAAGGTCAGTGAACTGTTTCTAAAACAGTGGTCTAAAACTGTTTCTAGTTTCTAAAAAGTACATAATGATAGTATTTCTTTCTTTTTTTTGCATGAATGACTTACACAATGTGAGCAGGAGGAAAATCGCAATATATTATTTCATTTTCACAACAAAATTAACAGAAATCAATAAAAACATTTTTTTTCTTTCAAAAAAGCAGGCAGCATATAATACAATCGTCAAACAAATCAACAAAAAGCTAAAACAAACAAAACAAAGTTATGTACAGCTCTCATTAAACCTTTTTTGACAGCAGAATTAAAATGTGCCCACAAAGCAAACATGTGTTTCCCATATGTCCACCCTCAACAAATCTCCCATCTGGTGTTATTAACGGGGTTTTGCCTCAGGCGTAAATTATCTATAAGACAATCAAATAGCTTTGGTTTTCAGTCAGGCATCTTTGCTAATCTCTTAAATGCACATGGAAGTTCTATTATTGCAGAGTGCAGTTTAGCTTAGGAACTTCCATCAGTCAAAACATTTGAGTAAAACTAATTAAACACTTAACATTTAGAGTAGGTGGTGCTCAGAATTTGGCATGGAAGCAAATTGCACTTGTTTTAACACTTAAACTTACCACTTTGCCACTTTTAACAGTTTAGCCACTTGAATCACACAGCATTAAATGTCCAATTTTCCAAATGGCTGCTAAATCCTAATCTACTCCTTCATCTACATCAGCAGATTTTGGCTGACCTAACACAAAGTGTTATTTTCCACAGATGAAGAAGGAAATTTGCAGTTCAGCTGATGTAACTGCTTTTATTCACCCCCTCTTCAGTAATTTTAGGCTAAAAAGAACTTACTGTGAAAATAAACTGCTGAGGTACTGAACAACTCTATAATAAATACAATCTGTAAATCATAATAGAGCACCTTTTTAATTTACTTGACCTGCATGATAAAACATTAAGACATAAAGAATTGTTAAGGTGTTTTCATGTGGCATCAGGTAGCAATGGATTGATGGTGTTCAATCCACAATGTAAGTAGCTGGTTTCAAGGTGAAAAGGAGGAGTCATTTGGTAAATCTGCCACAATAAGAAAGAAGTGAGGCATGTGGGAAAATAATCTGACTGCTGTGTTAATTTGTCAAAGTGAAGAACACATTTTAAATCTTTCCTCTCAGAATATCTCAGTAGTCTCTCTAACCACCGTGTTTAGCTCATTATTATCCAAAGCAGTAGTATTCATCTGATTCCACCCTGAGTTTCAGTGGTGATTTGCTGAAAGCATCACCGTCGATTACTGTTTTATCCACAAAACAGTCAAGATCCGTCGGTGAAGGGTTGTCCGAGAAGTCCTCTGCTAGGGTGTCCAGGTAACTACCCACAGACAGACTGTCTAACCCGTCACTGTTAGCATCATTCAAGCTGTTGAAGCTGCCTCGCAGTGAGTTACCATCCTGGCTGTCTGACAGACTGTACAAACTACCCGTCAGGCTGCCGTCTTGGCTGGCCACGCCTCCTTTGTCTTCTATCATCCAACGGATGGACTCAATACCATCATTGATTGACATAAGCTGCTGCATCAGCTTTACATCGATGGCTCGCAGATGTGCCTATGAGTTGGAGAAAAAACATCACAGTCAGTTTGTGGTTTGTAAGAATGACCCAGAATTTAACAGAATAGTAAGGTATTTGGGGAAATATGGTTATTCATTTGCCAAAGCGGGATGAGAAGATTGATACCACTCTCACACCTGTCCATTTAATATAGGGCTACAGCAAATACAAGGTAATCTTAGCATAAAGACTAGGGGGACAGCTAGCCTGGCTCTGTCTAAAGACACGCCAACGATCAGCTGTTGGTCATCGTTGGTACAGTACAGTAAATGTCCTTGTTTTTAACAAAATAGTGTCTTGAGTCCATCCAGCCAGTCTACTGGTCAGTTTTATTGAAAGACAAACTTCTGCCGTCTACTGGTACGGAGAGTTATTCCTTTCAGAGACTATTTCTTGACTTAAGCAAAAACGTCTTAAGTGAGATTGTCAGGGGACTCTAGAAGGTCACTGGGCCCTGTCACTAAATTGTTACACTAGACTTAACCCTGCTGCCGTTTTTTTGCTTTATATTAAACAAAATAAAATAAAATATGAGAATGGCATCAATCTACTCAGCAAGACAGTCAATAAGTCCATCCCCCAAAATGTACAACTATTCCTTAAATACAGCTACTACATGACAGTACAACAGTGTGCCCTTGTAAGTACAATGTAAGTCTATAAAATATAAAACCAGAACCATAATCATTGCTAACTAGCTTTAGCATTGAGGCTCAAAGTTCATTGGAAACTTTGGAAACAGCAGTTGAGGGAAAAACGCCACACAAGGTCCATTTAGTAGCTATTCTTGAGCCTTTGAACATATCATATGGTGTTCATTAGCAGAATGAACTTTAATTTTTAAGACAAAATTGATGTGAAAGCTGAAAGTGCTCACACAAAAACTGAAATTTGAATATCTGCATATTTATAACAACTCTGTGATCTCCAACTGCTGATGAAGATCATTTTATATAATGGAAAGCTCCACATCAGCTACTAAATGAACCTTGTAGTGTGATTTTTTTCTTCCAACAACTGTTTGCATTCTTATATCCTCTCATAGTCAGAACACTATGTACTGTTTTGTTTAGACTGCCCGGCTTTGTTGTGAAGAAAGAGATTTAACTATGTGGCATCCGAAAAGGACTACTCATGTAACACCACAGCCAGGAAACAGTTTGCATCCAGGATTTTGAATGATATGCCTTCATTACACAGTATGACCATTGATTTAAGTCACTACCATGACAAACCATGCCATTGTGAGTGCGGAAGGAAGCGGACAGTCTACGGGGTCAGTTGAAGGGATTCCCCTGTGTCTACTGGGTGACCAACAGCTGTAACAGCCTGCTACATTCAAAATGCACTCAGGCACATGAAGGCAAACAGAGATGGTACAGTGTTCCAGACAGCTGGCTTGATACAACAGCCTTTCTTTGGAGTGGATTTGCAACCAGCCTTCATTCAGCTCATATTGCTGCCGGTGTGTTTGCTTTGTGAGCCTAACCACCCGCTGTATACACACACAGAAGCCAAGCAGATGGACTCATATTGCGATTTAAGTCCAAGCAGCTACCTCATGTTAATAAGATGGCAACGGTGGGTTAGGATCACAAAATGAGTTTTGGAAACACAATTAGGGCTATATCAACTCGTCTGTACTGGATAGTAACACTGGATCTAAAACAGCATGTGTGATTTGTCATATGAATCTAATAAGGGCTGGTCAGTAACCTTTTTGGAGTTAATTTGGCCCTTCAATCGGCAGTAGGTTATTTCATAATGTTGTCGAATGTGTGTGTGTTTGTGTTTACCAGACTTGTGCACACCAAAACAGAGCAGTCTGATTGGATTAGTGATTAAGCTGTGAAGGGAACAAAAAAACAGGGAAGCCCAAGGTGGCCCAAATTCAAAATGAGCTGTCTAACAATAAGAAGCCTCTAAAGGCAATAAACTAAATTAATTTAAAAAAATCATTTACTTTTAATCTCATATTGGTACAATTAAACAATGGCATGGCAGTCAGGCTGAAACCCAAGCAAATTAAACTGCTGAACATTACATCTGAAAGGACAAAATGTTCCAGTTAAAGGTCTTAGTTTCTGTCATATACATGTAAGCCAATCAACAGAAACTCTCTGGGTGATCGGTCAGTCTGCTGGCCATGACACAGCTCTACAACAGTCTGCAAAACTCGGTAAAAAAGCCCATCTGCTCAAGAATCCTAATACCTTTCATGACCTTACTGGAGGGGGGGAGGGGGGGTTGGCTGTGACTCTGGATCCAGAAAAGCTCCAGTTTAATGAGCATGACATTTTAAAAGTAATTTAATGCTGTGTGTAAACCGTGAAAAGGTGATCACACAGGCACAATAGGATTTCACAGAGTAGTTTGAATAATAAGAGAGAGGGGGGTTGCTCCCTGAGGTGAGGAGGGTTGATCACAGAGGTCTCTGCAGACTGGAGTGAGCAGGTGTGAATGGCTCTCACCTACTGACTGGTTTCACAGTACTTTATAACACAATGAGGCACAACACCCCTCTTTGAACTGAACAACCACATGTTGATATGGAGACCTGTTTTGCATCTAGCATAGGCATTTCCTGTGAGCTCAGCCTTAGTTAGAATTAAATGTGATTCAACAGGGTAGGGTTGCTACGGGATGAGGTTTTCACTGAGCATTAACCATCTGACAAAATATCTGCGGGTTAACAGTATCACGGCATTAGAGAAATATCAGTCAAAATGACCCTTAAAGGGACGAAAACAAAGGGGTTAGCTTTAGTTGATGCTTTATCAATATAATTAACTCTTTTTTTTAATATAAGAGAAAATATTTAAAATAAAAGTAAGATTCTCTGTCATGCATTTTTAACAATACAATTAACGTTTGAGGACTTTTTCATACATTTGAGGTTTGTAGGTAAATAAACGACTTGGACAAGTGTACAGTAAAGTATTGGTGATAGTCACAAGTAGTCCAACATAAAAGTGAGACTATCTATGCATTTGCATAAGCCATATGATATTATTTACGGCTATTAAATATTCTCCTTACAAGTTAGACAACTGTGACAATGCTTTAACAGATTATTCAGCTAAACTTGACAAAGAATGCTTACCATTTCTTGTTTCAGGAACAACATTTTGCTCTCCAGTCTCTTCAAGTCAGCATTATTCGCACACAACTTGCGGTTCCCTAAATGCGGCGCTGCCGACTTCTCGTGCTTCTCGTGATGCTTTCCTCCAGCGAGAGAGCGAATGAGACTGTCCGGGACTTTTAGACCCAATTTTGTCTCTATATCCTTTAAATCGGGCAAGACGTTGTTATCTCCGTCCATTGTAGACTGTCGGAAAGATGACACGTTTTCTCTCAATGAAATAGAGCAGGCAGAAAAGGAAATTACACAGCCGCGAGTTGTCGGGGAGACGCGCGCGTGCTAGATCCACTGGCAAAAGGTTGCAACAAGCGCGTGCTCCTCACAACTTTATTTTGCAGGCTCGCAGAATGAAGTGTTGGGTTAAGAACAGTTCACACTGAAGCCACCGCACTGCTTACACCGACAGACCTCCCATTCAAGTGTTTGACCAGTAGCGAGACAGTTCAACCACAGCGCTCGCTGTAGACCCTCCCATTTAATCAGGGAGCTTCCTCTGAAACCAGACACCTCACAGGTGAAGAGACACCGGTGTTAAGAAATGACTCCTGCTCGCAGGGGAATGCATTTTAAGGTGTTACAAAGTAAGAAACTTTGAGTCCAACCATGGGGCGAAAGACTAGACCTAAGGTTAAAGACCATGTACTAATCATGTTTGTGTCTGCATTTACAAATATGAGGAGTGCGAGTTGATATAAATACAAAATCATGAAAAAAACAACGACACACGCAACGTGAACATAAAGTAAATGGTAACAGGCCTACATTATATACAGTTTATTAATGTTTAAATCACATTATTATCACCCACTTTTAGTGTGAAGTCGAAACAAAAATTACTGAGAGGGGAATTTGTTTTTATCAATTGTATCATTTAAATTATATGGCATCAACTCTTATCCAATAACATTATTGGAAAAGTAGAATAGTATTAATTATTATTTTATTAAAAAAAAAAAAAGTAAAAAAAAAAACAGTGAGAACATTGTTCAGTAAGGTCTAAGACACACATCCTCTTAACACTGCATTTTTCTTTCTATCTCCTCATTCATTACACTTTAGGGTATTCTGATAAATGTATCTACATCACTGAAAAATCCAAACACCCTACCTCAAAGCACATCTCTCTCACCAAGAGGAACATGCAGTTTCAGAGTTTCAGAAACTGAACCACTGCACCCCCTTGTGGTCTTTCTGGCTCTGTTACATGGGCAATGCATTTTAACAACACTTTACCTCTATGATACATTGTGCAACTAAACTGAAGTCAGATGAACACTGAAATTGTAGCCTATAAAAATTGTAAAGTTTATAGACGTTTAAACATTTTGCATGAATTAGTGTTAACCTACTCCATTGTTTTATGTGTTCAGAAAGTTACAGAACATCTAAATCTCCTAGAATCTATATTTGTTACACCTGATCTAAATTTTAAGCAAAACATCAAGCTCTAAACTACAGAGGTCATCATTGCTGGTACTGACATTAAAAAGCCCTGACCAGAACCATGGTTCAGCACCACCTGGTGGCATCACTGTCACACCAACTCTTCAGTTGTCCATGTTCACTTTATTTAAACTCATTTTCAAATTTTGCCTGAAATCTGAAAATGTCAAAGATTGGATCACTGTAATCTTTAAAGAACCATACTCTTAAGAAGTACTGCATATATATCTTATCTTTTCCATTAAAAAAAAGCATCTTCACATCTGTACTATCTGTGAAGAAAAAATAAACTACACAGCTTTGTTACAGGGGCATGAATGCAGCCAAAAATTACTATCACTGCATAGCATTCAAGAATCTACACATGCTCTCAAGTGAGAACTGATTCAGGCTTTAACAAACTGCATAGCTGTGTCACTGAAAAATTATAGAGAAGAGAGACTCATGTTTTTAGAGTCTGATGTTAGACGACAGATTGGCTTTTGTCAGCATCATAGCGCTGGTACTGATCCCCAAGCAGAGGCTGGTGGCCTTCCATCTTGTAAGACCTGGCACGCACCGCACATGTGGTGGCGGCAAAAATGACTGCAACAACAACAAGGGCAGCAACTATTGCCATGGTGATGATTTCAGTCATAGTGAAAGGTTGACCTGAAAAGACAGAAACTGATGATTATTACCTTTGTTGTCTGGATATATTTAAAGGCAAAATTATAATCAGACCCACACAAATGTAGGAGACAAAATTAATACCTGGCCATTCAGCTTCGTAAGAGTAGCCAAGATTTTCAGGTGCAGTCACAAACATTTCAGCGTTAGTCACTGGAGGCCAGAAAGGCACCATGTTGTAGCCCCTGTTGTGACCAATGGGGGCATTTTCTTCAGGATACAGAGATGAATCTGTAAAGCAGTTCTTGAAATTAGCCTTAAAGCTCATCATGCTCGCCATTCAAACAATAAATTATACATATGTTATGAAGTAAAGAACTGGAACAAACGGTTTTTAAAAACCTGGACTGTGTCTCCTCAACCATTCATCAAATATAGCATCAGTGTAGGTGTGGAGAAGGACGAAGATGGGGTCATTGGGTGAGAGGTGAGTCTGTCCTCCTGTCCCATTCAGGAACAGATGGGCGAGGTTGTGGAGGCTCCTCACCACAGGGTCATAGTTCCCCTGGGGGGCACTGTAACCTGGCAAAATAACATGAAATCATGTAAGAAAATGCAAAACACTACAGACTGTAAAAAATAAGCTGCTGTAGCCACTGTGACGTCATCCAATGACCCGATGTGGGAGAATTAAAAAACAGCTAGCAGCAGTTGACAGCTAAGGCAAAGAAGAAGAACCGTGCCAAAAATGTTTGGCAAACAGTCAATGATTGTTATTGCCATTTTATTTCATTGTTATTGTGCTGCTGCAATGTTGGAAATTTCCCCACTGTGGGACTAATAAAGGATTATCTTATCTTATCTTATCTTATCTTATTGTTTAGAAAGCGCTGCCGACGCATATGTTATTTATTACGCTGGAGGTTGATGCTGCTGTACTACATGTCGTGTCTGCTTTTGATTCCACATGCCAGCATGCTGTCTATAATCACACACTGGAGCTGAATGATGAAATCATTGTTTGGCTCTGTGTAAAAATACAAAGGCGACATGAAGAAGGGACTTCATAGTGGCTCTGTAGCGCAATCTCTGTGTAAGAGGGCTTTTCTGTCCACTTCTTTTCTACAGCCTATAAATGCAGTGTATCTCAATGTAGAGACACTGTAAGAAAACTAAACATATTTGTACTCACCTTCTATTGTGTTTCTGAAGCTCTCAGAGGAGGTGGAGTAGTAGGGTGGTGTGTCGAAAGTGTTAACCTGCAGACAGTCCGCTACATCCTGGGGTTCTGGGAGACGCTGGACCATTGGCCTGTTGACATTTCCTGCTGGGTTCCTTCTGATGGGAGAAGTCTCTGTGCCTGAAGGGAGACAGCAACAAGGAACCAAGTAAGATAAGTCATTCATTTCTCTGCACTTAAAGAACACACA
The DNA here is from genome assembly GCF_008729295.1 of Plectropomus leopardus. Lineage (NCBI taxonomy): Eukaryota > Metazoa > Chordata > Actinopteri > Perciformes > Serranidae > Plectropomus > Plectropomus leopardus. Next base: position 10,999,553 of record NC_056485.1, on the reverse strand, counting down.
TGATCCCTGTAAAGTCACTACAGTGTTTGCCATGGGGAATAAATAATAGTCTTACTGTTGCAGATGGTTCCCAGTGTGTCATAGTCCTCCACACTCTCACATATGACCCTCCACTGGGAGAAGATAGAGTTGGTGCTCAGGGAATTCATGTCAAAGCTGCTGCGGGCTCCCATCAGGTCATCTGTGCAGATGTCACATGTGCTCCCACCTATGGCAAAGTTCCAGTACGGCAGGGCGAACGAGGGGTCTTGCAGCATGTCCTGATGTTTGAAATAAATAAATGAAAGGATGGCTGAGTTAGAGTTTGTAATGATCAAGGCAAGGAGTTCACCTGAAGCTTAATTTTATTATGCTGCTGACATTGTATTCCCATCCCTTTAGGTAAGGTCAAAATATCCTTTAACTCATTTGGTAATGGAGTCATAAGCTCAGAATAAATTGGTTATCATTTTCACACACTGTGATTCGCTTTAAAGACAGTCTATGACAATATCTTTTCAGCACGCATGAATAAATCTGAAAATTGGTTCTTTAAAAGCCTTTGTGGAAACAATTTTAGGGTCTCTAATCACTTAATATGAAATATATAATATTTCTACACGAAGAGACAAATTGAGAATGCATGCGCAACCAGGGAGAAGGAAATGGATAAGTAAAGTCGTGATGGATTTGGAAATATCTTGAGAAAGTCATTTTTTAGAGACTCATCACGCTCATCATTTGAGATAAATACAACACATTTGATTTAAGTTATAATAGATATGATTTAATAAGAGTAGGACAAGGGCCTGGAACATATTTTGGCTGTCACTCAAGTTCAGTTGGAAATTGAGCCTCCTCTCTCCAACTTTGCATGTCTGTCAGTGAGAATATGCAATAGTGTAGAAACAATGAGTAACTAATTAAGGAGCACAGCTCAACCATAAACTGGCACAGCAAATACCAATGAAGTTTCTCTTCATACAGCAGCTTAATTGCAAGTGTGAAAAGTACTTAAAAACTTGGGTAATTGTGAAGCACTGGATGGATAATTATACAACTTGGTTCAGTTTAATAACTCCTCTTACAAAAGCTCTGTTCAGTACTTCTGTTGTTTTCTCCACACCATCTCAAATTCTCTAAATTGATGGTGTGCCCACCAGATTGTGTTTTAAAGGCTTAACATCACATTTTGTACACTGCTCGCCTATAAAAGCGAGACATAGCATCCGCAGTTATAGTTTCCTCGCTGATATAGTTGTCTTTAAACACGTTAGGTAAAATAAACAAGGTTAAAGTAGACTATTGGATAGTGGCATCAGTGGCAGATCTCCCTATAAGCAACATCAGTAACCATTTTTTTTAGACATTCAAAAGAATCGCACACAACGGATTTCATATTCTCTTATTGTGTCTTATTTCATATTATTTGGTCGCAAAGTTGTGTAATTGTGCTGATTTCTCTCTAGCTCTTGTTTTTGACATAACATCATAACAACAATGTGTGTGTGAGGAGAAACAGTCAGTTTTTGATCTTAAAATGCCCCAGCGGTTTGTGTGTTTTCTGATTGTGTAATTAAATTACTCAAACTCTCACCCCTATTGACACAATCTCATACCTGCATGTCTCTTTCCAACTGCAACAGGTGGAACCTGTGCCACGTGACAAAACCGGGCCCCTCGTGTGAGAAGTCTACTCCCCCGAAGCTGGCCTGTCCCGCGCCCAGGAATGTCTTGCTGACCGAGTAGTAGTGCGTCCACACGAAGTAATTGTAGATGGTGATGTTCTCAAACTGCACGGTGTTCCCGTCGGGCCCGAAGATCTCCGGGTAGCGCCGCGTGGCGATCACCAGGTCAGGGTGCACCGTGCGCTTGGCCTGGTCCAGCGCGTTCACGAACGCACGCTTCTCCTCGGCGCTGAGCAGCATCACGTTTCTTCTTACTGGAGGATTACAGCAGGGGGAAGTGGATTAACGCAATCGGTCATGCGTTAATTGGCGATACATTTTTTAATGACTGAGAAAAAAAAGTACAGAAATGTGCGTAACAGGATGTTTTAATCAATTAAATAAACGGTCTATTTCCTTATAAAATAGTTAAATGTTACCATAAACCAACACCTGATTTGCTAGCTATGACCTCTCCTTATTATATAGAATATTACACTCTACAACATTTTGATCAATTAATTTTGTAATCGTATGTAAACTTTTTCTAAGTTTCTGGGCTGCAACTATTACAGTTTATTCTAAAGGACCCTAATATGAACTCAATTAAATAAACGGTCTATTTCCTTATAAAATAGTTAAATGTTGCCATAAACCAACACCTGATTTGCTAGCTATGACCTCTCCTTACTATATAGAATATTACACTATACAACATTTTTTAAATATTCCCCCCAGACTTTCCAAGGAACGCGCACTTACCCACAGAAATTTGCTGGTCACAGTTGGGCCCCGTCCATCCGTGTCTGCAGCGGCCGCAGTTATACCCGCTGAAGTTTCCGTTACACTGACAAGTGCGATTGAAGTAACGGACCGGCCATCGCTCCCGATCATCCCGTCCGTCGTGCGGGTACTGAGGTCCGTGCCGGCGCGCGTCCACCGTGATGGACACACACTGTCCGCGGCCCGTGCTCGCGCCGCACGGGTCGTTATTGAGTCCAGGGGGCGACGGACAGCACTGTCCGCTTCTGAGTCCTTCGGGTGTTACACACTCTCTGGGGAACTGGGCGCTCACGGCCACCGTGCCCACAAGCACCAAAAAACAGCACCGCCACATTATCCAAATTGCCTAATTTTACGCACGGTTGATTTGGAGTCAGTTTTACCGACGGATGATTAACCTGCGAAAAACTAATTATTTATCCAAAATAAATGTGCATCACTTCAACACAGCAGGAATACCCTTCTCTGTCAACTAACTGTGTGTACAAGTTCTCCTTCCATGCGATCAGGCCCCTGCTTCTATTCCCCCCCAAACCAATGAACCGTCGACCTTAAATACCGGATTAGCGCATGACTACCCGGATTTGACTCCCGCGTGATGCCATCACATAACATCATATTTCCTACTGGGGATGGAGGGGAGAGACGGTAGTGTGATCCCTCATGCATTGTATTATTCTTCTACAAACTCACTGCACTTCTGCAGTTCTTTAAATTAGTCCAACATTCAATGCGAGGAAATCTAATTAAATACAAAATGGTTTCAGATTAAAAAACAAATTATGATGAATGAGCAGGTTTACCCATAAACTTTAATGTGTGTACGTGGCCTGTAAGGTTTCAGCACGCCTTTACGAGCACTGTATGAAAATTAATTTGTTATGAAGTGGTAGCCTTTTGCAGATGGAGCCCCTGGCACACAAGCAACTGTATGCAGAATTAAAATAATCATCTGGGTGCTGCAAGCAAGCTCACAAACACAATATGGTTCTTTTTTATATTATCTGCTACTGCACCTGTAAACACTCATTTTTGTCCATTGCAGGAAATCAAATGGAAAAACTTCAAAACAACTCAAAATTTTGAATATCCTGATTGCCCCAGTGTACTTAATAAATTCCTCCTACTGCATAAAGTGCCAGGATCTAATCTCGAAAGACCTCAGAGGTTCATGTGTTTGTTAGAGTGATCATATTTTGGGTCATTTGACTTCTCAAGAGGGCCTCTCTCTCTCTCCACCTCCTTCTTCTTGCCCTAGCCTCAAGGCTGACTGTGCTACCAAAAGCATGTGAGTGAGACACAGAAGCATGAGGGACATTCTTCACAGAAATATCTTCTAGGAATAGCATTCTTGCTGTGATTCCTCGTTTCAAATCAAAGTCAATCAGATGCTATTTAAAGAAAGGATACTTCATAAATCTACTAAGATTTTAAGATGATTTGTAGTGGAAATTTGCAAGCTGTCATGCTTGAGAAAGTTTGCATTAACAAACATTTTCAAATTTTAAATGGATACAGGAGAGATTTTACACTTCCATTAAGATACAAACATGGACTTTCGACTAGGAGACTTGCTGTTCTCGTCCCTGGTGAAACTAAAAGTCAGTGTAGTTCTGTGACTTTATGGACTTAATATAACTATGCAAAGTAATAACTTTTTTATTTTACATAAACCATTCACGTCCAGTATGTAGTTATTCAAACAAAACCACAATCTTTTCTTAAACTTAATCAAGTATTTTTTGTTCTCTAAATGTAACAAAGTGTTTTTCTTACCCTAAACCTAACCAAACTGCTACTGTTGCACAATGAATCTGCAACCAAAACCGAACCACATGTTAACCACAGGGTTGTCACAACATAAAATTGAAATGTAAAGAACAAAGTTATATTCGCTACCACTACTTTAACGACTCAAACTCAGAGTCCACATGTGACCTTATCGACTCTGTAGCACACACCTACACGGGGTTTAAAGCCTGCACTCCCTTCCAGTCGGTTAGAACTGAAGAAGCTTCTTGGATGAGGGGTGAAACATCTTCAAGAAACTGAAACTAGTCCAGTTTCTGAAAAAACAGCACTTATGGATACCATGACCTGGATGACTGAGAACCTTCATCAACAGAAACGTAAAATGCCAACACTTATTCTGGCTATTGGGGATTGCCATATTTTGACTTTTAGTCCTTAGCACAGCTGGAACTCTAACAATGGGGACTTCAGGCACTTTCAGGAACCGAGTTTCTCAATCATAATGACAACTTGGATGTTAATGTGAAACGTTTAACAACATGAAAACTGGTGATCAAAATAACTCTAACACGACATGAATGAAGCATTAGTCCATACTTGATAAATGTCCATATCAAATCAAAGCTGAAATCATAAGGATTATTTTTGCAAACTTGACAAAGCTCCCCCCGGGGCCAGAGAAGATTTTATACAACTGCGTATCAATGCTGAGTAGAACTATTTTTGAGGGGTAAACTGATCTGTGTGCGTAGAATTGGTGGTGAGCTCTTATGGAGATATGAGTCAAAATAAGACTACAGTGTGTTCAGCTAAAAGTGGAGTTAGCACATATAAAAATGTTTTTAATTATTGTGAGTTATAGCAGCATAAAAAACATCACTCTCCTCCTGTACTGTGTTTCTTGCTTACCTTTTCCATGAACTGCCATTCATTCACGTTCATTTGAATTCTCCCTCTGATCGCCCCTCCAGCGTCTGCGTCTGTTTGTGTATTTGCTTCAGCGTTCAGCAGGTGACGGAGTCAGCCTGAAAACAAAAACGTTTGATTTGTTTAAATGAGCTGATGATACCAGTGGCAAAATTTTGATTATTTTTGGTGTGTTGCCGCTATAACCGCAGGACATTCTTCATGATAGAGAAAATGATTGGTTGTTATTGTTGACAAAACCTCCAGCGATAACCCTGAGGATTTTGAATCTAGGGCAAGATCAGCAAGGCAGGTTCTGTCTAAAACCTCAGAAGTCCTACATTCTTTCCATAATCCACTGCAAGCTTTGCACTGGGTTGCAGAGAGGACAGTGAATAGTGTGAACAATAGTTGTTTGGTTGCATTAATTGACATGTATATTAGTTATCCTCGAGGGGATCAACAACCACTAATTAGCAAACTGATGCTTCACAAATTCACTCATCAAATGCTGGTGGAGGTTTTTACAGGAGGAAAAAAATACAATGCTGATGGTTTCACTTCAAAGACCAGGAACTTCCTTGAAGGTAAACTGTGTATGTTTTCCCCCAAAACAGTCTAAAGACTCATACAAACTTAATCCCTCTCAGTTATCGCTTTTGACCCTATGGGAGTGCATGGCAGTTTATTTATCTACAGAGACTCTTCCTGTGTTTTCTTACGTTCTTATTTTGATATGTTTAGACAGTTCTGGGCACAGCGCACAGGTGAGGAAGGTATTTTAAGCAGCAAAAAAGTAGCAACCAGGTGCCAAAATAAAGTGCAGAAAAAACATAAATATGTGTGGCACCTTGTCTATGAGTTGTTAGGAACTTCACCACAGAGTGATTTTCCTTCTCTGCTCATTTGATTTAAATAACTATTTGAAGCCCAACGTGGTAAAAGTATCAAATATTTCAGTAAAAATAAAGACTAATTATCTCACAACCCTTTCAAATTCACCTTGTGACCCTTTGGAGGGGGCCCAAACCCCAGGTTTGAGAACCACTGGATGAAACTAATATATATTAAGTAAAATGAGCTCATCTTGACCAGCTAACACAGGATTAACAATCTAATCAAATAAAACATTAGAATGTCATTATATTATGATATACATTCTACTTATAAATATATTTTTATATTGTTGTTTTGTTACTTTTATTTAAGTGAAGGATATTAACTTTCCTCTTGGAAAGTTGTGAAGAACCAGATGCTGTCAGTATTAATAATTTGCATGCAAACTTTAAAACCAAATCATTCATCATTTAAATGCACCCCTCAGGCACAGAAAAAAACACCATAACAATACAGCAGTTTTCTAAGAGGAGGGGAGTGCTTTCCCAATGTGATCTTGCAAACTGAAAGGCAAAGATTCTTAACCAAGTCACATGTGCTTCACGTTGGTTATCATTATTCCAGCCTGCATGTATCGTTTCATAATTGGGGCGGGACGGCGAGGATTACACAAAGCTAGCGCTAAGCTCATTCTCATGAAGTACATTTGAAAATACAGCCACATTCCTTATGTATGTGCAGTTCCCGTGTTCCCCTCGATAACTAGTAGGAGATCCATTAGCGTGTCAAGGTTGTTATGATCATTTAAACATAATTTGTCTGGAGTCTCCATCTAGTTTTCTTCAATTCTTTTGAAAATGTCAATTTGAATACTGTAATAGTTCTAATAATCAATTAGTTTGACCTTAAGAGTCTGTGCTGGCCCTAAATTAATTTTCTATGATTTATCATCATCATAGACTTGTGGGTATTCAATAATTCAAAGTGCTATTGACCTGAAAATGCACCGGAGTGTTTTTACGGTCAGGTCGGAGTCGAGGAGGAGCCGGCTACTTACTGATTAAGTCTGAAAGAAGTTTACCACCGAACTTCAGCACAGCTCACTTTTAGCCATAAATGTATCACATGAGTGAATGTGATGTAAACTTACATGGTTACATTAACACATATGAAGGCGGCAAAAGAAGTAGCTGTAATCCAAACTAATGTCCTCCATTGCCACAGAATTTAGCAATTAATTTAGTCTGTTAATTTTGTCAATTATCTTTATAGGTGTAAGATTCGTTTTGCAGGGTAAACATAACAGTATTTAAAAGGTCAAGGGTCATGTCAGGCAATAACATAGTGGTTGAAATGGAAATGAGCACACCGAATTGTACCTAAGACGTTTTTGGTCAGTTTTTCAGAGATCTACAGCATTACTTTGCCGTGGGCAATACACGTGTACACATCTCCTCTGTTTGTCCCGTGATCACCCCTCAGCCGACCTGCCTTTCATACCAGTCACCCCTCCCTCTCATCTACCGTCCTGTGTGTGCTCACATCGGTGCATGTGTGTGAATAAACCTTGGGCAGGATAGAGGATCATGTGAGAAGATGTGACTCGGGCTTAATGGTAATCCTTGCCTTTGGTAAAAATGGCACAGTGGGAGTCATTAGGAGGAACTATACGAGCGGTTCATATGACTGTCTGCCTCTGTCTCCCCCTCTCCTCCCCTTCCCTCTCCTTTAAGACAATGCCTGCAACTGCTCGTCAATCTCTTTCACTTTCTCATCACAGCCTGTCTTCACGCCATTCATTTCCCCTCAGCTCTTGCTTTTTCTCATTTGCTTCTCTGTAAATGAGGGGAAAATCAAAATATTTTTGACTATCTGAAAGAATGACTCCCATGTGAACACGTTGTTTCAGCTCGAGGCATCTACCATGCTTGCAGCTCTATGAAGCGGTACTCAGGCATGGCAGTGCTTGGTTTCTTTTGGCCACAACCGCAGTTGTTCCCTTACCTTAACTAAGTGAATATTAATGAAGCCATGTAACCTTAGTCATTTTGACACAAAGATATTTTTGCAGCCTTAACCAGGAACTTATTTCAACCAAAACAATGCTCGAGTCTTAACCCTCACCAAGTGTTTGTGCCTTAACAAAATGTAACCATGGCGATATCACGGACCAGTTACTCAAAAAATTTCATCTGGATCAGAATGATCCAGATTTTGAAATCCCATGTTTTGCTTTCCAGGATTAGCTAATACATCTGACTTTTGTGCCAGTAACAAAGCAACATTGGATCGGCTCACCCTGATCCAGATCCAGACTTTTCATGATTACCATATCTGGATAACCAGTATTTTACATAGCTCAGTGTAGGCTGCTAGCTATGTAAAGATTGCCTGATATCACACAGGATTTTTGGCTCAGTACACTCCATCTCCATATTCACCCTGACATTGTGTCCACTCTAACCCGTCTCCCTGGGGGAGGGGGATACAGTTTTCATCTAACCCATCGTTAGCAACCAATGTTTCTTTTTATCTAATTTTCTGTTTCCACTTTTTTAATGTACAAGTTGAAAATGCACATTAAAACAGGTGCATGTGAACCCAACTTTGGATTAGATATATCAACATAATTTGTCATGTTACGTGGAGGATTTATTGTCCAGTCTGGACAAAGAAGAGGACCAACTGTGCAGCCAATGGAGCTTGCCAGTTAGAGAAAAAGACACAACTGGAGAAGATTGCCAAACAAGAAATTCCATTCAATTATTTTTTCTACCACCAAAAAATGTTCTCTCTTGGATAAATACTCCTTTTCTGATCCACAATCACTATGTAGTACATCAAGATGATAAGGCAGGGTGAAGATGAGTCCATATTAGTTTTGGAGAAAGGTGAGACTGCTATTTGATAACATGTTCCAAATCATCTAAGTGTAATAACTTCATTAAGAACAGAGTATGAAGACCTCACCATGCTGAGAATACATTATGACTTTTACAGAAAGTTCACTTCCTAATTGAGCTGGGAGTGAATGGAGGTCTATCCTGCGGGACTGTCTGCTGACGAAACGAAGCATACTCATGACCAAAGCTCTGGGGGTGCGGGGGTGGAGGAGTGTGTGAGAGAGAATGTGGGGGGTTATTTTCTCCTTGTATCGTGCACACTGAATATTTTCTGTTTCATTTCTTAAACTGCATGCATATAATCATTTGCATATACCAGCAGCTGCGAATGCAAAATGTAAATGTGGGCCCAAAACAATGAAGAATATGTATTTTGTTTTCTCAAGCTTGCTGTCTAAAATGAAATACCAAAAGTAATGCAAAGACCAACAATGTGATATAAAGGCACTACAGGTCTTTTAACTCGTGGTGACATTTCTTACATACATTTCCAGTGGTCATGACCCACATTTTTGTGCTGAGGAGAAATCAATTTGGATTCTTGAATGGAAATAAAAAACTCCATTAAGTTTTACACTCTATCTGCTGCAGGAATCAAAATAAGACGGGGAATAAGGGAATGCATTTTTATTGCAAATGGTATAAGCCTATGTGCTGAGAAAGACAACGCGGAGTTTTCAACAATAAAACAATTAATTCACACAATGGAGTTTTCTTCTGTGATAAGCATATTAACAGTCACAAGCTTGAATTCCACCACAAATTTGTTGTCCTCGTGGCAGGGTAGCAGTTGTGTTAGATGTGACAGCATACTGCTAGTTTGACTGCACTTCATACAATTTTTAAACAGGAAGTGAATAAACAATGTACCCCATGCAGGAAGCATTATTTTCTCTTATTTTTGTTCATATCCACAATTTGTTCTTATTTTGTAACTACCAATTGATTTCTAGGATTAGCCAATGTCTTCTTATTTTTGCCCCTCTTTTAGGTATGAGAAAAGTTCACGAGTGGTTGAGACCACCCTTACCAAGATGAGAGAAAAACATCTTGTTTTCACAGACCACAAATTTTCCAATGTGAGGAAACTCCAGTTTTAAATTTGAGTAACAGAAACAGTACGTGAATGTTATATAATCAAATTAGAATTATTATGTTTTAAAGTAATTATTATGATAGTTAAATTTATGGGCTATTTTAATTTCACTTACTGCATATCTGTCTGCTAACCAGTAACTAAGCACATTTACTGAATTGTACAGAAACAAATGCAAGGTTCTTTTACTTTTCTTAAGTATTTCAATCTCTTGTAACTTCTATTCCATTACATTTCAGAGGAAAATACTGTAGTACTTTATACTCTGCCACATTTTTTCGTAACTTTAGTGACGAGTTTCAGAAAGAAACCAGCCTTCAACTTTGCCTAAAATGGATCTCAACACTCTGGGTGTAATACAGTGTAGAAACCAGCAGAGGACAGTGACATCTTATGGAAAGATAAGACAAGCATCTTGTGTTAATAACAGTTCTGGGTGGAGATCCATCCACTGTACACACACTGTACACTGTAGACACATTTTCAGACTAATCTGTAGTTCTAAGCAACCTTTATCTTGAAGGATTTGACTTCTAGATGAAAACCAATTAGGCTATCAAAACCTCTCTTAACTCGTCAATCTTTAAAATGTCCCAATACCAAGTTTATAGACAATACATACAAGTAAGACCATTACAAGTATAGTTTTATAGCTCCCATAACACACTTTTGCATTGGAATTGTGCAAAGGTTTTTGGTTGTAGATAAATGTGTGAAAGGGAAAACAGGCAGAGGTAAGGTAAAAGTGCTTCCACTTCAAGCTGGTTCAGAACTTTTTCGGTGCTGCACTTCACATCAGTTTTGCAGAAATACAAAATAAGCATTTTATATGTGAGTCAGAGAGAACTTCATTTGTTCCGCCAGCGCACTTCTCAGAATGTAGTGCCAGCTCGAGGTAGACTGACACGCTGATGAATAGCAGGAGTTAGTCCCTCAAATGAAGGCCTCCGCGAATATCGGGATGCTGTCTACTTAGCACATGCACCAGCATCTTAAATCTGCTGCTTTCCAATACCAAAGCACTTCAGGTGATTTACATAGCAATAATTTAAACAGCAGAGGTGCTGTGACCGGGCGTTAGCAATAAAATACCGAGATCTACCGCCCAGACTGCTGCTACCACTTGATTGCTTTTTAACAGTCATTAGTCTTGCGGGAGCTTCTTGAAAGGGCATCATTTTTCGGTCAATCCTTTGCTCTACTTCTCAGATTTTTCCACTGATGTATGAAAATGAGGGTGGATATTGACAGGTACTGTAAATGGGAGAGGTGAGGGTAATTCAGCGGGTGCCGGCTGTGTCACAGATCATCGCAGACAGCAGCGGTAATTAGTGAGGAACACTAGTCTTGCTCCAGGATGTAGCAGAGAAACAGCTGGGTTGGAAGGTTGTGCCAGCCTCGGCCAATTAAAATGCTGCACAGAAGTCGATGATGACAGCGAAGGGGGTTAAGATGGAGCCTGCTCATTATTACTGGAGAAACACAAACACTTTTCAATGAACCTATGCTGCGGGAAAAGGTTATGAACAGGAAGGTTCGGGATTTTGTGACAATCGGTGCTCAAATGAGGCACCATCAAAAGAGGTCTGGAGTTAAATTTGATGAATAAAGAGCAATGTAATTTTCAATTTTTCTCCTTCCAACTATCCTGCAGAGATTGTTGTTACATTGCTGAAATCATGAACTCATTCAGGTCACTTTAAATGCAATCTTATACTGTGATATTAAAATACAGATGAGAAAAATAAAGAGAGAAAAAAATCTATAGCTAAAGCAGATGAGGGAATATCTTTTTAAGAATTGTGTCCATCCCTCCAATGGAGTTGCAGAAACCTGGAATGTTTTTGATTACTGGATTGTTGGATAAGGTGTTAAACATGTACCCTTGTTTCAGTTTCTCTCCATGCAGAAAAATTTAAAGCTAACCAAAATGTAAAAGCAACTTGAGAACTCCCACTCGGTTACATGTGCCTGAGGCGGGATCGAAAGAGTCAGCACAAGAGGAAGGTCCTATCTGTCCAAATACCAAGAAGGCAAGGTAATTTGTGGCTCATCTAGGTCAGACTAGGAGTCATTTTACAGCTAGCTGCTCAAAAATGTTGATTTTCTTAATCATCATCCAACCCATTCTCATTACCAGATACAGATGCTTTGTCACATCCATGGATAACTCACAGCAAAACACAGTGTAGCCTTTGGCGTATCTATGTAATTCATGGCTGAAACACTTTGTAATACATGGTTAATGTAGTAAAATGGGCATGGTTCAGGTTAGGCAATAAAATTAGTTGATTAAGTTTCAGAAAAAGATCATTGTTTGGATCAAAATAAGTATGTATGTTATGTAATAAGTCACATCAATGACGTCAGTGCGTGACGACTGTGTGTTAATTGTGTAACATAATGCTAAAACAACTGATGATTCATATAGGACAAGAACTGTGTTGTCCTGAATCAAAATCTGGTCCACCTGCCCTCCCTCCAGTCCAATGCAGACATTCTTGCATGCTATACTATTTGTGCAGCTCTCAGCATTAACTATTACCATTAATGGGTTTACATGACAAAGGATAGATAAGATAAAAAAAATAAAAGATAAGATACACAGATAAAGATACATCATAAAGTTGAGAAATATTTAATCCAATTTTACAATAAAGAAGTCCTAATGAATTCTCAATTATGTCCACAGCCAGAAATATTGAGATACTTTGTATTATTTGCCAAACCAGATGTTGCTGATTATGTCCGTTTACAAAACACCCAAAAAGTTTCTTCTATTCTCCAATATTCCTGTATTGACTTGCAAAACATACTGCCATCATCAATTGTTCCAACTTTCCTTCACATACTGGTCTTGCTGATACCCTCATTAGGTGTCCCCTTACATGTTGCTTCCCAAGGCAGCTACCTAAAGCCCCCAGTCACCAGGAATAAAGGGATTGAAAGAAAGAGACAGAAGATCAAAGGCCTTGGACAAGGCTTTGTAAATTCCCAGATCTGGATTTTACGGGGACAGATGGCAATCACAGTGTGCACAATTCATGGACAATGTTCTTTGAAAGAAAATTTCAGACTTTCAAGGTTTGGCAAAACAGATATATTTTATATAATGTACAGTATAGATGCTGTATATGTGGAGTTATTCAGAGTATAGAGCAATTCACCTCACTCTGTGGGCGGATGAGAGTCAGCCACTGATGTGGCAAGAGTCTCAGAGAAATGGAGGCACAGTGACTGTCAGGGTGAGGCATGCATGAACAATATAATAAATCTGAGATGAGCTACTCACTCCTGGTGATTATCGTCATAGATGAGGACTGTACATCTTTATAAAAAATGTCATATTCCCTTTCTGCCATGTCACATCTGGGGTGATAAAAGTTTTGTGACTGACACCAACTTTTCACAAACTTATCAAGAATGGATTGGCAACATGTTAAGTTTTTCCCAGAAGTATGTGCATCAATTTCCTCTCACAGGTTTGTGCTAAAGCTTTTCCTGAAGGAAATTTATTCAGTAGAAATTCTTAATATAGACCCACATTGATCTGTTGCTGCAACATGTCTTCGGTTTGGTAGAAACTTTGATAACAACCAACTTCCAAACACAAAAGAAATGCAAAGCTACCCAACGCTAATGATATCGTGGTGGTATGGGACATCTTCTGTGAATACATACAACTCGTAAATTTCTGAACATACTCTCAAAGGTGATGTAGATCAGTCTGCCAAGTCTACTTCCTAATGAGACACAAGGTAAACATATAGAGCTGATACAAGTTGAGGGCAAAATATTGCCAATCAAGCTGGCACAGTAAGGTGAATACTTGCAGAAAGGGTCAAGGTAGGTTATTGGACCACAAAGGAAGACTTCAGCAATGTTTTACCCTCTACTATTCTCCAAACTATCCAGGAAATGATCTCTGACTCATCTGACAAAATTCACACAGGAAGCAAAAATACCTGCATCCTCACTCCAAAATCTGCCTTCCTGCACATTTCTCTTTAACACTCCCAGATGTGATGAAGGACCTGCAAACGCGATTTACCTGCCACTGTCTCCCTGTACCTCACTCGGGTGGCGAGTCATTTATTAGCACTCCATTATGCCGTGTAGCCAAATGTATTTCATTTGTTATGCGTGCTGGGGTGACAAAGGTGGAAATGTTCTTGCTAATTTAATGCCTATTGAGACAGAAAATTGGATCTACTTCAGGGAGTCGTGATGAGTGTCGTGATGCCCGAGCTGCCAATTTCTGCCCAAGATTAATTAAAATGAAATTTCCATGGGACCTGCGACAGTCGCCCATCTCCTGTACATATTTCTTCATAATTGGAATCACAGTCAGTCTCTGGAGGAGGAAGGGGTTTCTGGGATGTTTCACAGAACCTGCAGGGATTTGCTGAGGTTTGCGTTGGGGACGGTCTGATTGTGCTTTGGAAAAAAAAAAAAAACCACTTTGAAATGCTGGAATATGATAAGAGTAAAATAATATCTCATTTCAAGCAGGTGACATAAAGGACTTACAGTATAGTTGTGGCAGAATGAAGGACAATGAAAGGCAAGCCCACTTACAATCCAACAGTGGAGATACAGCCAGTATATCAAGATTGAGACTACAAGGGAGCAAAACACACAGTGTTTTCCTGTGGTGGCGACTCATGCATAACTAGCAGGCAGCAACATGAATAGATGCTGCATTACTTAATATGCTGGCACAGCATGAGCAAAACACAAGTAACAGCAACAATAACACTTTGAGATTCAGGACAGGTGTGCTTCTTTCATTCGACTGGGTACTCTTTTACAGTGAATCAATTCAAACAGCAGCACTACAAAACAAAAAGATGTTGCACAACAGGGGGCTGCAGTTTACCACATTTATTTTTCCGTCAGTTTTGTGTGTTTTGGGAAACAGCTTTCATCAGTGAAACATAACGAATCTGGTACCACCTTAACTTTTACGATATTACAGCAATAATACTTAAGTGAGAGATCGTAAAAACAGAGATGTGGTAAAACAGAGCAGGGGGCTAACGTCGTGTGTGACCGGCGAGACAATGACATTAAAAAAAAATTGATTATTTTTTCCATTAAAAGTTCAATTCACAAATTTTACATAGAGCTGAGCTTATTCAACATCAGATGTACTACTCTGCAAGACTGTCGAAACTTCAGAAAGGCTTTGTTGCAAACTAGAGATGTGGCAATTAATAGAAGAGGGCATTCAGGAGGCAGAGAGGCTCTCATAAAAGCTGCAATTGAGTGGCATTTTGGGAAATGCCAATATTCTCACTCCCAACTCATTAAATACCAACACTTGGTCAGTGGCCCTACATGTCAAACTATGACACTCTGGTACACCCTTCAGCGTCAGTCAATTTCAGTATGTTATATGCATTGTGCCTTTTCAAAATAAAGTTCCGTGTTCACAGTTTCCGTTCGTTAAATGTATACAATCTCTTTTCAAAACAAAGTTACAACGTAGATGAAAAACTTTTTGGGAAAAAATGGATCAATGGAAGTGAGTCAGTGTTTTCACTTTGCATCGATCAAATTTCATTGATCATTGAATTGATATATCGATCCACATCTACTAAATGGCTGGCAAGCAAAAGGAGCAAAACATTTGCTAGTACCGTCTTATTTAATGTGAAGATTTGCTGCGTTTGTAGCTGCTTTGGTGATGTAAGTGTGCAAAGAGGAGGTTTAAGCCTATTTGAATACAGTAAGTGGGGACTCAGATATGGTCCAAAGAGTCAGGGTGAAAGATTTAAAATATAAAGCATATGAAAAGCAATCTCTGTCTACAAAAAAATATGACATCTCTAAATGGAGGTGACAACCTGATGGCTCCCAGCAGCTGAATATCAGTTCAGTTTGGATAATTCCTGTTTATTAAAATTTAGATCTTATTTTTTGGCCATCGTTTCTTTCAGCTATGGTGACACTGAAGCCACCAAAGTAATCCCTGGGATCTCGTAGTATTGCTAAAATGAGTTCACATGAGGCACCCTTGGTGAGTTTGGGTAATATTTTTTACCATTTGCTTTAATCTTCTCTTCCAAACCTGACTCCGTTTTCAGCAATGTAGCCATTTTCTGAGATCTAAGAGTACAACATTATCATTACAGATAGGAATCATCACCAAACCTTTGAAAATAAAACTGTGATAAACCAGAATAATCCTCAAAAAGCAAAGTCTTCTGATCAGCTTTTTTTGTGGTCATTGATTAGCAGTTGTATAACACTACAGCTAGTGTTCAAGCAATGCGAGGAGAAACTACCCAAATAAGTAGAGCACGATCCATCTGTCTTTTTTTCCCCCCTTTCATCCATTCTGTAATCCTTAGTCAAAAGATCAAGCTGCTTTCTTACCTTTCTAGGTAGACAGGAGCTTAAGTACTGTCACTGGATGGATTTGGGTTAGACCTGAGCTGTCTGTAAAGTCTGGCATTTTTGTTTTTTCTTTACTTGGTCAAAGCAGAAGTGCTCATAAGTTAAATGCTGGTTTCTGTGGGAATTAAGGACTCTTTAAAAATAACTGAAGAAGCAGGTGAGAGAGAGACACCTCAGAGGAAACTGAGCCCAATAATAAAGAAACAAGAGGGAGCTACGAAAAGATCAGAATGCAAACAAAGAAATGCAGACTGTTGCAAAAAGCACTCCAGATGAATCACATTCAGAGCTCGGAGTGATCAGTGCAAAAGGAATTTCAGTCCTCAGACAATAAATGGAATCATGTAACAACTGGGATTCTTACTACTAATTAAGGACCTACACAGCACATACATTTGTCATTGTTTCCTTTGTAGATTTCTTCTCAACCCACAAGATAGTGCGAAAAAAGCAACAAGCTTAATTAAAGATTTCTTTTTATATCTGTTAAGGGAAAGTTACAGATTCTGTTTAATCTTTGCAGCAATAGGCTATGCAAGTATTTCTAGCACGGAGTGTACGGTGCACCCTTAGGTCCTCGATGTTTTTGCTGATTGTAAGGACTCATTGCTTTGGTTCAGACCCAGCTGCTTGGAACCTGTCCTCTGGGTATGAATATGAAGATCAGGGGCATTAGTATGTGAAGTACTGAATAGCTAGTAAGTGCATGAACCCACATCCAATCCAAAACCAAACTAACCCCATCTGTCCTCGTCCTGTTATAAAATTTATCAAGTGTGATTTGGGATATTCTGAAGCGTTCTTGCTCTTGATTAATTCAATTATTTGCGAGAGTGTCAAACCGAACCCGAGACTTGACCTCAAATGCACTCTGGGTCTAGCTGGAGAAGACTGCCCAAGGATATACAACAATTTGAGTTGTTTTTTTTTTGTTCTGCACTGAGACAATTTATCTCAATAGCAGACCATTCTTGTCTCACAGCAACTGCAGTCTGCATTTTATAATATCCTATACCTATTTCTGAAAAGCAAACAATTCCTCTGTTTCCCTCGTGAGGGAAAACCATGCAGATGGATGTGAATAAATTGTCTTTTTTTTGTTTTTGATTGGGGTATTGAAGAGAAACATATGTTTAAAATTTCGACTGATGCTGACAATATCGTATTTGAAGAGGATGAATAAAGACAACTCAATGGAGACCGGTATCCACACCTGTGTGAGTCACAAAACTGGCATGTAGAGACAACAATTCGTTGAGCCTTGGGATTCTCGATTTATATATTATGCTCTGAGGGAAATACTGTACTGTGCATCAGCTACTCATACATCAGACAGAGCAGCCTTGATGCTAAATTGAAGCAACACGGAGACAGAAGAGAGCAGGTCGACATCTTTTGGGAGGGTGGCTGACTGAATGCACCTTGACACCAGATCAACTTTTAAAGAGGCTGTTCGCTGCCTTCAACAATGTCTTGTCCTCATGCTACATGTTCCTCTCAGAGAAATGTTCGTGCACATAAAAATAAAAATATAACACACAGAGGGAAGTAAGCATGCGTCAACGTACGCAAGCGGTCACAATGACACAAAAACAGACGCACAGGCACTCCCACTGCCATTTGAATAAGAGACAATACCCTGTCTGTTCTTCGTATTTGGGCCGCTTGCATAACCAAGCCCCGTGAATTATGTAATGCCCCCCCATTATTAATTTTTAAATGCATCTCTCTTTGAAGCAACTATAATTGGGCATTTATATGTTTTGTGCCTTGTCTCTGAGGTATTGACGCTCTTTGACGCGAGTTCAGTGGCAGCGAAACAAAAAGTCTCCAAAGCAGAGCACACATTTCCTTTCATTGCTATGTGGCTCAACAGTACAGGCTGGATCTCTCCGATTAAAACTAAAGCAGAAGAGGTTCCATCCTGTCATAGGGACTGAAAATGTGACAGCCTGCTTTTTTTTTCCAGCACTGAGAAAGTTTCACAGAAAAAAAAAAAATAATCTTGCAGCAGAGAAAGCAGAACTTACGTGTGTTGACTCTGTGACAGCTGTCACGAAGCTTTGACAGCTGTTGTTAAGCTTTGCATGTTTTGATAGCGCTACATTGAAGGCTTTAGCGCAATGGAGCAGGTGTGCTAATTTACGCAACAGTGAGGCTTAGTCAATAATGCTCCCCTGATGCTAGCTGCTGGGCTTTGACATCACGTCACTGCCAAATTAGCCTGTTTCAAGATGTTCCCTTGAAAAACAAAGTGGATCTCTGCAAAAACATTGGTGAAGCCCAGGGTCATTTGCAAAAGTCATCATCATAACATTCCTCTTCAATGCTGTATCCTTGTTTAAGGTATAACCACAAACAATTATTTACAGCAAAGAACGCGCTGTTAGGTATGATGGTTCAAGTACCATTTCTACATAACATTAAAGGGAGAAACAAAAAGAGGTCATTGCTAACCAGCTCTCTGATCTCTCTGAAACAACATTTTGATTGGAAAATGTTTCTTTTGATACAACCTTGTGAAAAAAGTAAAGATGTGTACTGTAGCTCTGACAGTCAGTGGGTATGAAAAGAAGGGAAACATACAGTATACCTAGGGCTAAATGTCATGCGGGACTCAAAGAGATACCACTTCATAATACCAAAGCTTGCTCAAAACCAATTTGAGTTGAAAAACTTGAATTCTCGACATAAACTCAACAAAATTGCACTTTCCCTGGCTGGCAGGACTCAAAAGAATGCACTAAATATGTTTGCAAACAAAGACTAACTGAGATTTTTAGGGTTCCAGATTTTAAGTCAACAGCCGGCTTGCATGTCTGACCTCTGTGATTATATCACACACTCAAATGGCAAACCAAAAGGGGGGCTCCTTTCAAAAACACCCCTCGGCTACAGCAAGTTAAGACTCTTGATTATACAATCCAATCTCACAGTGCACTATGACATGCATGGTTTCCCCACAGGGATCATGAAAGTTTCATCAGCTTTGGCACAAAAGAGAGCCTAAATGCATTTTTCATCATTGCTCGCCATTCATCATTCATGGCAATCATGTGAAGTCAGACGCCTCTAAAATTCACAAATGTATACAAACATGAATCTGGTGGCTCTCGCTGGCTGCTCAGCATTCCGTGGGGTGCGATGTAAATGTGCAATGATTAACTGTTCTCCCCAAAGTGCAATGAAAGTAACTGTAGTAACATCCTATGGAGGAAGACAGGCTTTCTCCTCACGCAGATGGACAGCAAGGGAAGAGTCCTTTATCATGCCATTGATCAGAAATGTGCCCGTTATTGTGAGATGCCCTTAGGCCTAATTAAATATTAAACCTTTTATTGGCTCCCGCAAAGGTGTTTGTAAATACATTTCATGCCAGGGAAAGCATCACAGATTCCAAATTCCCCTCCTGACACAAAGTTGAGGTTATTGCCGCTCAACCCCCCCCCCCCACACACACACACACACACACACCCCTACCCCACCCAAACCATTTAGGCGCATTTAGAATGATGAAAGAGGAAGGAAATTGCTGGCGATGGCTTCCAGGGGAATGGATAGTATATACATCTCAGTCTATCTGTGAGAAAATTATATGTTCCCAACTTCTACGAGGTTATAAAATGAGGTCATAAAACAATGCTACATATAGGACTGCCTCACGGTTTACAGTCACTGTAATTCTGATTATTAGATAAAAAGAAGTCGATGTTTTAATGAAGCTGCAAAACAAGATACATCCAGTTTAGAGGCGGCACGAATTGCACATAGTTTTAGTGCCTGGGAGTAATCGCAGCGGTGAACAGAATGAGCGGAAAACCGTCCCGTTCTGCAGGAACTCGCAATAGGCATAGTCTGCCATAAACAACAGGTGACAATACATTCGACATGTCTGTCCTAGTGAGGCGCCTTAATTGATGGTCCTGCCTGACTTGAGCGAATAAATCAGGAAGTCCATCATCAATAGAAGTGCCGGCTATCAAGTCATAACCCCAGCCAAAATAAATGGAGGGGAGCGTGGTATAAAACATATATTGGCCTTCACTTGCTTGGTATATCCATAATTCACAGGCATAAATTATACTGCCTCAGCGTCATTGCTGAGTCTGCCTGTCCCTTTTCGTTTACAGGCTGGCGGCTGAAGTGAGTCAGCTGGGGAGTACTGTCACAGAATGAAGTTCACGTCACCAGACAGCAGATGGAGCCCCTCGCATTGGCTTCATGCTACACGCTTTCACCGGAAACATTACATCAGTGATTTATTTTTCCCCCTCCAGCTCTGTATCATCACCATTACATGCCATTTATGTCATTACGGTTGTGTTTGTGTGCTTCTGTGTGTGTGTGTGTGTGTGTGCTCTGCTTTACACAATGGAAGATACAAAGGGGCACACAAAACACAAGACTGACATAAAAAAAAAAAACAACTTTCAAAAGATGATTGGAAGCACTGCAAAACATATGGGTCATGCTAGGTTGCATGTCAATTAGTTGTATTTGTCAACCCCAATTTATACTGTTTTTGTCCATCATATCCCCTTGGGTTAGTTAGTTCTGGCTTTTGACCACTGTTTCTCTTCGTTGATGTGGTTTGTCTGTGTCCGGGGCATATGTTGTCATGGTTTTTCTGACTGGTTCCCTTGACATATTATATAATGCTGCATTTTTTTTACTGATGCACCAGTGATTTGGGGACAGATAATTTGGACTCATGTCGCACTGAAAGCCAAACAGACTGAATCACTGTGCAGGTTTACCAAGTTGTCAATTGGCATCTATCCTAATATTACCACATCTCACTTGGTATTTAACAGGAAAATTATTCAGAGATAGAATATTTGCGGTGTTTACATTATTTTGTCCAAACCCCTAACCCTAACCCTCACCCATAGTGCTTCCATGTTTAATCAATTTGTAATCCTAAACTTCGCCATAAAGAGCAGGAATTGATCCACACTGTGTTGCAATGGTGACAAGAGCTCTGGTGCTTCAATGTTTGTTATAGCCCGAGGAACACCAAGGGACATGAGCACAATGGGAGATGACATTTAAAAAATAGAAAAAGAAAAAAAAAAGGTAGTGGAAGAAGAAGCAGTGTGTAAAGCGTCTGGCTTGGTCGCTGAGGCGTGGACGCCACTTCTCAGGGCTGATTACTGCCACAGCTGAGGAAACCTGTGGGTGTTAGGGGTACCCGTTGGCATTTTGAGCTTTCTTTAACAAAGCTTGGATAGAGTGGGCTAGCAGCTTGTCACATACTTGGGGAATGTTGCACTGCCAACAACAAACAACCGGAGCTGCTGCAGCTGCGCATGTGACTCGGTAACGCTTCCACACACCTGCACACAAACTCTTTCTGTCCTAAATATCCTTACTCACAAACTAGATTTTTTTTATTCTCATCCCTTGTCACATTCAGACAGCTGTGCACGCATGCACACCCACGCACAAACATCCGCACAGCAGTAGGGCCAGGCCAGATTGCTGTGGCTGAAGATACGTGGTGGAATCATCAATCACAAGAGCCTCCCTCTGGTCAAATCAAGTTTGTCCTGGTGTGAGCAGAACGCAATGCCAGCCGAGTAAAGACAGGCCCTCGCTGGTTGGCGGGCGCGAGGGGCATGCCAGGGCCCTTTTCAAGACATCCGGAGGCATATCAATCTCGTGGCAGATGGATGGACTGATGATGATTAGGAGGTTGCCGTGGCTTCATAAAGCCAACTGGGATGCTGCTTCCACTGGTGACGGATTCCTTCGTTCTTCAACACACCCTACAGCGAAATGAGAAACAGCTGGAGGGATGGAGAGCTCATTGTTCAACCCACATCTGTTCTCTGCAAACTCTGCGTCCGAAAGAATGCTGGCTTTTCGCCTCAGTATCTTATATGGCAGAGTTATGGTGTTTGATGATTAAAGTGACCTTGGGCAGTTATGAAAGTTAAGAAAAATGCCTCCCGTTTTCAAAGTTAGGAGGCGGAATCATGTGCTTGGACCTTGAAGCACAGTTATTGAGAATTATCAGGTACAGGTTAAATCACTGAAAATATGGCCAAGTGCTTCCAATTGCCCTTAGAATGTTTCACCAATTCAATCTACAGTCACATTCATGCAAGCCTTGAGCAACAAAGCCGCTCTATCTTCTGTTCATGAAATTACAGCCCAATGTAGCTCATACACAGCTGATGCTGCACAGAAACTGCAGAGAAGTTGATGTACTCCCATGCTGTGTCCATGTTACCAATTCCTCTCTGCATTCGGCTATTTGTCAAGGTCAACTATTTCATTGGCGTGGAGGAGAAATCTGGGCTATAACCATGTTTGAGCAGCAGGATTCGGGGGGGAAATGAGAAAGCTGAAGTGCAGCTCACGAGTGTAATTGGTCTCCTGGCATCTTCACACAGGGCTTGATTAACATGCCTTTGAAGCATTCCAGGCACATTTGCCCACAGAACAAAGACGCGGCAGATAATGATGATCAGAAATGCCTGAATTTCTACCAGTTATTGACAGATGAGGTATTCGAATGTCTCGGACATCCGTCTTTGATGTGAATTGATAGATATGCTCAGTCCCTTAAAGGTGCAGTTATCTTCAAAAAGCCAGACAGGATTAAAAAGAAAATGGTAGTATTTGGGGTGAGCAAGAGTCACATTAATATTAAGGCTCTGTCAAGTAAGGACGGAGAGCCTTTAATGCCTGTCTTTACTTAAACCAATCAGTGGCTGTCTGGATTACTTGAACACACACCAGTGGGTGTTGATTGATACGAGAATGCAGCAGTTCTGCTTCTGTATGACATACCCAATAATTTATTTATTGAATTTTGTCAGGGTCACAGGAGGCAAGAGTCTACCACAGCTTGTACTCACTAAAACGCAAAGAAAGAGACACTGTCCTCACCAGAAATACGATGGCTTCAAAACATGAGAAGACCAAGCAAATAAAAACCTTTCTAAGAATCAGCCTTCTGACGAAACTGTTCCAACATGTTATGTAACTCATCAAAGTTTTTACAATGATGCCACCCAAAATGGAATCACACGGTGGACACACCTACACTAAAATCAAGAAATCTTTCCCTACCATGAGATACTACAGTATCCTGATATTCAAAGAAAATCGAAGTCATGTAGCAACTTTTTTTTTTTTTTTAAAGATGCATTCAATCAGAGAAGGCTGGAGGAGAGCATGAAATCTCGTTTCAGCATCACAGGGTCACACAGTTACACACATTTGCACTTAGACGGTGCCTGATTCAACTGCAGCGCTCTAATGTTGGACACTGTGCAGCTCTGTTGGAGCGGCTGGGGGGTTGAGTACTTCACTCGATGTTTTTACGCCAGCTTTTGAGGAAGGGAGGTGTCAGTCATTGATTTTCTCCATCCAAAGGTATAGAAATACAACACAAATGGGAACGGTTTAATCCATTACTTTCACTTTGTTTTATGAGTCATCAAAGGATGGTTTCAGTTAACTGTGGGGAAAAAAAACATTGTATCTTTACAAATTTGTTCCAGATTCAGTCCACCTTCCTTTATCCTTTCTTTCCACTATTGTTGGTTCCTCTTTCACTGAACTAAATGTATTGTGATACCTTGGGTTATAGACGCTCTGCACGAACTGGAGTCATTAGAGATGCAATAATTATGTGATCCTAAAGGAACAGTTCACCACCAAATCAAATATACTTTTTTTCCTCTTACCTGTAGTGCTACTTATAAATCTATTTTTTTTTTAGTGTGAGTTGCAGAGTGACGGAGATGTCAGACATAGAGATTTCTCCCTTTACTGCAATATAAATGGAACTAGATGGCACTCTGCTTATGGTGCTCAAAGTGTCAAGAAATATATCTGAAAAACTCAACAGCAATGTCTATCTCCAGAAATTATGACCTGTTTATTCAAAATAGTTCACAGACCTTGTTGTGAACAGTTTCATGTAAGAACCATTTCCTTCCTTCCTTCCTTTCCTCCTTCGGAAGCGTGCATCTACCTAGCACCACTGAGCTAGCTAACATTACAGCTCAGCAGAGGAGGACCCTATAAATGTTTAAGTTTCACACTTTCGCAAGTACAAACCTCACATCTAAAAGTAGATGCATACTCCGCTTCCTCCGCTGTGATATGGTTAGCAGGTGTAATTTGTCTGAAGAGAAATCAATCCTTTATGAAAGTGCTCACAAAAAGAACTATGGATTATTTTGAGTAACAAGGTCATGATTTCTGGAAAGTCACATTGCTGTGGAAGTATTTTTTTTTGGCTCTTTCAGCACCACAAGCCGAGTGCCATCGCGTTCCACTATATTTAAGAGAAGGAAGACATCTCTATGGCTGATATCGCCAACACAGGACAACTCACACCAAAGCAATCTAGATGATAAATAGCCTACGGGTAAGAGGAAAAATCTGTTTTTTTAATTTGGGGTGAACTATCACTTTAAATCTGCTGTACGTTTTCTTTAAGTTCAATGGAATACCTATAATACAACTCACCATGATCACACACTGCCTAGTCAATGTATATAATTATCTATATGTCAAACATACTAGTGTGTGTTATTATCACAAACACACCTCTACATAAAAGGATGTAAAACCAGTTTGGGAAATGTTTTTGTCTTTGCAAAGCCGTGTTTTTTTTTGTTTGGAGTCATTGTCAACTGAACACCTGCAAGATCTACCTCAGCCATTGTTCCTAGCAGAAGGAGGAAATCTGTATTCATGTTCATGTTCAAACACGACAAGAATATGCAAATTCTATTCTGGGATAAATTTTCCATTTGAGTAAGCATATTATATAACTATGCTATTAAAATGTTGCTTTTAAACTGAAAAGCAAATTGAGGAGGGAAGGATTTTGAGGAGCCACGTCAGCATACTGTATCATGTCAGTCATTTGGAGATAGAGATGCTAAAACCAACTCAGCCTCATAAACTCCAAAACAAGTCTGTCTCCTAATGCACTGTTGATGCCATGACACATTTCCATTATAACAGTATAAGCTATTGAGTTTATTCTTTTTAAATTTGCAGTTCATGGAGACATATTCCCCTTTGCGGCGTAGAACGTGAAGATCAATCACTGCTACCTCTCATGATCCCCCCCCCCCCCCCCCACTCATTTGCTATATAGGCCTATACAATATTCAGAAAGGCATGAACTAAACTTGCCTTTTTGAAATCTGGTACGTTTCAGCAAACAATCCAAAGGTATAACTTGATCACATCATTAAAGCCAATATATGTGCAAAAGTTTTAAAAATCTTCACCTTCTTTCAAAACACTTCGAATCAGATCAAGGAAGAAAACGAGGTTAACTCCTCTTTGAGCATCATCCAGTTTAAGCCAGTTCTGTTTTGATCCAAACTCTCTCACAGTATATATCCTTGGGAGTACAAGTGCTCTTCCTCTGCATGCATATTCAAACAGAATGGGAGAAGAAAAAGGGTAAACAATTAAAGAGACACTGTGCATGCTTCTGAATCTGGAACACTACACTGTTGATAGAGGGGAATTAACGTAATACCGTATGATACTCAGATAAAGTACATGGCAGTCGCATATGACACACAAAAACAGATATGCTGGGATCCACATAGCGGCAAGCATCCTTAAGGAATGCTTTGTCCTTCACCCTTTTGGGATACAGCTAACATTAAGCTAAAGGATGTACAATTACGTCAGAATTAATGAACCTTTTATTTCTTGGCGGAGTCAGCACAAGTGCTTCATCTTGCATTACTTTCTCATTGCTTTCAATATTTTTCTACATTAAAGTGCAGCTAAGCTGATTATGTCATGACAAACTGCTGCTCCTGGCTGCAGGTCATTAGCTTCACTGTCTACGAGGTCACATGTGGGGTGTAGAAGTTTTTTTTTTGTTATTCAAAGTTCAACAGATGACTTAATTTGTTGCCTTGGAGAACGGATTAATTAGATAATGTCATCACCGCAGAGCAATCTGCAGAGCAAATTGAAATTAAATAATTTCATCCTCAGAAGCTCTTAGCAGTCTTGGGCTTACATTCACACAATACCACTGTAAAATTATCTGTATTACTCAAAATTGCAGCTGTATTGATTGCACCGCTCCTCGATTTCCCACAGCCTTGATTTCCCTGACATTACTGGTTATTCTTATTCTCAGCAGGAGCCCAGGTGACAGCCAATAAAAATCAACATGTTAATTAAACTCTGCATATTTAATATCAGCCTTAATTATCAACACCTGTGTGACCTATGTCAAGTCAGGAGGCAACAGCAAGCACAAGCTAACACGAGTGCAAATGCATCACAAGTGGAAAGAAATGGTGAATATGAAGGTTTTTATGAGGATATTTGATGGGTAGTATCTATAAATATGCAGTAAAAGTCTGTCTGTTACGTATTCTGTTCCACAGCATGTGTTGATGGCCATATGGGCGTATAGAGAGGGGGTTCTGCTTATCACCCAAAATGTGTCCAAAACAGAAAAAAAAGAAGTGAATGAATCATCACATTCTGTTCTTTGTTGGTGCAAATGAAGGCAGCGCTTTTGAAGTCACTTAGGAGTTGGTAATTCCCAAATGGAGGAGTTGATGTTTAACTGTTCAAACACAAGTCTGAACAACTGAGATGAAGAGGGAGCAAATATCAGCAAACTGCACATAAAAAGGAATCCTCCTACAGCTATTGATGTCTTTGAACAAATTCTTAATTTAAGAAAATCGTAGAATTTTTAAAAACATAACTGGCCTGAATACAGTTAAGCTTTAAAGTAGAGGCAGTCCAGTGGCGGTGTTACACCACCTGCATGTGGTCACTGTGCCTCTGAGTCAGATAAGATGTCTTCACACACAACAAGACAACATTTGGGACGGCCTCGCTGCTCTACACACTTTGTCATATCCCTCTTCAATATTTCATGGGGTCAATATTTTGCTTTTTTTTTTCACAGTCAATAATGCATCAAAATATCAAACAATATTTTAGTCCAACACGGTCTATCTAACGCCATTTCCACCTTGAAACACTGTCAGTTCTTGGGGAGCTTTTATGGCGGAGATCAAAGCATTCCCAGGCTTCTGTTTTTACCCGACTGCATAAAAGATCAAGGCACGTAATGAGGCAACCTGAAAGGTGATAGTTCAGAAGATGAAAGTTTTGGCTGCTTTGGGTATGTCAAAGAGATGTGTACTATTTTGAAATTCAACCATCACATGCTTCCACTGTGATAATAATCGCAATTATAATCAATTGTGTCATTCCCACTTGATCTCAAGCTCTCATTCATTACAATGAGTAATATCTATGTACTGTATGTTATCTGATACGGAATATCCTGTATGTAAAATGGTTTTAGGCATGCATTTGATGATATCTCTAAAAGAAAAAAGATGAGCCAATTTGTAGAAGTGCAGTCTTTAACTTTTGCTGAGTGCTCCATTGTCTGCATCAGTTTAAAGCTCTCACCAAGGTTACATTCTCAAAAATAACAAACTGACTGCTCATTGAGGGTTCAATATTAGATTTAAAAAACATTTAAAGAAAGAGTATTTATTTTAATTTCATTATAGACATTTTCATTTCAAAATAATTTATTTTAAATACATTTTCCTCACAGACACTTATTTTATGTCACATTTTATTTTACAATGTAATTTTAACTTGCTTACTTGCAAATTTTAACATTACATGTCACTACTCACCGCCTCACCTTTCAGCCAATCATATGCCTCTACAAGCTGAGCAGGCTCACTTGCAGCCTATGCCATATGGTTAGCTAAAAAATAATGCTAATTGTGAAATATTACAACACTTCCCATATTCTTTTTCCCCAAATCTTACAAAACGATTTCAGGCATCCCAACAATGGACCATCTCTTAATCTTGGCGTTATTTGAACGTCTCCTCTGCTTCGTTACAGTGGCAAGCCAATTGACACTGATAGTTAATCTAAGTAGCTAGTAATGAAGCTATTTTTATGCCATTTTATCTTATCTTCAGAATTTAACTTCTAAGTTACTTTGAAGACTAAAACCTAAGTCTTTCTTACCTCGAAAATAGAAAAAAATTTTGTTTTTTTCCCCCATATTTTAGGGGATCTTCTCCATAAGAGCTTGATTCTTTTCCATTCTAAATTAATAGAAAGATAGTTGTCACTCTAGCTAATACTAGTTAAAGACTGAGCGCCATCTTCTGGGACCACAACAGGATCTACAAAGTGGAATGTTTTTTTTTTTTCAAAGTTGGAAAACAGCTGAGAAATGTAGCTTAAAGGCTAGTCTTAGCTTTTCTTTATGCTAGTCAGGCATAGGTTTACATGCTGTATGGTAGTGACACATATGTGTACCTCTTTGACATGTTGTCAGTGTCTTCGGTTCTGAGACAGCAGCGTCAGTCTGTGTTTAAGTGGAAGTGATGGTCAGCTGTTGATATGTGTGTGGATCTTACCTGCTGAAAGTTTTGTACTTTGTTGGTGACAAGCACAGACTGTATATAAAGATGGGTGACATGACAGCTCCCCAAATATATAGCCAAACTCTGGCTGAAAAATTACATCACAAGCAGAATATGGCAGGGATCCTATCCAGGATATTTTGGCTTTATTTTGTACAGTGGGAGGAAGTGTTGCCCATCTTCATATACAGTCAATGATGACCCCTGATCATGAAAGATGATGTGTGGTTGTGATGGATTTGATTTATATAATGGAAAAAGAACTCCAATAAAAATCAATCCTCCTTAAAAGGCATTGTAATAAATACTGTAATAATAATACAGCATTTCATAAAAAAAACCCTAAGTTTTAACAATTTCTTTTAACTTCTCAAGTGCTTATTAGTTAATCTGTATATTTTACACTGTTTATTTATATGAGAATTCATTTCATAACTTCTTATTCATTTATTCAATACTGAACACGTTGGTGCTCCATGGTCAAGTAGGTGTTTCACATGAAAAGCACAAAAACAGAGACACATTTAAAAGATAATCAGAGAGCCTCTTGAATTTGAATTATACAGTATGGTACTAAAAGGCTGACCCAGACAGCAATCAACTAATCTAGTTATTATAATTGACCCCTGTAAGAATGAAAGGGCATTGTAATCAGGCAGGCACCACACAGTGATTTAATTCTAGTGGATTATCAATACTGTGAACTATAGAAAAACTGAAATTAATCTATTGGTCATATCTTCAGTCACG
This sequence comes from Plectropomus leopardus, assembly GCF_008729295.1. NCBI lineage: Eukaryota > Metazoa > Chordata > Actinopteri > Perciformes > Serranidae > Plectropomus > Plectropomus leopardus. Next base: position 10,970,043 of record NC_056485.1, on the reverse strand, counting down.
CTGAGCGCAGCAAGACAGCTCACCCCGGGGGGAGCATTAGCGCTTCATTTTCAGTTAACCCTCTGTGGCAGGGTGGTTGAGGAGTGATTGGGCATGCAAGTCGTTCTGCCAAGCCCCGTCAATCTGTCATTCATATGTCAGGAATGCCGAAAGCATTGGGAAACTGTCTTGTTAGCTATTGATCCCGACATGAGTCTTCGATATACTTCAGTCAAATTACATAAGCAGATGTTTTTGCTTTTAACGTTTTTGCTGTTGCTGCTTTGACCGTAATCTTAAAAATGATCAATCCAAGTATGACAATAGACAAAAACATGAAGTTCATCATGTTAAAAAAAAAAAAAGAACTGCAGTTGTCAAACAGTGTAAAGGTGCAAATAGCAACAAAAGTACAATGATAGAGGTGTCTACAGTGCTCACACATTTATACTTACAGCATAAGGAGAGGTCATGCAGTAGTTATCTTGACCTCTCTTCAGTGTTTGTGAACAATGATTAAAAATTCCTCAATTATTCATGTGGTTTCAAACACAGCAGGGTTCTAATTTGACTAATAATGCTCACACCTCTATGACTAATTCTGTGAAGGGCGCAGCAACAAACTCAAAATATACGTTACTGTCAGGAGTCTGAGCACCCACATTGCTTTCTTCAGGGTGTCGGAAAAAAATAGCTCAATTGAGGAGGGCCATCTGGAGAGGCATTACAGCTAAGACCATACTAACAACAACAGACCAAACCAATCTCATCTTACTTAGGAGGTTGTCTGGTAAAAAGCCTGAAAGTAATTTGCTTCATTATCACCTTCACATGCAGTATACTGCTGAATGTATATTTATTCTATTGAAAGTTATATGTTTTGGTTGGTAATTCAAAGTGGCAGCACAAATAGACGTTACTTTCCTCTGTCATCATTGTATGTAAAGCCTGAAATGGTACATGACTCCAATGTCAGGCAAAATGATTGTCTCCTAATTTAGCTTAATGGTTTCCATGACATCTTCATTACATTGATAGGATTATGCAAATAATGGCATTTAAAATGCTCTAAAAAGGAAAAGAAAATGTGTCAAAAGAAAGAGATCTGGCACATATGATCATCAGGGAAACTATGTTCCAAACAAAAACACCACAACGCTGTGTACTGACATGCTTTTAAGCTTTTCCTCTGAACTTGGTACATTTTGAGTATATTTATTCCCTGCACACTTTTTTCCCCAGCACTTCCTTCTCCAACACAAAATAATGTGAAGAAAACTTCAACTAGTGATGCAAACTTATAAAGCTATATGGCCCGAATGTATGGTTCAGAGAGCTATCCGCCACATGAAGGACAAAAAGGGTGTGCAACGATACGCCAAGAGAGATCAACGCTGGACAAGAATTTTTGGGATTCCTTGGCTGACTTCATCTTTCGCCTCCTTCTGTTTGATGCTCCCCTTTCTACTGATGCTCAATAACAGTAGTGATATTTTTTATAAAAGTGTGTAAATGACTGTGGATCAGTAAGCATAGCATTGCAGTATGATATGCAATCATTCCTAAGCATCACAACTAAGAAAGTCAACATTACGAAATCACAGTGACATACTTTTAACTGTTATCCGACAAGACGATGTGGCCATGGTTTTGCCATCTGACAGCACCTAATGATACTGTTGACCACTTTGTCTCTGCTGTTAAATTGCTGCTTAAAGTTAACGTTAGCTTGACAGAGTGACTGGAAGAGATGCCTCACAGCCTCGGATATTAAAGGTTTCACTGCAGAGCTTTTATAGTGCAAGCTTAAATCTGTAATAGCCTACATGTGTGGCTCAAACTTTAAATGACCTCTGTCATTTAGCATTACAAATGACAATGAGCTTGCAAGGTATTTCTCTGATACTGAGTGAGCACAATCCTATTGCTCTCCGTTGACTTTGTATTGTGTTAAGTTGCCTCCTGGTCATTTACATCTGCTAGAAAACAATTCAAAAATAGCTAAAAGCTGTTGTGTGGTGGGATGCACTTCCATCAGTGTAAAGAAACCAGAACTAAGTTTTTATAGAGAATGGAGGGGAACTGTGAGATCCTGACACTTTGTGTGCCGTGAGCACCAATTATTTTGCTAATCTAACCAGACTAATCTAATGGTTTTAGGTATCTACAGGCATTTTGTAAGCGTTTCACCCCTTGTTTGCATATTGTGGCACCGATAGTATTCCCTCAAGTGCTTGATCACCAAGTTAATTAAGTACGTGGCAGTTTAACTACGTGCCACTGATCAACTTTCCTAGAAAGTCCCGCCACCAATGCAGTATGTTAACAAAGACTTCTGGGTAGAAAAGATAAGATCAAACAGCACAGGTGAGTCTTTAAGGTGACTAAAATACATTTTGTTGTGGCCTCCGGTCCACAGCAGGCTACACTTTTTAGCTTCCGTAAAGCTAGCAAAGCAACACAGTACATAAAATAAGTACAGCAGAAATGTCAGATAGGCCAGACCACCATGTTTAACTTTATATCTTTTACTGTTCAGGCTGAAAATGACAACAGAAATGAACGAGTTTGCAAAAATAAACATGCATGCAGATGAATGTTGGCAATGGAAATTAATTACCAGTTGTCTGCCTAGAAATGATTGTTGTTTTTGGTGACATCAAAGTGATTTGGTATGTTTTTTAAATAAAATATGATGAAATAGTGCTGAATTTTCCTCAGTTTACCTTTTTTTGTCCTAAAGAGGTTTTTTTCTAGTCTTCTGGAAACAAGGAAAGCATGTATGCAACACATAGTACTGAGAGATTACCCCTAAAAACAGCTATATGCAAATTCTTTTAACAATTAATGACATTTGCACCATGGGACAGAAAGCTTACATGGAAGTATGAAAAAAAAAGAATAATAAAATAAGTCTGCTGCCTCAAGAAGCCTGTTCAATCTCGCCTCTGTCGTCTATTCTTGCTCCATTTCTGTCAAGGAAAAATATAGAGCGCTGTGATATGACAACATTTTCTCCTCATTTGGCAAATAAACCGAGTCAGTAAACATGCTTCTCCTTCCTGTTCAGCAGCTTTGAAGATTTGCCACTTTTTCCTCTGTAACACATTAACATTGCGGGTCTAACCATGCTTACCAGACTTTAATATATTACATGTACCTCAAATTCTAATAACACCAAGTGATAATAAGATTTGGGGACCCTTTTTTCCACATTTGGCAGCTAGCTGGAAAAGTATTAACCAGAAAAATGTTTTAAAACAAGACTCACAATTATGTGCAGCACAAGTGATGATGATAATAACAAGACAAAGAAAAAGCCCACAAGGGGGGAAAGCAGGATGGTGAAAAACACTCCAGTGGTAATATGATTTTTTGCAGTTACAATAAAAGGGTGTAGGAATACTGAACATTATGCAAAGCTAAATTCATAAGGATAATGCTGCTGATGCACAATATTGTAATTATGTCTAGTTGATGAGCATTGGGGCTTATAATAATAAAAATGCGGGTCTTTTTAAACACTGTATTGTCATTTCATCTGTACTTTCAGCTGCTGTCGTGGCTCCAAAACCAGAATTCTCTTGCAGCTTCAAAGCAGATAGAGAGCAAAGCTTTTCACCCCTGTGTGCCAACTTTTTGATAAGCACAAAGAGACATCTTAACCACTTGTCAGTCAGCTATCGTAGCAGCAGGGCCAGAAGACAGACAGGCCAACAAAACAAACAACCAGCACTCCTCCATCTAACCTATCTTGGAATAAATGGACAAAAGCAGCGAGGGAGGCAATAACCAGACTGCTAAACCTGCTCCGCTCACACTGCCACACCAGCCAATTCAGCATCAAGACACCCAAATGATATTGCGCATGTGGAGGCTCGGCCCAGCGAAGTGTAAATAAGCATTTCCACGCTCAGCGTTGGGTGTATAACATGGTGTCAGGTAGCCACAATGAATGTAGAGAGGCAGGGGGAGCAATCAGCCAACCTTCGCCTCGCCGAAATGGAGGGCCACCGCCGCACACACAAACAACCAATCGCCGGAGGACAGTGATTGATGTCTCATCCCGCTTTGAAATCTATCATCCCGACCAAGTGGCTGTCGGGACCTCGCCTGACAGATTGTTAAACACAGCTTAATATGCATCACCCTGGCAAATAGTTCATTAATTCTTTATTATGTGGGCCCGGGTTGTGTAAGCCATTGTCCAAACCTGTATTTAATACACTAAGTGCTTTGTGTCCAGAGTTAGACATGGTTAAGTAATATTGCATTCCATTTAGTTTAGTCCTCATGAAAAATAATTACTGCATAATGGGAAAGAAAATAACTTCTGCATCTTGAAGCTAAAAACCACAAGGAGCACTGATGGAAAGTTTGCTGAACAGGTAAACTAGGCACCGGACTAGGGATTCAAAATCTAAGGGGCCCACTTGGATTTTACCTGCAAAATGTCATTCAATTTAACACATACTGACAAGAAAAAGACTCAAAGTGACCACAAAAAGACCCAAAAGAGACAAAAAATAAATACAAAGAGACATAAACTGATTGCAAAGAGTAACAAAATGACCTCTAAGAGGCAAAATGCTTACAAAGAACCTAAAAAAATCACCAAAGAGATACCCTAAAACAACCAAAAACGACAAACTTATCTCAAAAAGACAAAATGACCTCAAAGAGACACGAGGACTACAAAGAAAAACAAAATCACTCCGAAGAGACAAAGAAAGACTACAAAAAGAAACAAAAGTAAGTCAGAGACATAACAACAGACACACAAAACAAAAAGAAACAAGAGACAAAACTACCTAAGAGACACTAATGACCACAAAGAGACAAAACTGCCTCAGAGACAAAAGGATGACAAAAAAACAAAATTACCTCAAATAGACATAAAAAACAACTCCAAAGAGAGACAAAATGACCTCAAAGACCCATAAAAAGATCTAAAATAGGAACAAAACAACTACTAAGAGAAACTAAACAACCGCAGGGACACAAAAAATGACCTCAAATAGACAGAAAATGACCAAAAGAAACAGAGTCTGCATTTCTTGCTTCTATATGTAGGAAAGGTAGAGGGGCCTTCTCCATATCTGTGCCCAGGAATTCATCTTCTCATAGTCGCCCATGGGTGTACTGACAAAAATCTGACAAAAATGGTATCGTTTACTACACAACCAATTTTGAAAGTGAAAGAAGAAGAACCAAAATGAAGGAGACAGACGATATACGTGGTGACATACAGCAGATTTCTGGCTTCAACACTTCATTAGCAAAATTCCAACACGACTCCACTTGCGAGCGTGGTGAAGCAACAGTTTGGTTTATTCTTAGATCTGTGAAAACACATTGCATCTTGCCAGTGTCATTTATGCTACCTCACCTCACCCTTTAAAGTTTACTGAGAGACTGAGAATAATACAGGCAGCCACTGTCTCCTTGCCAGGATTTTTAAAGTCCCCGTGAGATTCCTTAGCGGCTTAATTCTGCTCAGTTTCACAAAGACCTATTTAGCTGCAAATAAGTATGGAGGAGCTCGCTTTGAGTTAACTGACATAATTATTTCATGTAGTTTGGCATTCTGACAACAGTTTTTGAAGCTCTTATGGCAGTGCCCTTGCAGACCGCATCCTGCACAAACTGTGACTTATGTAAGGTAAAACCTTGCCAAAAAGGTCTGAATGATGAATGCCAATGCGACGCGAGCCGCATTCGTTACAAAAGCGAGTAAAGCCACCCAAGGGGCAAGCTGCATCACTTAGTTCTTCCACCCACATGGAGCTTTCTGTTTATCATCCACCATCTTGACAAGTTGTTCCTCATCCCCGCACTTATATGTCCTCCTCGACCGCTTGTCCCCTCCCTCCGCTGGCTGGGGAAGTCACAGAAAAAAAAGGGGTGGAGAGGTACCTTCACGGTGAGGGTTATTTTTCATCCCTGATCCCTGTCGGATAAGTGTGTTTGCTCTTTTGTGTCCGGGGCTACTCTTAATCAAGAGGAGGTAGAACATAGAAAGAATTTAGAGGGGCTGCTGATAAGGAAAGCATCTGTTTAACATTTTTTCTTACATGCAGGGTTACAGACCAAAGGCAATTTGGCCACAGGAAAGGCAGATAAAAAGGGTATAGCACATTAATGCAGATGTATTCCGAGCACAGCAGACAATACTGAAGCTATTCAGTGAAATTATCTCTTTGCTTGGATTCCAGTTGCTGATGAAATTGATAGTTTCCTTTTTGACAGCAGTCTCATTGCTTTTATGATACTGTAGTACTACATTGTCAATCCTGGCTCAATTTTCTTGGTGCTATACTGGAGATAATTAGGCCTACTACATGTCGTTATGTAAAGGACACATCAAAAATTGCACATCTATATATGCAAGTGAAATGGAGCACATCGCGAAGGATGACAATCATCGCTTTTCAAGTGCAGTACCTGTGACAGGTGGGGAGCGGACACTAATTTTGCATTTCAAAGCCTTTCCACTGTTCACATTCGACTTTATACCTGTAATCGCCTCTCACAAATATATTTTTAGCCTCTTGGATTCTGCTGTCCCCACTGGCTGCTTCCCCAGGGAAATAACCATTCCCGGTGCTGACATCCGCGGTGTGTTCTCTATAGATCAAACACGCCTGGTCCTGAATTGCCAAAGCCCTGAGGGTCCATGCTGCCAAACACATGAACTGTCTTTGTTAATGCCTGCTGGTCAACTATCAATAACTCCTGAAGGGGTTTTTACTCCTCGAGGACGTGCCGCGTTGAAAAGCATCACTTAAAGTTAGGAGTTAGAAAGAAAGCGGGAAGATCGTGAGTGGCTTGAAGTCACGCTCCGCCTTTGCTGGAGATCAAATTTAGGCTTCCTCCCTCAGTTTTGAAGCACTCCGTCTTCTTCCTACCCACTCTCATTCTTTAACAACCCCAATTAAGAGCAAAGTATTTGTGTGTGGGCTTCTGCTCAGTTCAAACAAAGATCTAATCATAGAGCATCACTGGCATTGTGAAAAAAAAAAGCACTTGGCAGAGGGGTAAAGCATTGGCCTGGATTCTGAGGAAAAGTTTGTTCCACTTTCTCTCCACTTTTCACTGGTCTCACAGTGTTTTGTGTTTGTTGCTCCAAAATCAGAGATCAGCACATTTGTTTAATGTGGAAATTAACTTTCATCCTGTCATGCTAAATTTAACATAGTACAAAGCTAGCCTTTCTTCTTTTTTTTTTCTTTTTTTTTTTGGCAGGGGAGCCGAATGGTGCCGTTTCTCATTTTAGGAAACCTTCACAGAGAGAAAACAGAAAAAGAAATATTAAATTCTCTTTTCCAGCAGCAATTTTTCAGAAGTGATTTCCGCAACACTGGTCCATCAAGGAAGCTATCCCAAGATGTGAAAAAAGAGGGAAACATGTTGGCTCTTTCATTCAGAAATCAAAAGCAACCTCGACTCATTCATTCCATTTTGTGTAGGTTTCCCATTAGCAGCAGCTCTGTGGTAATACTACACTGCAGTTATCTATTTTGCATGTGTAATAATGTGTCTCTAATCGATTCTGGTAGCAAAATTTCATTTAGATGGCAGTAGTCACTCAGAGTTAAGAGATAGAGCAGTTTCCTTAACAATACATAAAAACATAGTTTGTATGAAGGTGAAAATGTGTAAGACTCTGTTGCCTGAGTGAAAAGAAGCCAGTGTTTGCGCTATGATCAATTCATAGAGCCACACAGTTTTATTCCCCTACGCCACTCTGATCTCGGTAGACTCAGTGTTTCCCCATGGGTTTAATTATCTGTAAGTGTTGAGAAGAGCAGAAAGGGGGCAGTCTTTACGCATTCTGACCAGTTTCGATGCGATTCATACTGCCAATCAGACAGAGATGAAAGAGCAATGCTTCATGGTAGGTGTATGCATTAAAGTTTTCCTTTTCTTTCCTAGGCCGAGTAATGAAAACTTGACTTGACTGATTTATGAGGCTTCTTAAATGTCATTTAGAAACGCAGCCTGTTGTATATATATAACGAGACAAGGCAGAAAAAAGAATGGTTTTCCCTTTCATCAATATTCACAGGCACAAATTGTCAGCGTGGCCTTAATAAATTTGATAACACGCTTTTTTACTATCCCATGTGAGTGCCGCGTAAGATTACAATGAAAGATGAAACACTGTTTGTATAACAACACCTTTATTATTCATATGTTTCATTTTGAGTGGCCTCCTCATTAATCTAGGCTAATTATAGCTGTAACACTTTAGAGACTGGATAGCGGAAACATGCTTGGAGAGAGAAACCCTCTCTCAAAGACACTCAAAACAACTACTGAGGCAATGTAATTTACAGCAAGCTGCCCTAGATAATGCTGAAGCTTGTTTGTGCTTGTGTATGGATCGTATATACACCTTTTTTTTTGCACCTGGCTACTTTATGATGCTTTCGTAATGCATTTCATGTAAAAAAGTGAGTCACTTCACACTTCCATCAGTGACAGAAATGCAATTTTGACAGTGAGAAAATAACTTCTCTGACTCTTCTTCAAGCCACAGTAATTACATCACTGACATGAGAGCACTAGAGACATCATTAAAACATCACAACAAGCATCCAGAGGAATTATGTGCTTCATTACGCTTTATGCACGTCAGGATGAGTATTAACAATGAACTAATAAGGAATGGTCTCCCATAAACTTCTTGAATAAGACAAAAATATGTTTATATTATAATTAACAGTATATAAGACATTAAAACAGCTGTCTTATTTTGTATTATACTCTACTTTAGTGGTTTCCAACCAGGGGTACTTGTACCCCTCTGAGTACTTCTGCATTTGCCAGGGGGTACGTGAAAAGATTGCAAAGTAGCTCAACTCACATGAATAAAAAGAAAAGAAATCATGCTGTGATTAGAAAGAAATACCTCTCCTAATTGAGTCAGCTGTAACATCTGAACACTACATATAAAAACTTCTTGGCATGCGAGCATCGACAGTTAGCTAAAAGCAATAAAACAATGGTTGAAAGCTAAAATAAGAGCTAAAAGCAGTGAATAACTTGTTAAAAGAGACAACTCATCTCAAAGGAAAACTAATATAAAAGTAACCAATAGCACAGTGGGTCTATTGCAGGAGGAGGGAGGTAGTATTTGGAGAAAACACAGAATTTTCATTTTATGAGTTAAAAAAAAAACAAAAAACTGTGATATTCTCTGAGATCAAAGTGGTTAAGGTAAAGTACTTCATCAGAAATAACACAATAATGTCCAGTCAGAAAGTCAGGTGATATAGTATAAAGAGCACCAAAGTCCATTTAGGGAGGAAGCTGCGGTGGGTGGGTGAATTGGACATGAACAGGACTTTAACACGGGAGACCAGGGTGTGTGTCCCGTGTGAGTGAGCATTGGCTTATTACAGTTAGACTTGACTGATTATTTTCAGATTTTAGGCTGTAACCTATAAAGCTACTGAATGCACACTTTACATATCAAGATGACACGTTATGATTCAAATAGTTCCAAAGTGAAAGTAATGGTGACATTTGGGAAATGACCTGGCCATCAGCTGGATGTCCTTCCTGTGCATGCAAGCTATCTAACATAAACAGGTCTATTTAGCTATTCTACTCAGTTTATGTAAACAGTGTGCAGCAGCTTTATACATCTTAAAATTTAAAAAAAAAAAAAAAATGTATCACACTGGTCTCCTGGGCCAGGGTCCTGTGCTTGACCCATGAATCTACCACAATTTCCTCCCCTGCCAGGGCTTTGTTGCTCTTTATACTACATCACCAGACTTTCTGGTCGTAAATTTGTGATTTTGTTTCTTGTAGGAGAACATCCAAGTGTTTTTCTTGCAAATTTAGGAATTTAATCTTGGAAATTCCATTCTTTTTCCATGAAAATTAGTCCCTTTTGCTGGCTCCTTTTGTTTTTCTTTTTTAGCCATAATGAACCTAATGTACCATAATACATAGGTAGAGCTGCAGTTGAAATATCAGATGGTAAAAATACTTCCCTAAATTAATGGAAAAATTGTTGCAAAAGCTAGCAAAAAACATCAAATAGTTGAAATAGCTATCAGACAACAGCAGATATGCCAAGCTCAATTAACAGATCATCAATTGAAATATCTTCAACAAATGCAATGAAAGAAAAGTTGAATAAGTTCTAATAAACAATTGAAAAGTAAACGTGTGAGATGCACAGCCTCTGGCACTGCAAGCAGTATTGGTAAAAAATAAAAATTGACCAATTAAACCAAGACATTGGCATTCCAAATATATGGAAATATTTTATTTATTTAATTAATAGTGTAGTTTAAACCAAATCTTTGACTATAACCATTTCTGCTATAGCTATCACAACACTATTTCTGAGCTTTAAAACCAATTTATGCATATGCTACTACACTATTTGAGCCACTAGGGCATAATCGTACTAAAACAACAACACAGCCTTAAATGTTAGGATTTCTTGACTTCTTTAGGTTAAACACATACTAAAGACCACACTGTCAATATCAGCATTCCTATAATTAGACTACTGGTAATTGTGCCAGCCGGAGCTCACCTCAGAGACAATATGTACTTCGCTAACTTCAGTAAAAACCTTAAAGTCCCTGTGAGACCTGCTGGCAGACTGCTACTTGCTCTTTGAAAGTAAGTTAGAAAATGTAATCAGGTTGTTTGTGATCCAGTTTGCACATTAACTATTGATGTCCCAAGCCTTGTGCAATTACATGGCATGGTAAGACTAATTACATTATATTATAATACTAATTACATTCCTAAGGGTCGCATAAAATTGTTGGCTGTCATTTCCATACCAAACTAACATCCAAGGGGCAGGGTGTGCATAATTAGCCTTCAAAATGAGATGCGTGCGTACTGGATTACACTGTACTTATCCTGTCTGTTTCTCTGTGCCTCCTTTTTCATCCACATTGATTGCAATAATGCAAGCTGGCGACTGTGTGTGCTTCTTAAATAGGCAAATCACCCATACACAAAGATGTTGTGCGTGTATGTTAATTTATAGAGCATAAACAGGGGATCTTTGCTTTCATATCGAGAGTGGAGGGCTTTATTATTCTGGTTCTGCTGTATGACACTTCTGGGTTGTGTCCCAGTAGAGAACCATGCTGAAACTGGGTCGAATGTTAAATCGGCTGTTGAATCAAGAACAGAGCAGGAAAGCCTCAAAAGGAGGCTTGATGTTCTCAGAAAAAAAAGAAGGTATGATGGTAACAGCATATTCTTGTCATTTAATGATAGTTTCATCATGCAGTGTGGACTGATTTGACATTCAAAAGCAGATTTGTTAATGTGAAAGTGAACATAAGTACTGCTTGTTAGTCAAGTATTAAATAATCAATTACAAATTTTGCAGTGTGATGCAATTACTATGCCCTTTGAGATCAATGTTGTTAAGATATTTAAACATAATACCGCAGTGTGCTCTTTTGAAAACTGTAATTTCAAGTTATCGTCACAGTAAATGGGCTTTTTTTTGTCGAGTGATTTGCATGTTCCCGGGATTTTCATGCTTTTGGAGATCAGTACGGAATGAACTTGATGATAATATTCAAATATATGTGCACACAATTTTAGAATGCTCAGTGGAAGTCACCTCCAGATGTAACACCTCTGAGGCTCCATCTTGACAGTGTCATGATGTAAATTGGTCCCTGATGCAGTGTCTCTCTTGCCTCCTGGTGCACGTTATTCTCGGCTCTGATATGGAGCAGGAGTTTGTTGCTGAGTTCTTTTCCCCCAAAAGCTACCGGGGTTTTAAGGTGAAGCATGAAAAGCATTTTCGAGTACTTTTCCAGTTTCCTGTCTCATATGCATCAAAACATTCGAGTTTCTAGTTTAGAGAGAGTGACAAGTTACTCATCAAACGCAGCAGAGAAAGCAGTCATTAGAAAGCAGCTCTGACAGGCCTCAGGATGTTCCAATAATGTTACAACAATTTGTGATGGGTGATACCCCAGGTTACACACAGTGGCAGTGGAAGCTGATTTTAGCAGGTTTGGTCGGGGGTGGGCTCATTTGTCTGGTTACACATTAATTTGTGAATAATGTATTTGAAGATAATGGAATGTTTAATGATGCAATACTTGCAAATAGCTCACAAAAAGGAATAAAGGACCTAAGACTCATGCCATGTCTTATAACATTTTATACATTAATTTCTCAGAAAACAGAAAAAGTAAAAGCTCTAAGATAATGTGGATGTGTAGTTGTATCTGAAAGATGACTACACACTTGATTAAAAATTGCCCTATCATTGACATAGAAAAATCTTGGTTTAAGACCAAATGGTTTCCTCCGAGGAAAGGTAAAACATTCCATTTGTCTCTGAAAGATCACACAAAGAACATTGGAAAGAGCATTTTCCAATGGGTTGGCAAATTCAATACACTTGAGAGAGTCCTGATAATTAAATGCTACAGCTCAGTAATGGTTCACATTGTCTGGCTCCCCATGGTATATCCTTCTTGTAAAAGTCTTACACCTGTCATGGTGCATCCACAATGCTGTGTAAGATTGTTACTAACTGAATTGTTATTCAGCAATGCAAATAATTTTGCTCATAGATACTTATCATTAGTAATATACTTTACAAAAGCAGCTTCTGGGTTGGTCTGTCAGTAAATATCAGTGAGAACTATGACCATCTAAGCAGAGAATCTAAAGTAACACACAAAACAATACTTTGTTTGTTTATTGCCACTAGAGGACGACACAAGCTTCAGAGATAGGGCCTTATAGTTGCTATAGCTAACCTGTTACAATCTGCATGAGTGACAATTGCTCATGGCGAGTCTAATATTCATTCTCTTTTCAGCTCTGTTTTGGTTTCCACCAACTGGTAAGAAAAAACAGGTGCTTTAGCTAGTTAGATGTTCTTCTTTGTTCACAAGCTGGTTGTTGGGCAGCCCCCAACGATTTTCCTAAATGAATAGTAGGTGTTAGCTCAATATATTAGTCATCTCATTGTTGCATGTTTAGGATATCACTGTAATAATAATCATGAGCCTTTAAAAAATAAAATATACAAGTTCATGCCTGTTAACAGCAACGCAAACAGCGAAAGTGCTGATGACTTTGAATGTGTCGAAACAACCAGCAAGGCTTTTGTTAATTTATTTTATCAAACAGCATATGAACACTAAACACCAACACAATAACTTTTAAAATAAATGATAACTGCACTGCTGGCATGATCCTCTCTCTAAGCAGCTTCCACTGAAGATAAACTCTCAGGCAGATCTGACACCGTCAAGTATGCCTTGTCCCATATCTCTGCATCAAAGAATGACAAGCTCTTAAAACGTGGGTCTAGGACAGCATTTTGGATATATATGCTGGTCTTGAGAGTCCCTGGGAGTTTCCGTCTCTTGTCTCTTTTTTGGTTAGTTTTTCTCTACTGTGCCTTCATGGTCATTCTGTCACTGCTCAGAAACAAGTGTGTCTCCTCAAAATTAACTTGGGCAGTGTGACATGTTTTTTTTTTTTTTTTTTTTTTAACATTATCTCAGCATCTTTTTTATTTTTTTTCTGGCATTAACCGAGACTTTTTAGTTGACCTAAAACTAACAAACATAGCCAAACTTTTCTAACTTGGTGAAAAAAATCCTAATATGAACATGTATCCAGGGATATATTTTCGCTATGGGCTTCTGTGAGCTGCAAATTCAACATTATGTTTCTACACCCGCTAATACAGAAATTACAGGAAAATTGTTCAGGTGCACTAACGTCAGTGGTTCCATCAGCTGATAGTCCAAAAAAGTGCTTGACTCAGACACAATTTCTCTCTGGACTGCATGTGCCAAAACTTATTATATTTCATTTTGAATGGTGTTGGAAATCCAATTGTCTCCTCGCTGAAACCACTAAAACATTCTGGACAAATCATACGTGCACTTGTCATCTGCTCTGATTCACCTGCCATAAAACTTCATCCCAATATGCCCCTGCAGCGGAAGTCCTGACTGTCCAGGGAACTGTATGAATCCTAAAAGCCGATCTAAAATTGTCCTGCCCATTTGTTTTTCCCAATCTATTCAACCTGTCCATGCTATTGATTAGCACCCACTACCAAAAAGCTGAAATAAACTCTCCCCAAGTTTAGCTGACACTGACCCTTGCAATTTGCCTACCTGATATGACAAGATTGGTGGAATAAAATAAATGTGTACATTTTAAATATCTTTCTTAATATATCTCCTGTCAAGAAACTAATCATATGTTGTAAAAAAAAAAAAACAACAAAAAAACAAAAAAAACAAAACAAAACAAATGTACAGACAGCTCATAAGTTATGGTAAAGTAGTTAACTAGTTCCAGACCATGCTGCAGCACCCCCATTAACAGAGCGTGGAACAACGCAATCAGCCTTTCTGTGCCCATGCATACAAATTACCTCTTCATGCTGGTCTTTTTGGAAGTCCTTTACTCGTTTTTTTGCCAAAAACAACCAACTGGGATCCAACTATCCTGACACAGCAAGAAAAGCCTTGGACGCCCAGTGATTAAATAGCTCTTACCCATATCACACTCATTCGTATTAACCACTTGGCATCATAAGGGCAAAATGTAATTCCTTTGTCTACATTAGGCTAAACACCCAGATAAGTGAAGGCAAGGTTGATAATACACTACCACTGGTGATTAATTACAGAGTGAGAGATACTGAGCACCATCCAGAAGAGTATCCAGAGCCAAAGTCAGAGACAAATAGGAAAGGCAGGTAATTCCAAGAACTGACACAACAAACATATTATCCAGCTCTTATCTTAGCAGGGAAAACTGTATTCGGAGCACTTGCTCAGTAGATACAGGAGGCACAAATTGCTGCACGGGCCCACGGCGCTAAAGCACAAAACCATACAGCAGACGACTGTATCTGATGAGGTTCTGAGGCAGTACAAGGAGGTTAGTCACACTGATCAGTCTCTCAGGGGACATTCATATTGCATGATAATGGTATTGAAAATGTGACAAGGCACTACCAAAAGTACATTTTCAAAAGAGGGCACTACTTGAATATTGCTCTTAAAAGAATAATTTTTTCTTGAGCATTACTGTGTGGTATTGCGTCAATGCCATGAGTTCAATGTCAGAATTGGAGGAATACACTAAACACAGTCCTACAAAACTTATAAAGTTTTGCTGGCATGTATTATGCATTGTGGTGCATTCAGAATTTAGGAAACAAATTTATTCTCAACATCATCCTCCATTTTGTATGAGTCTAGAATAACAACAGTATATTTCAAAAGAATAGTAATTAGGCAGAACACCTCTCGACTCAGTGTGCCGATATAATTTAATAACAGGCAAATTCAGCTGAGAAATCCATCAACGTTCTTGCGTTGAGTGTTGCATACATTTTGCACATTCACACTTCAAAGCAGAAAGTTGACTTCCACAATCAAACAAGTAAAATTTGAATTCTCATGCAGCACTGAGTGATCGAAAATAAGAGCATGCACTTTTCATATTGTTGCTTTTATCAATTTCACTTTGGAGACTGAAGTAGTTTTGACACTTGCTTCCCATAAACAACAGTTGGGGGTAAAAAATAGCACTTTTCTCCTGCATATCACAGAGGCTGATTCTCACATAAAGAAAACATGTCCTCAGTTGTCAAGCTGCTTTGTGAGCCTTCCAAAGGGGCTGCAGACAAATATACTTCACAATAGGGGAAGAAAAAGCTACAGTGGGCTTTCACACACCCATTTTCTCTGCCTTTCTCTGAGTCGTAAACTGTGAGCCCTAACAGCGCGGACCATTTTGTTCGCTACAGCTCAGATACACCTTTAATATTTTTTGCTCTTTCTCCTCCAATTGTGAGGCTTCGAATTCTGTCCAGAATGAGAGAGGGCATACGGCATGCAACAGTGTGCCATCTCCAAATCACCACCAGGCAAACAGACGGATGGCATGCATCATTACTGTGAGTTAATGGAGCAGTAGTTAAGATTCTGCATATATGCAGACTCATAGACTCCTTGTCCAAATTGTTTCAGGCTTTGCATCCTGCATGGTAAGCATGTGTGTGTGAGCACAGAGTGTCTGTGAATAAAAAGCATATTCATTTAAAAAACAAAGAGGGGAAGTTTATTGCTGGGAGGAGTAGTGGAGGGCACAGGCTCTCACTATGAGCAAGAAGTCCAAAAACATCAAGAGTTGGATTATCTTGGAAAAGGCCACCAGCTGTTCCTGCTTGTCTTTAACAATGCATCAGCCTGATGGCAATTTCCACTCCATCATGGAGCTCAATTTCCAAAATGTGCTGCCAGACTATTTGATATTTATCGTGGAATTGGCAAGTACTGTTAGCTTCTGTTCTAAAACGTACCAGCAGCCAAGACCCTGCATTACTCATACACCCGCGGTATGGTAGACTTTGGCCTATTAATTTTGTTCCAGGATATGAGTAATGGCTGTGCCATTCTCTCTGTGGCCACGGGAGTATTTACCTTTGATTTCTTGATCATGTAGAAACTCTAAAGTTCAAATAATGTAAGTCTCAGCTAACTTTGTCTTATTAGTAGTAATATAAATATTAATAACTAAATTAAAACAGCATGAGTACAAAACTTCAGTTGATAAATAAATCTAAGAAAGCCTGCTTTCATTTGGAATTTACTTGTTATAAAAACTGATGGTGTCAGGAGGCATTTGTCTTTTCTCAACCCACAAATTTAGCACGAGTTATACATATATTATAGCCACAGCATTAAAACCCCTGGCATAAGAGGAGAATAACCTTGACTATCTTGTTATGAAGCAATGTTAGGCTTGGAAACATTGGGTGCTGGCATGCATGTGGTTGCCACTTGACTCAAAAGACCCACCTAACACTGTTGCAGATCAAGTACACCCTCTCATGGCATTCCCCAAATGTAGTGCCCCCCGAGCATGACAATGTGCCACACTGCTCACAAAATTGCTCAGCTACTTAACAAAGAACTTCAGGTGTTGACTTGGCCTGCAAATTCTCTGGATACCAAGGCCAAGCTTTTGTGGGATGTGCTGGTACCCAGGAGCCAAGTTCGATCCACAGTGGGGCATCCTTTGATTAGTTGATTAGTTAATTAGTCTGGGGGTATTCTGTGGTCTCTAGATTTAGGGTGTTGGCACAAGATCCTGTGAGTCCTTCAGGTTGTGAGGTGGGATACCGGCACACCCCACAGATGCTTGATCGGATTGGGATCTAGGGTGTTTTGAGGCAAGGTCAATGCCTTAGAGGACGTACACATGCTGCATCTTTAATTACCCGGAAAACTCGAGGTTGGGCACTGGGTGCTACATTTGGTTCTAATCTGTGCCAGCATTTATGAGTAGGGAGGCAGGTGGCGTCTGAGGTTGCTAAGCGACTATAACCAGCACCTCATCATAGCCCTCTTACAAGAAATCCTGAGTGCAGTGCTGATCTTCTTCCATGTGTTTCTTAAGTGTGTATTGGGTCAAAAATATAGTCTGTGGGTGAGATGTAAGGTTCAGGTAATCCCTGCATTAAAATCAACTTCATCAACTCATTAACTTCTCTGAAAAATAGGCACTCGGGAACGTGTTGCAATGGCGTAGGCATGGCATGCATATCCATTACAATCAATAACAATTAAAACGCAGCATTTGGAAGCCCCTTAACCTCTTGTCACATTCCTTAGGCCACTTCCTGTGCAGCTTTTTGCGGCGTGGCATGGGGCTTGGTGCTGCGGGGGGGTGGGTGGGGGGCTATACCATTGGGGAATGCTGCTGTCATTGGGGGCGTACTTGATCGGCAGGTAGTATGTGTCAAGTTGCATCCATGTGAATGGCAGGACTCAACGTTTCCCAGCAAAACATTGCATAGTAACAATAGGATCATTGTTAATCAGTTCAGATGTCCGTCATTATGATGTCGTGGCTGACCGGTATACGCTATGAAGCCTCATCCTCAGGTGACCTTTTAATAGCAGATTTCTGCTGTCTGTCATTCTTCTCCCTATCATCTGCATTAGTCAAGTAAAGACGGCTGCTCCCTCTCATCCTCTCTCTGTCTTGCCATTTAATCAATGCAGACTTACACCCACAGTCTTCCGGGAAGCCGACGACAAATGATTAGCAATCATTTTGTTTAGGCTGCTGCCGAGGGAAATCTAACTCTCAGGGTTAATGTCCTATATGACACGAGGTAAACTGAGGAGGAGGGATCTCCCTGCTTATCTGCTGATCAGCACTTTGGGTTATCCCTCTTCTGGTGATTGATATTAAGTAAGGTGCTGCCAAGGTGGGAGGTTCACTGTAATTGTAGGCAAATTATTTTGAGAGGAAAGTTGCTCCCTTCTCTGATGCATATCAATGAGAAAGCTAAGAGCTCCACCTAATCAATCAGTGCAGTAAGCCAAATCGCTCAGGTTAGTGTTGTCAGGTTTTTGGCCATCAAAGATACCTTTCTCAACATGCCTGATGCCCTATTTCTAGGGAAGGGAAAGCAGAAAATAGTGCTTTGCTGGTGCTGCGTATCTCTAATTTGATAATGAGTTTTTGCTATTAAACTTAACTATCAAACTGAAATTAATAAATTAACTAGAGCTCATAAGGTCTACTCATAATCAGTGAGGAAATTGTAGAGAAAGTCAATATAGAACGAGTTTTGAGGTCAAAGTTTTCTCCTGATAGCCATGATTTTGTCTCTCCACCTGCAGTAATTGGTGGTAAATTGGTCTTCATAATGAGTAGAGGGACAACAATCATCCTCTTGGGCAATCAAATGGGTCAGTTAAATCGCTGGCTGCTCTTTTGTGTTGAAGCAAACCGCTCGAACACTATATGAGACTTTTCCCACATTTCTTTAAATGGCCCAGTTTGTTTATGAGAACAAACAAGGATATTTGTTGTCAAAGGAAGCAGTTTGAAGGCCCAGGAAAACTTTTATAGTTCATTCAGCGCTTGAGTGAAATGATTTAAATCACACTGAGCATAAATTCTAATTAAAAACAGCCAACTACTGTTTTCGTGTCTCTGTTTCTGTGAAACAAAAACACCAACCACAAAAATATTTATGCTTTGGTTTTGTGTTTTACTGCTACTTTACCAGATGCTGACCGTGCTCTAATTTAATGTAAAAAACACTATGAGACAAGAAGGGAAAAAAGTCAATAATTATAATGGAAAGCCCCTGAGAGATCTTGGAGACCATTAATAATGGGTATAATTTCCCCACTGGCTACTCTATTGCATGATGTTTGACAGATTATTTTCCCATGCTGAATGAAATGAAAAAGCAGCACTATGAACAGAAATGTTTCTACAGATGGGAAGGAGCAAGTCAATGCAAGTTCTTTAAGAAGTTTAGTTCTTGTCATGCTGATTCTATATGACAGTTTCAAAGTATTTCTGTGTCATTAATTTAGAAAGACCTATTTCTACACATCTCGCCTCACCGCTGCATGTACACCTGGTTACAATCCTAGTTAGACAAATGCAATTAAAGACAGCATGTTGTCAGCTTCCACCAGACATTGTCTTTCTCATAAAAACCTTCGCTGTATTTAACAGTCACTGATAAATGACTTGAAAAGGGACAAGAGAAAGCAAAGAACTTTCGCAAAGGTTAGCTTAACATCTTTTCCGAAGCCCTGAACAGTGAGCACACCCTCGTCTACACTTTCTACATAACACACGAAATAAAAAGCAGGTGTGTCAGCAAGAAAAGGACCAACTCCTTAGAGTCCAGGTGGGAGCGGTGGAGAGGAGGGGGCAGATGCTAAGAAAAGAGATGGCGGTGGAAACTGTTAATGAATGGCTATTGGAAACTCTGGGCGGACGCTGCGTTGAAATGCTTACTCGTCCGTGATTAATGACTACTAGGCTACCGTAATAGGTACCACTGGGACCTCAGACACTGGCACCTTTTTATAGAATAGCCCCAAAAGAAAAAAGATGAAGTCCCCATTACAGTGCTTCTTCAAGGCAAAAAAAAGGTCTCAGTGTGGCCCGGGGAGCTACATTCATATCATAATGTAGCTTTTCTCTGCACAGCAAAATGATTTTGTCAAATCAACTGAAGAAAATTAATCACATGAAACACCTGAATGTTTCATTGCTCAGCAACTCTGAAATGCTACAATGCGGACAGCTGCATTTTCCCTGTTTGTTGATGTCATTAAAATGTTTTTTTGCACATTTTACTGTTGTAGTAGTTATGAAAATAACATCTAAAAGCCAATGTTTTTGGATTGATATACATTCAGGGGAAACTAAAATTACCCCCTCAAAGTTGTATGCCTCCGCAAACCAAATCATGTTTGCAGGTATAGTTTACAATCACAAAACATGGATGCCTCACACAAATCTTAACCCCACAAGCACAGAGGATCTATATAAATATCACAGTTTTAAGAGAAGTGTCACCAATTCCCTCAAAGCCCTCTTTCGATATTGTGTTCACGAGAATGAGACGGATGCAAGGTCACAGTGATCTCACAGTGAACATTTGAAGAATTTCTTTCTGATGGTTCTTGAGATATTGTGGTCAAGAAAATGGGACAGAGGTATGTATGTCCATATGGACACATATACAAACAACACAAAAACATTAAAAAAAAAAAAAGATTTAATCGTAAGTCTAGGTTTGTATGGAAGGTGTGCAGTGACCATTTACTTGCATAAAATCAAACCCTTTACATATCTAACAAGCTCTATAAGGGTCTTTTCTAAATTGCTCTTGAAGGTGTTTAGCGTTTCACACACTGATTCGGAAACTAACACTTGTATGTGCATGACCGCAATGCATGCAGTGGCCAATAAATTATTCATATGTCTTTTGTTCTACACATTACCTAATCCTCAGAGTAAAGAACAGAGTGCATCTCGGGTTCCTGTTACAATCCATTTGACTTTAAAACAACTTTGACTGTGTGTCTGTGTCTGGCCCCATACACTGCCAGGACCGGAGAGTAACATGGCTGCTTTATCTAAAAAAAACATTCATCTTTGCACTTCAAAAGCACTTTTGTGAAATACATAAATTCACCAAATCAATCTTACTGTGTTCCACATGCAGTCGGGCACAGCAATTCAGAAATGAATTAATCACGCCCAACACAATTGCCTTGTTTGCATTTTTCAAGGTTATTTTGAACTGATTACGTGTAAGCAAGGTTGGTTAAGGGGAGAATATTTGTTATTAGTGATAAATAAACACAAGCTGTTTGGGTGCTTTTGTTTGTTCAAGTGTTCAAACTGGGGCATTTTAAGGTGAATTTTTAAGTTTGTAATACAGTCCGCTAAGATTCCAATTTAGTTTCAATTTGTCTCATCGCCATGGCACTGTGGGTTACTGATTTGTAAATGTTGTTCTGTGTCTCTCTGCATGATGATTCACTTTGAAAAAAAAAAACCATTTACTCGCAGTCTTGCAGTCTTCTCAGTTAAATTAATTTAAACAGTTTAGGCAGTGTGGCGTGCACAGACATTCTTGCAGCACAGTTAGAAAGAGGAACACGTTATAAAACACAATTCACACATTGACACAAGGTATAGTAATTAATGTGTCTCTACAATTACTTGAAATATGTGACATCAGTCTGCTGGCCACATTTTCTTCTTGTAATCCTGTGAAAAGATTTGTTCATGGTTGAAGTTCCTCTACTATTCCTCTAGTATTGATTAAGCCCCTAAAAAGTCATCTCTGTTCATCAAAATTACATTTTAGATACATTATATTCATTTTTTTTCAATAAAAAACCCCTTTGTGCACAAAATGGCTTAGTTGTAACTCTACACCTTTGCCTCATTTAGTATGCGCAGAGCTATAAATATGCTAATTATTGCCAGCCTCTATCTTCACCAGCCGTCCGCCTGCAGCTCGAGTGTATTCGCTCACCTTCGACTCTGCTCATCATACACACAAACCTCTGCTTGTAAACAGTAACAGATACTGTGAGCCTTTGGCTGGACTACGTTATCATACAGTCTGTAATGTGTTGCTTATGTCAGATAAACCTTGATTTACAGCTCTGACAAGCTGAAGTATCGGTAAAAAACTGGCTTTCAAAATACGGATTCTGCTCTGACATTCCTCGTTTCACCGCGCTGTTGTGGGATTTGTTACTTGGGTCTGTTATGTAACAACTCCTGGAAGTCAGAATCCGTATTTTTGAGTCTGCCTTTGCTACAGTGCAATTCCAAGAGAAAATGGCCAGATATGGCATTGACTGCTATTTTCTATGGAAGGATTATTAAACAGGCCTACGGGACAAAGGCCCCACTGGCCCAAAGTATGAGCAAAATGTCACTCAAATTAACACACACTGACCGGAGAGAGATTCAAAATGACCTCAAAGAGACACAATGGAACTTTGAAAAAAGCACAAAACAACTACAAAGAGATATAAAAACCATGAAAAAAGGACTATGACTACAAAGAGAAGTAAAACAACAGCACAAAAAGAGGTTTTAGCAACTACAAAGTGTGTGTATCACGCAATGTAGGAGAGGTGGATGGGTTCTTTTGCATGTGTATGCCCAGAAGCCTGGTGTCTTATAATCCACCTCTGCTTATTTTGCACATGATATGTCCAGTACCATGAAAAAAACAAATAAATAAATGCATAAACTAATGAGATTAAAACCTTCACTTGAGGTGGACGTGACCCATATGATGTTGGTCACTGAGGATAAAAATGATGATGATGGCTACATACGGCATATCAAAGATTTGTTTCAACTCATAGTGGTGACCATCATTTTAGTTTTGATAACACTACTACTGAGGTAATTAGTATTATCTAGGAATTACACACGAAACAAGCTTTTACACGATTAGATGAACAAACCAACATGGTAGACATAATCACTGACACCATGCAACAAAATACCAACTTCAGTGCCGTACTATCAACAACTAATAAATAGCAATACAGCTCATGTAGTACAGCACTTACAACAATGAAGCTATTTTTCAAGTGGGGAGAACAAAAAGAAAACTAGAAGAAAGAATTGCTAAGCACCAATATACCATTTGTACAGGGAATGAAGACTATCTAAAGGCCAGGTAAACTGCACTACAGATGTCACCTGAACTACTTTCAAGCAGTATCTAGGTAATAGAAATGTTTAAATTCATAAATAAACTAAAGAAACTGTTAGGAAGAGAAATATTTTGGCTCATCAAGTAAGGGGCCATTAAAAGTCCATGGGTATTTTTCTATGCAATTATTTTTCTATAGGACTGTGTATATCCCATGTTATTAATTATTTATGATAAATCTGCTAACCTCAAGATATTGATACCTTGTTAGAACTGACCGATTTATGTGACTGCACCTGTGGCAATTATTCAGTGCTATTCTGAATTCCTGGCACCTGACACCAGCCTTGGTATCTTTGTGAGCTGCCACTTTAACATGCCCTGATGAAGACTGTGAGTTGAAAAAGTAGAGGTGCTAAACCTATTTGTGAAAGGCTTTATAACTTTTGCAAAGCAGTGCAACCTGGTATTTTTGAGTTATGACTTATTGATCACAAAGCAAAGTATAAGTCTAACCTCTCTTTTCTTTCTCGGTTTCAAGATATGTCCTTGGATCCAAAGAGCACCTGTTTTTTTTATAACTGTATTTGTGATGTAGCACTCCTCAGCCTATCTACTGGCATTTGCTGTCTCTGTAGAAGCTCACTTAGTTGGTTTGAAACCTGTATAATTGTTTGAGTGCTCCCTTTTTGTTTTCTTTGGTAGTTTCTCAGATGTCAGTCATCATAACCAACAGCTCAGATGGGTAAAATCTGCAAAAAATTAAATCAGTGTTTTAATGGACCAAATTTTTCCTTCACTGTATGGGTATTCACCACCCTGAACTCAACACAACTGCTTTTACCTCAAGGTGGGACCAAGTCACTGTTTTGGAAGTCATAAGTGAGTCTCAAGTCTTTGCATTCAAATTTCAAGTCAAGTCCCAAGTCCTAAACCTTGACTTTTGAGTCCTAAACCAGTCACAATGTGCCCTTCACAAAATGTAATGCCATTTTAACAACAGAGAGTAATAATAAATCAAATTTAGAAAAATCATGAATGCTTTTTAAATTTTTTATTAATTTGTTAAAATATACTTAGCTATCAAGCTAATGATAGCTAAGCGTTATCTGGCCAACTATGTTAATATTAGTCTGAACTTATGGTTCTTTGTGCAACTCCAAATGTTGAACAAGTCTGAAAGTTGTTGCATCTCTTTGCGTAATTTTCGACCCCCATATTTTGCATTCTGCAGTTTGTTTTTTGTTGACCTTCATGCTGTTTTGTAAGCCAATAAAATTATCTTTGACAAAAGTTTTTCCAACTTGTGAGTTACTAAACATTACTTCTTCATGGTTATCCTTTGCAACATAACAGGAATCTGTTGGACTGTTTCAAAAAAAGTTTACCTGTGGAATTATATTATCAAAACAAAAACAAAATAAAGGTTTGAATCAATGAAAAAGTGTGATGATTGATTTGATTTTCTGGGAATGAATTGTGTTAATGATATTTGATTTAGGACACAAATTTACTTGTAACACTTTGTAAATAACATACTTTTAATCTTTGGGCTTGGGGGAAGGTATCAAGTATTCTTCTGTCAAAAGGCTTAATTCCATGTAAAGTCATGAGGCAGTTTAAGTCTTAGTTGGGTTGCTTTTTTTTGTATTTTGTTGAGTCTTAATTCACTGAATTTGTGACATAAGTCTAGGTCATGTGACTAAAGACCAAACCTTTGTTTTTTATTGTACAGACAATGCTCTTGCTCTGTCTCTGAAAATAGAATTTCCTTTTGGAAATCAATAAAAATGTCATGCTATTTAAAGCTGGCAACATTAACATTTTCCTCATATTGACCGTATCATTGATGTCATCTGCACATTCATTCGAGCAACACTTCCGGTGCATGTGTTGGATTGATTCACGAATTGGGCTAAATTGAAATGTAAAGATCAGCCTGTGGATGTTCTCTCTTTCAGACACAACATTTTCTGTCAGACCTGACAACAGTACATTATCTGGACATAATCGGAGTCACCCAGCTACATCCTCTCTTCCCCAGTTTATTCTATATGACATAATCCCTCTTTGTTCTCCTACAACACAAAAAAGCCAACCTGTTCACAAACCTCTTTGAAAAAGTCTCTTTTCATGGGGTCTGTACAGGAGAGCATAAAAAGATTTGGCTCTGAGATTAATTGAAGAGGGACCTTTACAAGAAATGAGAGAGGGACAGTGCGATTGTCCCAAACCTTAGCCAGATAATAGTGTCTTGGCTGCAGGGATCCCTCTGGAGGTGTCTCTAAGCCTCAAACAATGGAAGAAAAATAACCTTGCGGTAGCCCGTGCTGACACTGGGCCCACCCAGCACAGATTGGTACCATTGTGCTACACAGGCAATCTTAATTAGTTTTGACGTCACTATCCTGCCGATTGTATTGATCTAGGTCTGAGCTTTATCTCCTGAGATCACAATTTGTGGAGAGAACTTGCAGTTTAAGGTTTTCCGACCATGACCAATCAACACTTTCTGGGAATTCTACCTCTCTGGTAAATGGATAAGCTGTGTGTAGCCCATCTGTGTCTCTGGTGGTGATGAGCAAAATTGAACTGACAAAAACATTCAAGACTCTTATTAGAATTATCAATCTAGATCTCAACAGTGTCTCCAAAGTAGTCATATTAAACCTTAATGACTTCAAAGACAAGGATTCAGCTGTATTTAATATAATAATTTTGGGGGTGTTCACTTGAATCTGAACTGACCTGGGCTTGCTCCTTCAATTTAAATAACCACCAGATCGCAAAATTTCTATGCCTTTCATTTTCATTTCAACAACTTCTCAAATAGTGTCCACAGTCTGAGATTTCAAGGTGGTTGTGAAAGGAATCAAGGCCGTAAGTCAAGCTGGCATGTGCCGCCACACCTGCGTTATTCCATCTTCACCAGCCCCACCGGCTTCACCGAAGCCATCCCTCACCGCTCTAAGGTCCTGTCATACATTCTTTATGATGGCCAGATAACCAAGCATGGGATTGGTCAGGAATTCAGCTTGGAGGGGAAGGGGGAGACAAATGCAATGCTGTCAATATATCATGGGAGACAGGGACAGATTTGATGATCGAGGCCTGACTGAGACAAGTTTAAGCAGCAGCATCAGCAACCTGTTTGTGTCTGCCGTGATCCTGACGGATAAGCAATCTGCCTGCAACATCACCTCAACCCTGACAGAATGTGATTCAGCTTCAACTAGACATGAAAAGATGGCTCTCTCAGAGTGGATTGGGAACGAGCAGAAATCAATTCAAAAGGGACTGTTTAGAGGAAACTCTATTTGCTGAGGCCATATTTCCTAAAATCTTTAAATTTATGTTTTTTGTCTGCATGCCAGGAGGTGTTTCCATATTTACACAGCAGGATTTATGTTTTGTTTGTGCTTTATATCAAGGCATTCATACAGGAGACCATTTTTAAGGTTTGCAAACAGTGTTTCATAAGAGCACCATAATATCATTCATCAGGACAGGGCGAAGGCATCAGCAAAGGTCTGCCATGACTGCGAGTGGACGCCTTATGAACCCTCTGAGTCCGACGTATTATCTCTTCCTTTTAGCAAAGTAAGGAAGGCATCCATAGCAGCTGCAGCCTGGCTAATGGCAGCTGTATGCTAATTTCCTTCACTGAGTCAGCAAACGCAGCCAAGTTCATGGCTGGCCGCCACGGCTTGCTATCTCCTGTGTGAGCGGTCCTCTCAAACAAGTTGACGAAGAATCATCACAGAGGAAGATAGCTGAACTAAAGATGAATTTTGCTTTGTTTGAAAAAAAAGTTGCACACCTTTGCAGGAGCATATGCTGCAACTTGACAGAACGGATTATCCAACTGCCACAACTGGAAAGTTTAGTAGAAATTTTAGTGCCTTTCAGTCTTTAAGGAAATCTTTCTAAGGTATTTAAGTATTTCACTGTAATTGAAAGACAAGCAACTTAAAGGTAATTACTGGATTTTCTTAGACAAACACTTGTCACACCTCTAGGTGGCAAGTAGAAATGAAAATTCCAAGAAGTTTCCTTATTAATTGTGCTGGATGTGTTAGTTAATTAATTAAACATTAACGGTATACCATGCAATTTCTTCTTTAAGTGAGCTATACACTCTATACACAATATACAGCAATTATCCCTTTCACTCATCACTTTTGACACACTAGAAGTATGTGGTGGATTATTTATTTGCAAACCCAGCTTAGTTAGCTTGCTAAGGTAGCGGCTTTTCCACACACATATAATGTTCCATGTGTTCCAATGTTTGTTTGTTTTTTCATTTAAACAACTAATAAATATAATGAACCCCATTACATTCACTTGTGTAATCCATAACAATCACTACAAAATTCAAGCAAATAAGGAATTTGAGGATTCAATAAAATGAAACTCAATTTAAATAGCAAGAAATACCGTCGCTTAAAATTGCATAGCTAGAACTCCCTTTGTTGCTAAAATTGCCAACATGTTCTTTTTTTCATTAATATTTCATATAAATAATGTCACCTATGGTCAGAAAACTGAATGACTGATATACATAAATAAAAAAAATAATAACTAAATAAAAATGGCAAACATTTTTAAAATAGATATAGTAAATAATGCTGCAACCTCCAGCCTGGTGGACAACTATTAAATGAGACTAAATGGGCTGCAGGTAGTATCTAGCAGTTTTAAAGTTTAAACCATTTTCCGTGTATCAACCAAAAAAGGGCTGTAGCTTTAAATAGCTGCTGTCAGGTAAACATAAAATCTCTCAACAGCAGACTCCAACTGGTTTTATTTAAGATAACAGGCGTGCTTTATGCAGGTCAGTTGAGAGTTGTTTATTGGCTGTAGCTATTCCAGCGGCTCAGCTTCAGTAGGATTTACCATTGTACTCGTTAAATCCATGATGGATAATAATTTTTTTTTTTTTTTTTTTAAATCAGTCAGTGCAACACAGCCAGAGATACAATCTCAACTACTCTCCTTCTGTGTCAAAACCTGAGGCCTACATTACCTACAATGCAACTCAACTTCAATACATATATTGAGTATAAAGTATAAACAACAAACAACAACACTGGTTGTTTTTCAGAAGCTGGTGGTTGGGTTTCTGGTGGCATTTGTACTACCGTGCTTTTCAGTGACCCCTCGCTGCTTTTCCAGCAGCTTTTGTGCCACCAAATGCGTGTTTAGTGACCCATTGCTGCATATCAAGCATTTTCTTTGCAACCAAACTTTTGTTTTTCACACCAACATAATCACATATTAGTCACAGCACTGTAAGAAATGTAAAATTTCAATGTATCCAATGCACAAATGTAACATACTCGTGGTTTGCAGAAACATACAATGCCAGTTTTTCGTGTTGGTTATAGCTTGTAGCTGCTAATGTAGCAACATGCAATGTTTATTCAGTGTGCGCAGCCATTAAAGGCTGTCAGCACAAACTCCTCTAACTCTATCTCATTAAGGAGACACAGGCATCACCTGGTGTCAATACCACTTTTTCTGCCACTTTCCACCTAATCTTAATTTTATAACATAAGAGCAATCATCAAAGAACCTCCATTCAAACAGGACATATTGTTCCCTTTCCATCATCACTGTAACAAATTCACTAACTGATGCATTACTTGTTCAAACAGTGACAGCTGCTGTGATCATAAATGAAACATTATTCATGGCTAAGACCTAATTGAACACATTATGCATTGAAATACTCTTATACAGCAGAGGAAGAGATGGAGTGGCTCTCACTTGAGGATGAAATGCTGTACCTGCATATACTGTACTTCATGATCAAGGGTCTAATTTTCTATAACTTACTCACTCACCCACTTAGTGTACTTCTTTCTCTCACTTTGTCTGTCTGACACCCTCATGCCTACTCTCACAAACATGCACACACAGCTGCTGCATTCCTCCCTAGTGTTCCTCGTCATATAGTTTATACAAATTTATGAAAACAAGGTGAAACAACTTCAGCATGGTAAGCTCATTACTCAAAAGTCCACAAACATAATTTATCTGGCCCCTTGCGCAGTCTGCGTGCCACATGCATCTACATGTACACACATACACATGCACACTGTGATATGTAAATGCAGACAGATGCTCTTGCATAACATTTGCAAGTCATTCCTTAAAATTAATAACTATCCCCTTTAAAGCAGGTGCACAGATTCCTGTAAGTGGATGCCTGGGATGCTTTTGCGGTAGCACGCTAAGGGGGGGAAAAGTTGCTCTTAATGGCCTCCAGAAGTCACCCAAATAGTGAATGAGGAAATGACAGATCTTTTTTATGGCCCGGTTTCTATTAAAAACACAAGTGCCTGCCGGCTCCCTGGCATTTCTCCGCAGGCTCCAAGCCGTCAGGGAATCCGACCCTTGAGCTCCGTTCCTGTGCTTGACAAGGAGATGACATCATGTCAATCAAGAGATGGTGCAGAGATTTTCTCTGAAGCACAGTGGTGAAATCCGCGAGATGGCACAGCGATTCCTCTCTATCTCAGGAGGCACAATAATTGCACTTTGTAGATCTGTTAGGAGGGTTTGCTCTGAGGAAGTTTCCCAGAGAGCCCTGCAAAAAGGTACATTTCCACACTGAAGCAAATTACCTTTCACCATGAATCTCTGGCCTCTATTTCCAAATACATCTGATGGTAGATTGATGTCAGCCAGTGTTTTGATTTTACTAAGATTACCCTAATTCCAGGATACAAACATCCAAAATCTGTGTGGGCTCTCACCATTGTTGCACTTTGTTGTCAAAGTATCTAAACACCTAAATACAGTGCAGACACGATATGTCTTTAAACAAAAGATTTACTCTTGCCTTGTTTTGATGTGTGAATAAACCGATTAGTTCAGCAGAGATAATGTCATTGTTATCGAGCTCCTTCATGTTTATGCTAATTACAAATCCATAAATCTTTACAAACGGATTTAGCTAGTGATGGAATTAATCGTAAGCTATTCTGCTGGCTTTTCCCTTCATTCCTCCTCAGGTTGGTTGATGTCTTATGGATTTAATGTTGTTAATGATGGATTTGGTTGGCTGAGTTTGCAAAAGAGAAATGCAGAAGAGAACTTTTTTTGGTGTGTGGAACTAAGTTGAATGTATCCATTTTTCATTATCGCTGACACCCTGCAGTTGTTTTTGCATGTAAAATGGGTGCATTATTCAATCATGAAGCAGCTAAATATAAACAGATTAAATTTTGAATGTTTGTCAAAGCAGTTCACAGAGGGAACTGTCAGTGTAACCCAGTTTTAAAATGTCTCTCTTATGCAATCATTTCATCTCATTACACAATAGGAATGCGATAAAAAAGGGTCACGGACTTTTCACCAAATCCTTTTATTTTTGAGATAATCTCCCCTTGACGTGAATTTCTAATATTATGTGGCCGCTATCACACATAATCAGTATTGTAACAGGTTATTTAAACTATTAGGCAAGTCATTTTTTTAAAAACAATCAATTAGCCTAAGTGAACAGCCTGAGGTAGTTTAGCAGTTTGACTTTTGGAGAAAAGTCTTGTTTCAAGATATTTCAGAAACAACGGGGCATTTGAGGTGAGGACATAACATACAAAACCCCTACTCATTGTCACAATTCTTGAATAGATTTAACGGATGTTTATCAAATTTGCCTGTTTTGATGGTATGTGTTAGGACTGCATAAATACTGTCTAAGATACTCTAAAGGGGCTAATTCTTTAACGGGAGGTTGTGACATTCCAAGCTGTGCTTGTAGTGACAAAAGCAGATATTTGTTAACAGGTCAGGCCACATATAGTCGTGGTTTAAATGACAAAAGCAAGTATTTTTCAGCACAGTTCAAGACATGTCCAGTTGTGTTTTTAAGGACAAAAGCAGGCATTTTTTAACCCGAGTTGAGGAGATGTCAAGTCGTCTTTGTAATGACCAAAGCAATTTTTTGTTTGTTGTTGTTTTTTTAAACGTGAGTTCAAGACATGCCCGGTCATATCTGTAGCAACGAAAGCGGGTAACGAGGGTTTAGGACATGTCCAGGTGCATTTTTAAACAGCAAAAGTGGGTATTTTTTAATCAGGGGTTTAGGACATGTCCAGTTATGTTTTATTTATACATTTTTTTTAAACAAGAGTTTCGGGACATATACGGTGGTGTCTGCA